>NC_058403.1:9598643-9817982 GCF_002201575.2 Neomonachus schauinslandi | reverse complement strand
AAGAAAGAAAGAAAGAAAGAAAGAAAGAAAGAAAGAAAGAAAGAAAGAAAAAGAAAAGTAACAGGTGGCTTTAGGAAAATTGCTCACAAACACACAACGAAATTTTGTTTCATCCTTAAGTGTTAGAGACGTCTGAGAGCTAACCAAAGATAACTAAGCTGTTTGTCTCCAAAGCAACTTTAAAAGGAATCATTATCGCACTCTCTAAAAGACAAATTGGCATTACACATGTAATTTAAAATCCTTGTCTGTACATTTACACATGCCCTAAACTTCTGGGTATTAAATATTTTATAAATACAATACTCTTTCTTAGTAGCTCTTGTGATGCTTATGTATATAGGTATGTACAGATATAGAGGTAGGACAGATGGATGGATGGATGGATGGATGGATGGATGGATGGATGGATAGATAGGTAGATAGATGGACAGACAGACTCACTCAATGTTTCGATTTGTATTTCAGGTCACATTTCATTTTTAAAGATCTGTTTCATGATAGCCTCATCTACTACCAGGAGGTGGTTTTGGGATTCAGATGGACATTATTGCCAGCAGTGATAGCTGTGGAGTTCTGGTACAATGCTGTAACTCCCCTTTTTTCCAATGGAACTAACACCACTCAGACTGCAAGTGTGACCCTGTCCTTTGAAGGGCTTTCAGAATTAGGCAGATTTCTTGCTGCAACTCTACACTCCTGGGGCAACGTTTTTCAAAGACAGGTGTGAAAATTATCCTTGCTTATTCAGAAATTAGTCACTGTCTCCAGGCTGCTGCTGCTTATCTCAACCTGGTCAAGGTCAAATGAAGTTCTGGTTCACATGAAGATGTTCTATGCTGGGTTTTCAGCATCACCAAGGACTCTTTTATTTCATCTGATTTGGAGGAGCCTAAAAACATCGCTGACATGTTCATCTATGTCAGGGTAAACTTTTACCAGACACCCAAGGTGTGGTTGGCCCATAGGAAGGTAAGTAAGGTTGTAACTCTTGGAGTCTGAATGCAATACCACCAGAGAGACAGTAATGAAAATAAATCTTACTGGTAGTTAAGGCAAATTTCTCAATGCCAATTGGTTTAGCCAAATATGAGAAGCATTTTCCTTTGCTCTGACTATAGGTACTTTTTAGTTTAATCAATCTCTTAGTTAAAATTCTTTGACACTTCCCATTTAGAGACAGATAAATACATATGTTTGTCCTGGTTTAGTCCATTTACACTAGAGCCCAGTGTTTGCTCTATTTGCCTTAGAAACTGTAGCTCATGAAGTGTAAGTACTTATGAAGTTCTTGTTGTGGTTAACGAGGCTACGTAAGCATGATGTAGCTAGTAGAATAGCAGTGTAAGTTGGTTGTCTACACTCAACTCTTTCTTCCCTCCACCCTCCTCCACGCTCCCAGAGCTGACTTCTACTAAAGTGTCTGAAAATATCAGGTATTGGATTCATCAATCCCTTATAGCTAGGTCATGAACATTGACTGTAGACTGGGACTGGAGGGAAAATCATATGAGGGATTTATTAAGAAGTTTTTACTCCCTAATGACAAAACAATGCCCAGGAGGACATGCCCCTCTTTTCTGGCCAGATGTTTCTGTGTCTGTAAGTGATCTCTGGAAGAGCTTCATCCATTTTGTGACCTGAGGATGGTACACAGAAAAAACGAGCAAGACTTGGTCTTTGATGACTTCAACGTGCCACCAAACTGAAACTAGTCATGCCTACCTGTGAACGTCTCATAATATGAATTTAGTGTGTACGTGAAGCTATCTTAACTGAAACAGAAAGGACTGAATAAAAAGTTTGATTCCTTTCACATTCACCTTGTGCTCACAGATCCATAGCAACAGTCTTAATGCTCACTGAACACACAAGCTCTTAAGAACTAAAAGCATCAGGATCTGCTATGAGGTCTGGAAGGCTCAAAGAGAGGGGCAGAATCAGGAATCAGTATTGTAATGAGGACACTAGGTGGGATATAGAAGAAAGGAACCAGCACACTCTAGTTTAATAATAGGTAATATTTAATCCAAAGGCAGGCTTTTAAAGTTTAAGAAGGGCCAAGAAGAGGAAAGGGATTTCTGCCCCGAGTGGGAAACTGGGCTCCAGAACTATAAGTTTCCTTCTACTTTTTACATTGTCTCATGTCTAGAAACATGGACAGATCATTCAGGAAATGCCAAAAAAAAAGTAATCTGTTAGTGAATTAAAAGCTTCCTCATGCTCTCTGCCTTTTAAGGAAGGTTGGTGTACAGCTTGAGTTAATGTACTTAAAAGACAGGAAGGGTCAGCAGATCTGTCAGCTCTCCTTGCTTGAGGGTCTGTCCATGGCAGTTAGATTTCTGAGATCATATAAATGGACAGGCACCAGGTAAGAGGTGGACTCTGGTTCAAATCCCAGCCTGAACTGCAATAGCTTTGTGAAATGTGTTGCACTTTTTAGTTTCTTCATTTTTTTTAAAGATTTATTTATTTATTTGAGAGAGAGAGAGAGCAGTGGGAGGGACAGAGGGAAAGAAACTAAAGCAGAGTCCGTGCTGATTGAGGAGCCAGACGTCGGGCTCAATCCCACAACACTGAGATTATGACTTGAGCCGAAATCAAGAGTCAGACGCTCAACTGACTGAGCCACCCAGGCACCCCTAGTTTCTTCATTTTGAAAATGTAAAGAATAATAGTATTTGTCTTCTGGTCTTTTTTTGGTGGGGGATGGGATGATGATTAAATAAAATAATGCAAATAAGGCTATTTAACATGCCAGGGACATAATAAAAGCAAAGAATTCTAGCTACTATGATTATTTTTATTGTCTCTTGCCACGCTATGGTGGTATGACACTATGCTTCTGGAGGAGTTGAAATAGCTCCTAAATAGCTCCATATGTTCAATAGAAATAACAATCCTAGCAGGAGGAAAATACCTGTCAGTTACTACATTTCTTATGCTAATCATTGCTTTTCTAGAATAATATATTTAAAAAATGTTTCGGGGAGTAATTTTGGAAAGACACCTGGAGAGCATATGAAACTGCTTAGCTCTCTCACATAGGATCTGCCGAATTGCTGATTTCTGCATAAAACATGAGAATTTTGAATTATGAATATCGAATAGTAATTTTTAAAATGATGGACAGATTAAATATTACCACGTTTTAACTGCTTCTGGATTATATCTGGTTTCATATCATCATGATTTTAATGGGCTACTTTGTGGCCAAATTGTTTTAACATGTGTTCAATCCTAAATAATCACTCATTAATCTTATGTGACAACCAGATTTTAATATTTATTAGTGTCCCATTGTTGACAACAGACTTTATGCTATTTGTAGTATCTGATTTATTTTTCCAGAATAAAGTTACTTACACACCGAACTGCTTGTCTTAAAACCATGACAACTGGACACAACTTTAGGCAAAACTCTATGACATACATGTTTCCACTAAAAACCAGTCTTGAATATTTATTTGAAATTAATTGTCAGTTAGGTAAAGGACTCTTATATTTCATCCTTTAGAAATGAGTGGATTTCATAAATGTGAGTTTGTCTATGTGGTGTTGCCTTACATATAAATATGCACTGATCATTGCTGAAAGTTTCTGATGTCATTACTAAATCTGCTAAAGAGAGGGCAAGATATCTGTAGTTGATTAATTCATATGATAATGAAGACAATGATAAACACTTTAAGGGTAAAATATGACTTCAGTTTGGTTCAGTGGCTTATTTTCTCTTTGCACATTATAGCCCTTCCCTGCAGCCCCTAGAGAGAATTTGTGAGGGGTGGGATTACTCTCCTTACTTCCCATTGAGGCTTCCAAATAATTACCCCAATGCCCTCTAAATATCATTGCTCCACTGAAGCTAATTTCTTCTCACCTTATCCTTTTCCAATTTTTATCTTAGTGGCCTGCTATCTTCTAAGCCAATTCTGCACATTCATTGAATAAAAGGTTTGCCTTTTTACCCAAATTCCACTGACCCACCATTATCTTCAGTGACCTTGCACTTCAGATAGATGACCCTTCTGACTTCTTTCCTCTCTGCTTCTTAACTTCCACATCTCCAACTGCCTTCATCTCTCTTCCCCCTCAGGCACTGTTTCCAGGTTAAATCTGGGGATTTCTTCATCCTTAAGTTCTTAAACACAAATATTCTACTCATCAAAAATTTCAATTCATTTGGCTTTGTCACTACTGTTACACTATCTGGTCTTTAAACTTACCCTGTGCTTTGATACCTCTTGTTCTTTCAGAATTAGCCTCTTCTGATGTTTTTTCTTCCCTTGGACCCTATCACAAATATCACTAGGGCCCTCAGCTCCTTTACCCTCTATCCTTCCAAAACACCCACTCCACAAAACTATGATACTGCATTAATGCTTCAAGTCACCTTCTTGGCTCCTGTACCAAGGTAGTTGAGGAATGTTGGAGACAATTAATTTCATGTTTCAAACAGATTCTCAACATCGCCTGTCAGACTCTTTTTTTAAAAGATTTATTTATTTTAGAGAGAGAGAGAGCATGGGGGGGGCAGAAGGAGAGGGAGAGAGAGTCCTAAGTAGAGCCCATCCTGAGCTCAGAGTCCAACTCTGGGCTCGATCTCATGACCCTGAGATCACAACCTGAGTGGAAACCAAGAGTCAGATGCTTAACCGACTGTAACACACAGGTGCCCCTCACCTTTCAGACTCTTACTTACCGCTGGGTGACTAATTTTCAAGTACCCTCCAATGTCATTAAGAACCTCCATCACTCTTCTTAAGAACCTTATCTCACAAACTTTTTAGCAATGGTAGACAAACTTGCCACTTTAATTAAAAAATCAAGGCAAATAAGCAGTTTATTCCATGTCGGAAATCTGTGTGTACCAACCCCAAGAGCTTTGATTCCCATTTTAGACCATGAGGCGTCTCTCTCCTATTGGAATCCACAACTTATGTCTTTAGTGGCATTTTTTTCTTCCTCTTTCAAGTTCTTTTCATTCATCATCCTAGTCCTCTCCCATATCTTCAACCTCTTCCCAGTTGAATCATGTACTTCTGTGAGATAACAAGATAATAAAAGATAATAAGTCTGCCCCCAGTTTCTGGCACAGAACTTCTAAAATCCTTATAATTTCCTGGGTGATAAAAGCACTAGGAACATCTTTTGCTCTAATATTTGGTCTTTGACCCCAGCTCCTGACACAGAGTTCCTAAATCTCTTGGAATTTCCTGGGTGATAGCAGTGTCTTTTGCTCCAGAGAGGCAATCTTGATGGGTTCCTGGTTGGGGGTTGGTCACCAGAAAGAGCAAGCTAAGATTAGAAGCTTGGAATTTTTAGTCCCATCCCCCATTCTCCAGAGAGGGGAGAGAGGCTGAAAATAGAGTTAGTGCTTGATCATGCCTACGTGATGAAACCTCCATAAAAATCCCCAAAGTCTGGGGTTTGGAGAGTTTCCAGTTGGTGAACACATCCATGGAGTAGGAGGGCAATGTACATCAACTCCACAGGGACAGAAGCTTCTGTACTTGGGACCCTCCTAGATCTCTCCCTATGAATCTTTGCATCTGCCTATTTATCTATATTCTTTACCATATCCTTTAACAAACTGGTAAATAAATGTTTCTCTGAGCTCTGTGAGCTGTTCTAGCAAATAATCAAATCCAAGGTGGAGGAGTTCATGGGAGCCTCTGATTTATAGCCAAGTCAGACAAAAGTTGTGGGTAACTTGGGAGCCTATTACTGTGACTGGCATCGGAAATGGGGGACAGTCTTATGGGATTGAGCCCTTGTTCTCTGAGATCTGATACAATGTCCAGGTAGGTAGCGTCAGAGTTGAATTACATTGTAGGACTCCAAACTGACAACACAGAGAATTGTTCAGGGTGGGAAAAACCCCACACATCTGGTGTCAGAAGTGTTGTGAGTGTGGTAATAGTGTGAGAATAAAGAAGACACACAGGTGGAGAACTGAGTTATTCCTACCACAACTTCAGACTCTTAATAGGTTCAAGATTTTTCCAGTTTAAACATTTCTTCCTGGATTGGGCTTTCTTCTAGCCACCATCTTATTCTATGTATTCCAATCTTGTCTACACCTCTTCCCAACAGCAACATATATTCCTACATGTATTTTCCTCTCATTCTTTTTTGGTCTTTGCAATCTGGTTTCTATCATACTCGACTGTGATAGTTCTCTCAGTGAGTAATTATCTTTGTACTGAAAATATATTGAAAATTCTAATAAAAGTTTCAGTCTTTAATTTCTAGGCTTTTTGAAGCTCTCAACTTCGCTGTTCAAGGAGCAGTGGGAGAAGAGACTGGAGAGGCACACCCAAAGCCAATGGAAGGCTTTATGTGCTCAGCTGGGGAGCGTGGACTTTTCCACTGAAGTTATGAAGAGGTCTGGCAAGTTCACTCTTAAAACTTTTTCCTTCCATGATTTTTCACTCTTCTGGTTCTCCTTTTGCTCTTTCTCTTTCTTAGGCACATTCTCTTCTGCTTACCAATGAAATGTTGTTGCCCAGAAGTTGTCCCTGAGTGATCTCGTCTGCTCTCATGCGTTCCAGTGCCTGAGGTAGGAGGTTGATTCCTCTGTGCAGTTTTAGCACTGGTGTCCATTGCAATGGGCTTCAGATTTATATATCCAGTTGGTTATTTTACACCACACCATCCATAGGTCCTTCCAACTTTATTTGCCCAATACTGAACTCTTGATCTTTCCTTTAAGCTTCTTTATTCTTATGCATTCCCATTAGCTGACTCATATAACCTAGAGAAATAAAGCTTGCAGACATCATTTTCTTGCCCTCAATCAATAAGACTCCAAGTTCTTTTTGTTTAATTTCTGGTCATTTCTCAACTCTTTTCCTACTGCCCACATGCATTACTACTCTATCTATCTGGATTAGTGTTAGAGCCTCTAAACCACTCTTCCTGCCACTAACATTCCTCTGAAAGCCATTCCCTGGAGTCATCAGATTTGCCTAGACCCAATTCAGACCCAAACATGGCATGTTCTTTGATTGAACCATTCAGTGGATACCATCACCTGTGAAGTCAAGCCTGAGTTCCTTAGCAAGACTTTGCCTACTTCCCTAGGAAATTCTCTCACCTTTCCTGACTCATGAGCTCCATCACTATGAGGTTTCTGATTATGCCCTGCTTCTCAACAACCTCTCTTTACCTAGATTCTCCTTGAAGGGTCTTTCAGCTCAGGATTACCTCTTCCTGAATGCTTCTTATAACACCTTAGGCTAGGCCAAGCCCTCTCCCTCCTGTGTGAACAAAACCTTAAACTCACATTGATTATTTCATTTGCCTTATAGTATATATGTTTCTGTGATATATATGTATACACACACACACACACACACACCCCTATATACTTTACATATTATTATACTTGCAATGGTTTGTTTGTGAGTTTGCCTAACTCTACTCACTGTGAACACCTTAATCCAGTAATACTAGTTAAGTCATCTATGAACTTCCCATGAGTACCATGATACATGGACTAAATGAAAATTCTGTATTTCCTTAATACTTACTGAAGGAAATAATTCAGGAAAAAATTATGGTCCCATCTCAGAGTTAAACAGACCAGAATGTATGGAATAGTAATTATGTTTTGGAAAAAGATATGAATGTATGTGTGTGTGTGTGTGTGTGCACACACTCATTTTAACTCAGGAAATATTTATGGAGAACTTGCTATATGCCCAGTGCTGTTCTAGCTGCTAGAGACAGGAGAAGTCTGATCTAATGGAATTTATATTCCAGAGGGTGCAAAGTATTCTGATAATATCAAAGTCAATACGTTAATGAACACGAAAATTTCAGAGAGTGCTATTAGTCACATAATTGTATAAACATTTGTTCAGCTCCTGCTTAAGGGCCTGACAAGCCACTCTTCTGGGTCCTGGGCATAGAGTAGTGAAAAAAAAAAAGATCCCTGGCAACATGGAACTTGCAAGCTTTAATTCAGAGAAGATTAAAAAAATATGGCAAAGAGTGACTTGGTGGGAGGCTACTTCCATTAGGATGGCCAGGGAAGTATTCTCTCAGGAGGTGTCATTTTGGTTAAGGTTTGAGTAATAAAATCAGCCATGAAGAGAGCTCGTGTTGGGAGGATGGACTGTTCCAAAATAGGGAAAGAAGATGAGCTTGGTGTACAAATGTGGCCAGAAAAGAGGAAATACAAGCAGACCTGAGACTGTTGTCCCCATAAAGGCCCTCTTGAAAGGTTGGCCCTTGGCTGACATCTGGACTCTTGGATGTTGGTAATGTTGTCACCATTCTGCAATGGAGAAGGTTGGGTTATTGTGTCTAAACTGTTGGTACATGCAGTGGGATTTATGCTGAACACCTCCTTTCTTTTTGGGAGTCTGAAATATTGGTGTGTGCTGGGGACAGAGTGCCTACATGACCAACCCAAATGAAAACCCTGGGTGCTGAGTCTTTAATGAGCTTTCTTGGTAGACAACAGTTCACATGTGTTGTCACAATTTGGTGCTGGAGCAATTATGCATGTCCTGTGGGACTCTGCTGGAAGAGGTCTCTTAGAAGCTCGTGCTTGGTTTCTTCTGGACTTCACTTCATGTGCCTTTTCCCTTTGCTGATTTTTCTTGGTATCCTTTCACTATAATAAATTGTAGCCAGGAGTAGGACTACATGCTGAGTCCTGTGAGTGTTTCTGGTGAATAATCACATCTGGAGATGGTTTTGGGGATCCCTGATACAACATGCATACTTATTTCATGGGATTTATGTCACATATTTGAAGAAAGAGGTTAGAATGAACCAGAGAGTTGGGTTGAATGCTATAAGCAGGAAGATACAAGGGATGAGTACAGGAAAGATGGGGTTAAGAGAATGATCACCCAAAAGCCTGCAGGGTGATGAAAACCCAGGCGGGTTTTTATTCAACTGCTTTAACTCTTTTTGCTATTTTTACCACTTTATGGTCATACCAGTTCCTTACAGGTAACTCCAAACATTTAGGCACTCAAATTGACCTTAGCCTTTTTCTTCCTAAAATGGTTTTTCCATACTTATATAACCACAATTCACAAAACACAAATGAATAGCTTTTAACATTTCTTAAGTTCTTTAACATTCATTACATTATTCCATCATTCAGTAAATATTTGTTGAGCATGAATGTTAGATTGTGGCCCAGGTGTTATGGTAGTCACTGGTGATTCAAAGATGACTACAACAAATCCCTTTCTTGTTCTCAAGAAAGGAAAAATGCCAAAGGAAAAAACAGGCGGATGGACTTTGTTCAGATCACAGTTTTGCAATTCCGTATAAGTTTCAGGAGATTTCTGGCCACCCAAAGCCACATGTGCTATACCACAGCCATGCTCCCAACAGGTGAACATAGTAAACTATTAGGTGAATCAGCATATGGAAAATGCTGGGGATTCCTGAAATAGCCCTGCATCATTAATCACTGATACCCTGGCTCAGTCCATGAAGCAACTGGAAATGAATAAGCAAAGAAAGTGAACTAATGGTTAGAGGATGGAATTACCCCAAAGGACATTTGTTGAGTCAGTAAAAGAACGTGGCAAACTTCAATAGTCATAGATTCAAGTGGAATGAAATAAGAGGAGAAGAGTGTTTTTCAACAGCTTGATCTCCAATCAAAAACTTCTGGCTAGCATGATTCTTCTGAATTCTTTTGGGAATTAGGGAAAAGAGGGAAAGAGAGGAATAAAATGTTGTTCTGACCACAGCAGATTCTGGATTTACTTGATATGACAATACATAGTACATAGTCAGTGTTCGATGCCTGATTTTGAATTGAATTATTATGAAAGACAAATTACAATATGAAGGAAAAGAGAAGTGACATAAAAGAAAACAACCTTGAGAAAATGATGGGAGGGAAGATAGGCCTTGGAAGTGGTAAATTAGTAAGCTGAACATAAGATAGGCCTTTTAAGATGATAAATGAGGATGCATATGTATGAGTTGTTTCAAAATATTGAATCTTGGCAGAGTTGACTTGAGAGAAAAATCAAAGTAACACTAGATGTTGATATAGTTTATTTTGTGAAACTTCCCACTAAATTTGGAGCTTCTCAAATTTTGCCACAAAGTGAATTTCTGAAAAGTATAACCAGATTTTTCATTGATTCTCAATGCAAAATCAGAGATACATTTTTTTAGGGAACATTTTTCTTCCATTTAAGTCAAAAACAGGAAAAACACAGTAAAACACACAAAAGCACAACTTGGGGGGGAAGACACTTCTCACAAAACAACATTTTAAAAATATTGACACTTATAGTACATACTGTCATAAAAATGCTGAATTAACTAAACGTTGTTTAACCATTTCAGCTAAAGATGTCAATTTGGAAAAAAATGACAAATCATTTCATGAAACTCAAATTTCATTCATGCTCAGCATTACAATGATTCATTTTTGCCACCTTTTTCACTTCAGAACCTGTATCTACATATCTCCCTTGAGCACTTGGTCATGTTTCAGCACCATCAAGACAGAGATAGGGCTGGGCGCTAACAAGACTGCACAACTAACAGCCACTGATTGCCCACCTTCCTATTCAAGCATTGTGCTGTACACTCAATGGCTTTCTTCATTTAATTCCCCCAACACAGTGCAGAATGGGTGTTGTCATCCTCATTTAATGGATGAGGTAAGTAAAGGCTGAAATGTCCATATTGCCCTCGCCAGTGGAGAGGGTCCACCTTGCTCTAGATGCCAGCTGGTCACTAAGATGGCCTACCCACTGATAGGCAATGCCACACTCTGGACCAGCCCATTGGTGTCTGCCAGGCCAGCCTACAGACGGTCAGTGCTGGGCTTGCCATTGCCTGAAACCACTGGGCCCCAGTGTTTTGAAGTCCATTGAAGGACTTCGCCCAGCCACACCACATGCATGACTTCCTGTGACTCTATCCCTCTTTGGAAATGGAAGTAGCTCAACAACCTGGTCAGTAACTTAGTACGGTAAATGTATGTTCCGTAAATGTCAGTTAGGTGGGTCATTGTGCAGGTTTGGCAACTCCTGAATGCTATGTCTGCCTCTGAAGGCCTTTGAGGAGAATCTTTCATTTTATTTCTGTGTTTCACTGGTTCTTCAGCCATCTTGTGGATGCCAGTCATTAGAGATGAAATACAGTGCTCATCACTGAACAGAGAGCATACTCTTAAAGCAAATAATGATAATGTAAAGTGAAATACTGTCGATAAGATATTTAGTCTTCACAGATTTTTTTTTTTTTTGGCTGGATTCTTCCCATTCCTGTTAAATAAGACATTTTCCCAAGTCTCATCACCTTTCTTAGACCACATGGAATTAAAAAAAAAAAAAACTATACATTTAATAATTAATAGGATCCAACCAGCCTATCTGTCCCTTCTGTTTTCAATCAATCAGTCACCAACCACTGAGCAGTTACAATGTCCTTGATCCTTCTTGGAGTAAGAACGTTTTTTTTCCCCCTTACTTCTTGACTCGTATTCTTGTTCTTTCTCAGTGAATAACACTTGTTTTCTCAAACTGGACACTTGAAGGAAGGCTAACTGTCCACTCTCCCTTTGCCCCTTCCAGCCTGTCACCAGTTCTGCCTGCCATGCCTTCCAAGCCTCTCAGCTGCTTTCCCTCTTCTCCCCACCTCCATGGGTCTGGCTCCTGTCCAGCCAGCTCAGACTATTGAAAGGATTCCTCACCATCCATCCCCCGCATGTTTCCAGAACACTCTTTCTAATGGGGGAATGTGACTACATCTTTCCTTGCTTAGAATTCTTCACGATTCCTCTGGCCGAAGAATTAGCTCACCTTTTTGCCTGTCAGAGGAGGTTACACATGCTTTCAGTTCAACCTATGTTTATTGAGCTCCTACTTTGCACCAGAGGAGCCGATCTCCATGCTGGGGATACAGAAGTGAACAAAGTCCATGTTCTCATGAATCCTCCCTTCTGCCGCAGACAGATAATAAACAAAGTCATATGTGTGTGCCACACACACACACACACACACGTAGGCACATGTACATTTATATTTAGGAAGTGACTTGGTGGAAAGTTGTAGAATTTGATTTGGACAAAATCAAAGCAGGGCAGAATCCTAGGGGATGCCAGTGAAGGGGACTGTTTAAATAGGGTGACCACAGAAAGCCTCATGAGACGGTGATATCTTGCCAAAGGTGTGAGCCACTTGCTCTCTCTGTGAACAGGGTCATTTCCTATACTTCTCTGCACCCACCCTTGGTCGTTCCCAAATCCACCATGCTTCCAGCCTCTGAGCCTTTGCATATACTGTTGACTTTGCCTAGGACATCTGCTCTCCTGCAGGGCTCACTGAGTTGTCCTTATGGTCTTGGCCGTGCCCACCCTATCCCTCTCCTGGGACCCTCCAGGCAAGCTTAGGACTCTCCTTTTGGCCTTCAACTTCACCTGGAATAAACCTACCAGACTGAGCATTATCTTATACCATGATTCTTCTCTTTCCCTCTCTAAATACACAGAGACAGACGTAAACATGCACATACATAATAATGTGTAACTTATTCATTGAGTCTTACTATGTCCATGCATTGTATTCTACATTACTTTTCATAACAACCGAATGAGGTGATATTATCCTCATTTTCCAAGTGAGAAAACTCACTTGCCCAATCCCTTCCCACTAATGGAGCTGGACTCAAACTCAAAGCTTTCTGTCCCAATGGCCTTGTTCTGTCCCTGGTCCCACAGCTT
This sequence comes from Neomonachus schauinslandi, assembly GCF_002201575.2. Taxonomy (NCBI): domain Eukaryota; kingdom Metazoa; phylum Chordata; class Mammalia; order Carnivora; family Phocidae; genus Neomonachus; species Neomonachus schauinslandi. Next base: position 9,805,258 of record NC_058403.1, on the reverse strand, counting down.
CCTCCCAACACAAAGCTACCATAGGACGCACCTTCTATCTTTCAGATTTCTGTCTCCTTGCGCCTACCACAGTAGCTGGCATAGCATAAGTGCTCAAAAAATAGTTATTGAACAAATACATTTTAATATCTATTCATTCCTTTATCATTCACCATGTGCAGAATTTCTATGTCCATCCCCTTGAGTATCTCTCCCTAGGACTAACCTTTCCTAGTACTTACATGTGACAAGTGCACTAAATACCAATACCAACTTCTTTAGTACTCACAACAACCCAAGGTGGTAGGTACCATTCTTATCCCCACTTTACAGATGGGAACAATGAGGTTCCTAGCAGTTAGGTTACTTTCCAAAGCTCACAGAGCTAGGACTTGAGATTGGAAGCTAGGTGGCCTGCCTCCAGAGCCCCTGCTCTCCATCACCACATCACATTGCCTCCCTTGGCTCTCTTGATTCAGGTTGTAGGCCCAGTGGCTAATGTGCAATGATGTGTGTGGTCTTTTTTCTGAAATGACATGTCATCCTTAACATCTACTTTGTATTGACACAGTAGAGAAAGCAACTTCTTAGTTCTGTCAGTGACTAAGCAACATCCAGGGGACATTTGATGACACCAAAAAGAAAGTGGGTAACTCTGTGTTGGAAGAAAAACAAAAAGCAACATCCAGGGGACATTTGACGACACCAAAAAGAAAGTGGGTAACTCTGTGTTGGAAGAAAAACAAAAATTCTCTTGTTGTTTTTTTTAAAGCCAGGAAGTATTGGGAAATTGTAATTGAAAGAGGATTGATGTTGGCACAAGGGAGAAATATTCTGGATTGCAAATGAAATTTGCCTTTTAATCAAATGTCTAGAAATCCATAAACCTATACCCCAGAACTAAGAAGGAATAAACTAAATCATATCACAGTTCTTAGATCTGGGGAATGCCTCACCGTCAGTTAAGTGGCTGCTTTGGAGCTTGAATGAAACACGTGAGAAATTGAGAAAGAAAATGTGATCAGGAAGCCCACGTGGGCTTTTTACACCGCCAACCACTCCCACTCCCCCTCCGATCCCTCTTCCTGCCCAGGAGAAAAGGAATAATAATATTTTCACCATCTCATAAAAGGGACAACGTGTTTGGTGATTTCTTTGCCTTAGAATGCTGTTAATCTTATGAAATTATACCTCTGACCGCAAGGCTAATTCCAATGTTCAACAAGTTCTAATGCTTCGTGGGGAAGCGTGAGAAACGCTGAGTGAAGAGAAGAGGGAATTCTGCTCAAGGTTCATCTTTTTTTTTTTCTTTTTTTGGCTTTATCAGCATTTGAAAGAAAACCAGATATTTTCTTTTCATGAAAGTTGATGACTTCAGGTGGGGGACAAGCAGCTGTGGCAGATGGACTTTTGAAATGCAGTAAAATATCCTGTCTTCCTATAAATGTTTATGGTAGCAGGAGAACTGAAGAAGAAAAACACAAGCAAAAAGTTGCATGACTCACAGGCTGATTTGCTTCTAAATAAAGCATTTCTCAGAGTTTCCCAGGAGGTGTTTTGAGTGTACAAGCAGCAGGATCTCTACTAGTGGGGTAAGGACATTTTTTTTTTAAAGGCAAAAAAGGTGCATCCAAAAGTAAGTTGAGAAAATCATTCTGTTGCTTTTGATGTTTAAGGAAATATATGTCTAAAGCGAGACTATCTGATCCTATATACAGTGTCCTAGACCACATGTGGGTGATGACATCACGAGCAGTTCTTGGCTGGGCCACTTTGCAGGTGATGATCAGAGGTTTAGTGGGACGCCTCATGTTGACTCACAGACTTTCCTCTAATAGAGCATCATGAAGTGATGATAATTAAGTTTAATTTTAGATCTTGTGTGCTGAACCTGGGAATGTTTTCCAATGCACAGCAGGATCCGCTGACTTTGGCACTTGAGTTTTGAAAGAAAGTTCAGAAGTCCTAGACTACCTACATCCTCTTCAGCCCCTTACACTCCAGAAAATTGGGTATTTGGAACCGATTGGGGGAAAATCTTCTATTGAAACTATCCTGCAGATAGCAGGCCTTTCTAGCCTTAGCTCTCAGCTTCACAAGGGGAATGTGGCCACCTCCATACCCAAGACTTTCTTTCTTTTTTTTTTTTTAAGATTTTATTTATTCATTTATTTGAGAGAGTGAGAGAGAGAGAGAGAGCACATGAGAGGGGGGAAGGTCAGAGGGAGAAGCAGACTCCCCGCCGAGGAGGGAGCCCGATGCTGGACTCGATCCTGGGACTCCAGGATCATGACCTGAGCCGAAGGTAGTCGCTTAACTAACTGAGCCACCCAGGCGCCCAATACCCAAGACTTTCTAATTATTCAGTACTAGAGAGCCCGTTCCACTCATGCTAAAATTCAATTTTTTGCCCCAATCATGTATAAAGGGCTTACGCTTGTTAGAAACTGTGGTTGGAATACTCTCCAGATTCTCACTGTGGCTTACCAGTGATGGTCTCCTATGACCTGATAACAAATTGGCAATATTAGATTAGTTGACTCAACTGCTTCTGGGTACCTGGTATAAACAGCAGCATAGAAATGAAAGAGTTGTTCCAGCAAATAGTTGCTACCCTGGAACCAAGAAGGAATAAACTAAATCATAGCAGAATTCGTAGGTCCAGAGAATGTGTTACTATCAGCAAGTGGCTGCATTCGGGCTTGAATGAAACACATGAAAAAAGTAAAGGGAAAATGTGATTAGGATGTCCACATGTGCTTTTTAGTCGAATGTTGCCAGCTTGCTCTGGATTGCCAAATTTAACAAATAAAAATACACGGCACACAGTTAATCTTGAATTTCAGATAAACACGGATTATCATTTTAATGGACATTGGACCCGTGCAACATTTCCTTATTCCTAGTTCACCTGAACCTTAAAAAAAATTATTCGTTGTTGGTCTGAAATTTAAACTTAACTGAGTAATCTAGATTTTATCTGGCAACCCTATGAGATGCGAGACCTTTACTTTACTAAGGTACTATTTTATCACAAACACATTCAGAATATTTTCTTGCAAGGACTGCAATCTATATTTGTATATACAAGTATTTAATAAAAGCAAGAAAATAGCGACTCTGGATGGGCTTTTCCCACCCACATACTGTAGAGCAACACCCAGAAAACCAGCAGGGAAAGGCAAAAGTAACAGAATAATGTAATGATTCCTGTTGTGACCAAACACTTCTACCCAGACACAATCCAGGGTCCTTGCCAGTAATCCTGAGGTTCAGGTTCTAGTTTACTCATTTTTCTTTCCAATGCTTCCCTGCCTCCTGTGGGGGAAAATAAAGGGAGAGATAAAGGGGGGAAAAAAGGTCCATCATTTTAATGTCCATTTTGCTTTGGCATTCGCTGCCTTCTGGAGATGCCAACAATCTCCTGCTCTTAATTTGGTCCACGTGCAACCAAGTTGTACATTGTGAGATTCTGGCTTTTAATAAGGACAATTAACAAGCGTTTTTTGATCACAGGAAGTTGAGAGGAGTCACTGCCCCCTAAGAATGTAATGAACTTGGGGAGCAATTGGATGGTCCATATTTGGTATCCTTTTCCAGACTCCACTGTGATTCAGGGCAATGGGGCCACAAGCCAGCTCCCCATAGCCACCACCCTTGCTCCGGTGGCTTTCTGTTCTGAGCCGGGCTGTCCTTCCTTCCTGCTGGGGAGGCCGACACTTGCTGCTGCTGTTTCATGGCAAGTGGCCACCGTGGGGGTATTTGCTTTAGATAGCCCACAGCCGGCCGAGTGGGCGGTTCACTCAGACAACAAAGGCGGCTCCCACTGTCTCTACCCTTCCAGGCTAGTGGAGGCTCTAGGACCTTTTGATTTATAAAGAGCTTTACGTGCCTGTAGTTAAAAAGTTTGGGGAAGCAAAGTCATGATAAATGAAGCGCTATATATCCACCTCGTGGATCTCCACACACACACGAGACCTACAAACCTTTTTCCCTTGGGTTGGTCTAAAGAAGATTCCAGGCGAGCTGTAGGGAGGACGCGGGTGCCCGGATGTTTAAACCTGACCCAGGGCAGTGGTGCCAGCAATCCTCAGGGCTGAGCCCCCAGTGAGGCAGACTCCAAGTGTGAGGCTCGCTGGCTGTTTATGTGGCGTGGATATTCTTACATTTATGACATTTTCAGTTTGAGGCCATTGGGGGGCCATGAAGGGAACTGTGTTAGAATTTCTGGGCAAAGCCTACAGTAGATTTTTTTTCCCCCCTCTAGACGATTGTTCTCATATGTGCTGGCAATTAGCACATTCTGGGGATGAGGGGTGGGGAATTCTACAGGAGGGGGGGTCCGAGAAATCTTATTTTCTTATCCCAGACTACAAATGACTGCTTAATTGGGAGAAACTGTAAGTACAACAGTTCACTGGGGGAAACATGAAAACAAAGTGAAGCAGAAAAGAAATAGAAACCCAGACTTTTCAGTTCCTGTTTATCCTATTTTTAATCTCAACATCTCAGTTGCTCGCTTTCTGTTTTCCTTGCTTTGCTGGAATTCGTACACACACCTGGCTTTCCATTTGCCATGGGGACAGAGAAGAGGTGGGGCCCGAGGATGGGGAGGAGGGTGGGGGGCAGCTCGGACCAGGGTGACATTTGTCAGAAGAGGGAGAAGTGTGGAGATCTTGCCACATCTAACTCCAGGGTGTTGGGGAAATGTGAATGAGGACCCCTCCCTGCATTATCTGCTTCATCTAAAAGCCCCTGGTGATTCCAGATGAGTGCAGGGAGGAAAGGGGAGGAAGGGTAATCATGAGGTGGTGGATACATGGCCAGACTGACCAGCGACCTGAAGAGACAAGAGTGACTCTATTCATTGGTCCCTGTCTTCCTCCTTCCTCCTCCCTCCTTTCTTCCTTCTAACCCCAGTGATGCAAAGTCAAAGAGAAGCAAGCAAGTCCTGGTCCTCGGAAACCTTACAGGAGACAAAACTGTTCACAAGGGATGCTGCTGTCCTTCTGCCGTGGGTGTTGGTACCCACACCACAGTGCGCTTAAAATTGTGAAAATACTTTCTCTTTCTTCTCTGAGTAAAATAATTCATGCCACTGTGTTCCTCTGTAACTGAAAACAAGAAAAGTGAACAAAGCACCCTAAGGAAAAGAACATCTTCTGAAATACAGAGTCAGATGTGTAGACTGGTCCCCGCCCTGGGCTCTCAGAGTGCGCAGGAGCCCTATTTTGTGATCCATTGTCTGTGTGTCTGTTTTCCTGCCCGCCTGAGCCTCTGGGGCTGGGGGCCATGCCCATGGGTCGCCTTCCACCCAGCACGGAGCATGGCAGCTGTCACCTGTCCTCCTGCGCACACAGCGAGGTCTGCGAGGATGCTCTGCTTTGGGTTCATGCGTGCCCTGTCCCTTCCCACCGCTATCCCTGTCCCCCGTTCAGCACATACACTGCCTGGAAACCCAGAGCTGTTCCCCAGAGAGACACAGTCAGTCTCTCACCTGCTTCGCCATTCAAAGCGATCCTGTCGGGAACTGGGGTTTGCTGCCTGACATCTCTTGTCAGCAAGTGTCTCCAGGACCTGCGAGCATATCTGGGAGGCAGCCCTAGGTTCCCTCTTCCCCTGATGGCTTTCATTTGGTTAATTGGCCTGGCATATTAACATGTGAGAAGATCCATCACTAGCTTCCTTCCCAGAGAAATGCTGAGAAGACCATTAGAACTTGGTGGGGCCCGCCTACATTCACTTCCTGCATGAAGTGTCAAAACACGAAGTATCTCCACCTGGAGAGATAGAACCTTCTGGAAGATTCTGGACCCGTGTACGGGTGTTGAGCTCCTGGCACAGAACTCAGGAATAAAGGTCCTCGGTTCATGCAGTCTTCACTGTAAGGGTGCTCGTTAGAAATGTTGCACTACATAGTCTTAAATGATTTGAATGCAAATGGATATATTTAATGAAAACAATCTGCTTTGTGGAATTGTTTCAGTTTTGGTTTTTTTGTTTTTTTGTTTTGGTTCTTATTTGTTTTCTTTACCCCTGGATAATCTTGAAATAAATCGCTGATGTACAATTAATTTTAAATGTCATAATATTTTGAGTCAAGCTGATTTTGATGACAGTGAAGAACATTTTGAAGTAGTTTCATAATTTTCACAACACAACTGATTTTAGAAGGGGAAAAAAAAGATTCCCATATTGTAGAGCTTTAAAAGTGCTAGCAGTGTTGTTTAGTTCCTCCAACATAAGCACCCACAACAGTAAAGCAAACAAACCCACAGTGGACTGAAAATGTGGTTTCTGGAACTCTCTTAAACCTTGGCTAACTTTTGGGGGCTCCCAAAGGACAGGATTACTTCATGTCAAAGCAAAAATTCTCCTGACTCTGTAAACAGCCCACAGTTCTGGGAAATATGGAAAATGTAGATCAAAAATGAAGTTGTGCTGTATTTGGACAGGCCGTCTCAGATCACGAAGTTTAGTCCTGTGGGATCCACGTCTGCTGCTTTTGGGGGCCTTTAGGGTTTTTCTCTTCCTGTGTTCACTCTCTCTCCCTTCACCTTTCTCAGAATACATGTCACCGATCACAAACACCAATGACAATATTCTGACCACCCTGGACTAGGTGGCCCAGTAAATCTGATTCCTTCTTTAGAGCTCAAACCACATCGTGCATTTTCATAGTAACAGATTTGTGTTTTGTGGCATATACAAAAACTTGCAAAGTAAAAGACAAAAGTCACCAAATGTCTCATTTCTCACTAGTTTTGTGGTACAGACCAAATTAATACTCTCTTTTCTCCTCCTCACTACATGACTAATTCTCATCTTGTGCTACAGTATAGATAAGTGTCAACAGGACACTCTCACTGAGACTATTTTATGGTTTGGTGAATGTCAAACAAATTGAAAATATATTCTGATTCTGTCTGGGAAGCCGACAGCATTGAGCATAATACAGTATTTCATCAGAATAAACTCAATTTCTTTTTTTCCATCATAGAATTTACATTGTGAAGGTGGAAGAATGATTCACCCACAAAGAGAAGCATGTGATAAAGAAAAGGTTATATCACCGAATTTTACATTTCACCTAATAAAACTATCCAGACAAAGGAGATTAGGGCTTTTGGCAGAATCATAGGCAATTTGCCTCCATTAGAAGTGAGAGAGCTAGAAGAGAAGAAATTGTAGTGCATCCCATCCATTCCCTCTGCAACTGGGATCTTCCCTCGTTTTAAACAAAACAAACATTAACAAGGAAGACCAGCTGCTTTTACAATGAATAAACCCATTACCTCAACTCCCTGTACATTACCGAGATATTTTTACTTGTCAGATTTTCTGTTTTGCGGAGGCTTGGATATTTTCAGGATGCTGTCAATGCAGACAAAACAGAGCTGGTTTTAGCAGCAGCGCCAGATGTGGATGAGAACATGGGCCTTCCTGGCCCTCCAGTTCCAAAGCTTGGTGGTAAGTTACCGCTGCAGTCAAAAATAGTAACAACAGTATCTGGCATCTGGACCCAATGTTGCCTGGAGCTGGCTAAGCTATCTGCACAGTAGCCAACAGAGATGAGGCTGCCTGCATGCACAGAGAGGGGTGGGAGCCCCTGGAGGTTTGACTCAAACTGTGCACCAAGAGCAGGGCTGTTGCAGTTTCCAGTGCAGCAAAGAAGACCAGTGCATGTTGGTCCAAGTTTCTAGCTGACCCGGGGGGGGGCACTCACGTTTGACCTGTGGCAGTTAGTAACATTAATTGTGCTGAAGGAGGCAAATGGACACTAAAAAAATCTAAAGCCAGAGCAAGAGGGATTTTACAAAAGTACTAGCGTTGGGTCTCCTGCCTCTTCACATACCCAGTTCCCCCTGTCTTTTGTAGATTCTTGGGGATCATACACGCTCAGTGTAACAAAGGTGGAGCTGGTGCTGAGAGTGCTCCCGTGGTCCTAGAATCAGTCAGAGGCACCTGTGACCCACGTCAGACAACTCAGGTGGGTAGAGGCTGACAGGAGGGCTATTTGACTGGTAGAGTATAGACAGCAACCTCCACTAAAGAGCAGGTTCAGAGCCAGGACCTCCTAACTGATTTGCAGTAGCAACGAAGGTTATAGCTTTTTGTTTTGTTTTGTTTTGTTTTTTAAATGTGTTTATACTCCTAGTCACTTCTGATTTTTTACCTCCAGCCATGACCCCATCTAATCCAGTCTCTGTGGAGTCCAAACTGTGGAATGAGTATGGTATCAGACTATTTTGGTTGATCTTGGCTTAACCTCTTGTCAACTGAATGACCTTGAGTGAGTTTCTTAAATGCTTCATTTTTCTCATTTATGGAACGGGGACAATGGTATATTATCTGCCAATTAGAGTTTGTTGTGAACATTCAATAAGATGAGTCATGGAATACACTCATCACAATGTCAAGCACATATTTGACACTTACTAGATGCTAGGGATGGCTATCATGTAGCAATCTCAATGAGCCTTCTTGTCAATGGCTTCTCGCCTCCCATAGGAAAAGTATGAAGCCTCACATGGCTGAGATGCCCTCCATATTTGGGGCCCAGCGTCTCAACAGCCTTATCTCTCAATACTCTTCCCCCCCTGAATTCAATACTCTAGAGATGTTGAAAATCATTCAGTTCCTCAAAAATTCTGCATTCTCTCTAACTCCCAAGACTTGGGACATGTGTTTCCTTCCCTTGGAATACTTTATCAAAATCTCTTACTCACCCATGTATCAGCTTAAATGCCCTCCCCACTTCAACACTAAGTTTTGTCTCCCTGTCCTATGCTTCCCAGAGTGGACATTCCATTATAGTTCCTTGTTCTGCACTGGTCTCCATATGACCATAAGGTCTGTGAAATCAGCAGCCATGTTTTGTTCATCTTGCTATCTCTAAGTGCTAGCAGAGTTCGTATCCCAAAATAGATGTGCCATCAATATTTATTGAAGGAATGAATAAAGTTATGAAACTGCTTAGGGGACTCAAAATTATTATTATTTTTTGTTTGTGTGTTTGTTTTTAAATATTTATTTATTTGAGAGAGAGAGACAGTGAATGGGGGGGAAGGGCAGAGGGAGAGAATCTTGAAGCAGATTCCCTGCTGAGCATGGAGCCCGATGTGGAGCACAATCCCATGACCCATGAGATCATGACTTGAGCCGAAACCAAGAGCCAGAGGCTCAACTGACTGAACCACCAGGTGCCCCCATGGACTCAAATTATTAATACCCTCATTCTAGATGGCTCAATTCAGAAGTGAATAGATCTCTGAATGAAATAAGAATGGGAAGTGAATATGCAGTGAAGAAATGGATAGGATACAATCTGTTCTGCTCTAAAGGAATGGCTTTTGCAGAAAAAAAAAAAAAGGACTAATTGTCCCCTAATATGTACTCCCCTGTTCTCCTAGAGTAAGGGAAGTCTTGATTTTTAGTTGGGCCCTTTATTAAAAAAGAAAACAAAATAACAACCTTACATTTCCCAGCACACTTGCAGTTAGATGTAGGCCAAATGTTGCTCATCTTCAATTCATTCTCTACAAAATCCAAGCTATAAGTATGTAGTCAAGGCCCACCAGACTCTGCCATCCACTAACTGTTTTTGTGTAGCCTACTTGAATGACAGTTGGAATGCACTCTTTGTTGTGTTCTTTTTTCTCTTTCTCCACTCTGATACTTGGAAATAAGATGTGATGGCTGGAGCTCTGACTGACATTCTGGACCCTGAGGAACAAGGCTCTACTTTAGGCTGGTAAAGTACATAGCTGGAAGGAACCTGGATCCCTGAGTATTTTAGAGAATATAACCACTATACCAGCCTGGACTTCTTACCTTCTGATTTTTTCATTTGCTTTAAGCGATTATTATTTTTATGCTCTGGTAATTACAGCTGGGATTAAAGGAAACCTCATTTATTAAGAATCACATACAAAAACAATTATTTCAGTTGGAAAAGAAAGGACTTAAAGCATTTCAAGCTATTTTTACTGAAGAATTTTCATAATGAAATCTTAATAACAATAATGCATTTATTGATGTTAATTTTGGGGGTATTGATGTTAAATTGATGTAAGTTATTGTAAGTATCGATGTAAGATTTTTTTAAAAACCCAAACACAACCAAGCAAATTATAGAGATGAGACCAAAATCGGTGGATTTCTAGATTCAAAACACATAGCAGAACTTTTCACAAATGCCACTGGTGAACAAAAGAATATAATGTCAGCTGAGCAGCCAGTCACTCCAGAAAGAAGCTGTGTTTTCCAAAGCAGAGGACACAACAGCCTTTCTTCTTATATTTGTGGTGCTATTTCTCAATCACAAGCCAATGGTGACTGGGAACAATATTCAAAATATTTATCAATCTGTACAGTTTGGATCCTGACCAGTCAGAACAGATGCTGGCTATAGAACAGCTTGTATATCCATCCTGGTGAGTGCTGATGTGGTATCAGTCTGATGATATCAATAGCAGTCTTTGTACAGAAATCATGACCACATTCTGTCTAATCCATGCTATACCGTATAAGAGAAATACTCACAAAATGCTCAAAATGCCCAGGTCCAGGGATATTGCTCTTCTTTCTGTGATTTTCCTAATGGGTTTGTTTAGCAGAAAGTGTCACCTATAGATTCTTTTGGATAGATTTTTGGAGATTTTCAGCCTTTTAGCACACGCTTTTCTTAACCATTGTTTGCCTGTGTTTGAGTGAGTGCTTATGTGCATAAATGTGTACACATACACACAAACATATGCACACATGCACAAAGGTAGTGTGATCCCAGCCATGAATGCACTGAATTGGACCTGCAACAGCAGTACTGTCTCCTTTCAATCCAGGAAGAAGAAACATCAGAGCCTCCAACACACTGGACCTGTTTCTAGCATTCATGTAACAAAGCTCCCGGTGTCTAAAAGACTACTATTTTTGCTGTGCAGCTGTTGAGTTGAAACATCTGATAGTTTCTCTTCTCCAGGCGGGTTTGGTGCAAGATACCAGTAAACGATCATTTGTTTCAGTTCTTATAAGCATCAAGAGACTAATATTAGATAATAGTTCCTCCCACACATACTCCTTTTCTTCTGGCATTTAGCCTAGAGGATCCCAGACCCTGAGAAAACCATGCAGAGCCATTCTCTGGCAGGCCTGGGCTTTTATCCTCAAGACCCGTGGGGCTCCATCTGCTTTACCAAGTCTGACCAAATGGGAGAATGGGAACATACAGTGTCACTCCCCCACACCCTGGAGTCCACACGGAGTTTTTGCTAGAGTTGTACTCATTTCCTTTTGCTTCCTTCCCTGTGGATTCAGGGACTTAACTGGCTATGATTCACTGGGACAGTCATTTCTGTACTTGGAGGCCATTAGTGAAATCCCCTTTCAGCTCACTTGGGGGTGGGTGATGAGGGGGAAACAAGTGATCAAAATACTTAACAACTGGTAAAAGTTAACAACTGTTAAGGCCGCAGCATGATCCATTCAGAATGGATGCTGGCCACAAAGCTTGAGCTGGCTCCTCGAGGCTTCTTGTCAGAGACTCTGGGGGCTCAAGGAAGCAACAATTTGCCAACTGGTATGAGACATATTTCCATATTTGTGGAATACGGAAGCAGTAGAGAATCCTCAGCTTCAACCTTAATAACCATCTTGTTTATCTATCTTTGTGGTATTTATCAACCTTGTTTACATGATGATCCACAACTGGGTATTTCTCAAGGTCAGAGGGGCATCCCTATTTGCCAGTTGTCAGATGGCCTCTGTTCATATCTGGAGAATCATTTAAGATTCCCAACAACAATGACAACAACAAAATGACTCAAGTTGTTAACATGTGCATATGAGAAATTATAGTAACATAACTGCCAGATTATCTTTGACTTAGAGTAAATGGAACTTGGTTGAGTCAGTAATGCAGCAGCATATGGTCCCAGAAGCATCATGTGGGGAAAGATTGAAGGGTGTTTCATTACCGGTGCCGGGAATGGTGCCTTCCATTTTGCAGTAAGAAGAAGACTTATTCTGTGTTGCCTCAAAGGAGTGAAATAGAGGCAGTGAATGGTAGGGACAGGGGAGGTAGAATTAGGGTCAATGTAAGGAAGAGTTAATGGAAGGAAAATGAACTATATAGTAATGGAAGTTCAAGGTCAGTACAATTCAGTTTAAGCAATGTCTGTGAGGCACTTACCATGCTCTGGTTACTATGTGCAATACTGTAAAAATAAAGGAGGATATAGTAGCCTCAGTCTACTATGAGATATATAGATATATCTATACACACACACACACATATATATATACACACACATATGAAAAGAATTAATAAAAAAAATCAGGACACGTGCCACAAGAGAAGCTGTCATGAGATTCCACAGCAGTGCAGGGAAGAAGTGAATGATTCTTCTTAGGGGACCAGGAAAGTGTCTACAAAGAGTGAGTGACAGTTCTAGGTTTTGAAGAATGGACTCTCATTTGAATAAGACATCCAGACAGACCAGGGATGGATGAATCTTTCAGGCTGAAGGAACAATGTGTGCAAAGTTCAGGGAGGCCCTTCGAGTTGAGTGTAGAGAACTACAAGAGTTTGGGAATCGATTATTTTGTCAGGGAGCACTGGCTGATCCTCCTTTGGGATACTCTCCATTCATAGAATGAGCCAGAATTTCTTTTTTTTTTTTAATGTTTTATTTATTTATTCATGAGAATCAGAGAGAGAGAGAGAGGCAGAGGCAGAGGGAGAAGCAGGCTCCCCGCCTAGCAGGGAGCCTGATGTGGGACTCGATCCCAGGACCCTGGGATCATGACCTGAGCCGAAGGCAGATGCTTAACCATCTGAGCCACCCAGGCGCCCTGAATGAGCCAGAATTTCAACACTTCACTCATTTTGAATTATTTAGCAAAAGGTTTCCTGAGTTTATAAGAAGGGAAACATTCAAATGTGAACCCAATTTAAATTGTTTTTTGTCTCAATGGATTTTTTTTTTCATTTTGCCCTTTTTTTCTTTGCATAGGAATACACTTATAGTTAGATTAGCTTTGGAGGCTGCTACGATTTAAGGTATATATCTATATATAGCTGAGGGAGGAGCAAGATGACGGAGGAGTAGGAGACCTAAATTTCATCTGGTCCCAGGAATTCAGCTAGATAGGTATCAAACCATTCTGAACACCTACGAACTCAACAGGAGATTGAAGAAAAGAATAGCAGCAACTCTCTGAACAGAAAAGCGACCACTTTCTGGAAGGTAGGACATGCGGAGAAGTGAGGCAATATTTGGGAAGATAGATGGCAGGGAAGGGGGCCTCTGTCAGCCTCTACTGGCAAGTGATAGAGCGGCGGAGCACAAAATCGGAAATTTTAGGAGTCTGCTCTGCTGAGGGACGTCACTCCAGTGGCTAAGTGGGGGGGTGGAACCCTCGCTGGGATGGTGTGGTCTTAGGACTGTCAGGGTCACAGGAAGACCGGGGGTGCCTGAGTGCGGCAGAGTTCCCAGGTATCAGAGCGGGGAAGCCGGCTGCAGAGATGGAGCCCAGGAGTGGGCTCTCAGCTCGGGGTTGCCATAGACCATGATCCCCGGCACAATCGGGCCCGTGCTCCTCCAGGAGGGACCCAACAAGCGGCAGAGCCAGGGAGACTCCCCTTCCTCCCCCAGGAGGAGCAGCGCGGGAGCGCACCACAGGGATCTGCTGGGTTTGGAGGCTCCACACTGAGTCGGGTGCCAGAGATAGAAATGGTTGGTCTCAGGCCAGGTGAGCACAGAGTGTGGCCGGAGACCGGGGAGACGGGAGTGACTGACTGCTTTTCTCTGGGGGATCACTGAGGAGTGGGGCCCCGAGTTCTCGGCTCCTCCAGGGCAGAGATTAGGAGGCCGCCATTTGCACTCTCATCCTCCAAAGCTGTACAGAAAGCTTGCAGGGAACATAAGCTCCTGAGAGCAAACCCAAGCAGATTACTTAGGCAGGACCCAGCAAGGGCGGGGCAATTCCACCTCCTGCAAGACATTTGAGAATCACAGCAACAGGCCCCTCCCCCAGAAGATCAGCAAGGACAGCCAGCCAAGACCAAGTTTACTGATCAACGAGAACGGCAGAACTCCAGCCCTAGGGGAATACTGCACATAGAATTCATGGCTTTTTTACCATGATTCTTTAGTCTTTCAAAGTTAATTTTTTTAATTATCTTTTTTTTTCTTTTGGAATTTTTCATTTTCCCTTTTTCAATCAACATCTTATCAATCCCTTTTTTAAAAATCGTTTTCATTTTTCATTTTTAGAGTCATATTCTATCCCTACATAGTAGTTAACCTTATTTTTGGTGTATATATAAGTTGTTCTTTCTTTAAAATTTTGGGATACAGTTTCCTCTAACAGACCAAAATATACCCTAAATCTGTAGTGTATGGCTTTGTTCTAGTCTCTTGCCTGATCACATTCTCTCCCTTTTTTTTTTAAATTGCTCTTCTTTCTTTTTTCAACCAACTTTTATCTTATCAATTCCTTTTATAAAATCTCTTATAGTTTTCATCTTTAAAATCATATTCCATTCCTTCATCGTATTTACCCTTATTTTTGTACATATGTAAGTTTTTCTTTCTTTAAAATTTTGGGAGGCGGTTTCTTCTAACAGACCAAAATATGCCCCAAATCTACTGAGTGGCACTGATCTATTCACCAGCCTGATCATATTTGATCCTATTCTTTTTTCTTTTTTTTTTTTCTTTTTTCTTTCTTTCCCTTTCTTTTCTCCTGGTTTCAGGTGTCTTCTGTTTTGTTTAGTGTATATTTTTCTGGGGTCGTTGTTACCTTGTTAGCATTTTGTTCTCTCATTCATCTATTCTCTGGACAAAATGACAAGATGGAAAAACTCACCTCAAAAAAAAGAACAAGGGGCAGTACCAATTGCCATGACCTAATCAATACTGACATTATTAAGATGTCAGAACTAGAGTTCAGAATGACGATTATAAAGATACTAGCTGGGCTTGAAAAAAGCATGGAAGATACTAGAGAAACCCTTTCTGGAGAAATAAAAGAACTAAAATCTAACCAAGTTGAAATCAAAAAGGCTGTTAATGAGGTACAATAAAAAATGGAGGCTCTAACTGCTAGGATAAATGAGGCAGACAAGAGAATTAGTGATACAAAAGACCAAATGATGGAGAATAAAGAAGCTGAAAAAAAAAAGAGATAAACAACTACTGGATCATGAGAGCAGAATTCAAGAGATAAGTGATACCATAAGATGAAACAATATTAGAATAATTGGGATCCCAGAAGAAGAAGAAAGAGAGAGAGGGGCAGACACAGTCATCAAAATCCAGGAGACACAGAGAACCCCCCTCAAAATCAATAAAAATAGGTCAACACCCCGACATCTAATAGTAAAACTTACAAGTCTCAGAGACAAAGAGAAAACCCTGAAAGCAGCTTGGGACAAGAGGTCTGTAACCTACAATGGTAGAAACATTAGATTGGCAACAGACCTCTCCACAGAGACCTGGCAGACCAGAAAGGACTGGCATGATATATTTTGAGCACTAAATGAGAAAAATATGCAGCCAAGAATACTATATTCAGCTAACCTGTCATTGAAAAGAGAAAGAGAGATAAAAAGCTTCCAGGACAAACAAAAACTAAAAGAATTTGTGAACATGAAACCAGCTCTACTAGAAATATTGAAAGGGGTCCTCTACACAAAGAGAGAGCCTAAAAGTAACATAGACCAGAAAGGAACAGAGACAATATACAGTAATAGTCACCTTACAGGCAGTACAATGGCAAAAAATTCATATCTTTCAGAAGTTACCCTGAATGTAAATGGGCTAAATGCCCCAATCAAAAGACACAGGCTATCAGATTGCATTAAAAACAAGACCCATCGATATGCTGTCTGCAAGAGACTCATTTTAGACCCAAAGACACCCCCACATTGAAAGTGAGGGGGTGGAAAACCATTTACCATGCTAATGGACACCAAAAGAAAGCTGGGGTGGCAATCCTTATATCAGACAAATTAGATTTTAAAACAAAGACTGTAATAAGAAATGAGGAAGGACACTATATCCTACGTAAAGGGTCTATCCAACAAGAAGATCTAACAATTGTAAATATCTATGCCCCTAACATGGGAGCAGCCAGTTATATAAGCCAATTAATAACAAAAGCAAAGAAACACATTGACAACAATACAATAATAGTGGGGGACTTTAACACCCCCACTCACTGAAATGGACAGATCATCTAAGCAGAAGATCAACAAGGAAATAAAGACTTTAAATGACACACTGGACCAAATGGACTTCACAGATATATTCAGAACATTCCATTCCAAAGCAACAGAATACACATTCTTCTCTAGTGCCCATGGAACATTCTCCATAATAGATCACATCTTAGGCCACAAATCAGGTCTCAACTGGTACCAAAAGATTGGGATCATTCCCTGCATATTTTCAGACCACATGCTTTGAAACTAGAACTCAATCACAAGAGGAAAGTTGGAAAGAACTCAAATACATGGAGGCTAAAGAGCATCCTACTAAAGAATGAATGGGTCAACCAAGAAATTAAAGAAGAATTTAAAAAAACTCATGGAAACAAATAAAAATGAAAACACAACTGTTCAAAATCTTTGGGATCAGCAAAGGCAGTCCTAAGAGGAAAGTATATAGCAATACAAGCCTTTCTTAAGAAACAAGAAAGGTCTCAAATACACAACCTAATCCTACACCTAAAGGAGCTGAAGAAAGAACAGCAAATAAAGCCTAAACCCAGCAGGAGAAGAAAAATAATAAAGATCAGAGCAGAAATCAATGAAATAGAAACCAAAAGAACAGTAGAACAGATCAACGAAACTAGGAGCTGGTTCTTTGAAAGAATTAACAAGATTGATAAACCCCTTGCCAGACTTATCAAAAAGAAAAGAGAAATGACCCAAATAAAATCATGAATGAAAGAGGAGAGATCACAACCAACACCAAAGAAATAGAAACAATTATAAGAACATATTATGAGCAACTATATGCCAGCAAATTTGAGAATCTGGAAGAAATGGATGATTTCTACAGATGTATAAACTACCAAAACTGAAACAGGAAGAAATAGAAAACCTGAACAGACCTATAACCACTAAGGAAATTGAAGCAGTCATCAAAAATCTCCCAACAAACATGAGCCCAGGGCCAGATGGCTTCACAGGGAATTCTACCAAACATTTAAAGAAGAATTAATACCTATCCTTCTGAAACTGTTCCAAAACAAAGAAATGGAAGGAAAACTTCCAAACTCATTTTATGAGGCCAGCATTACCTTGATCCCCAAATCAGACAAAGACCCCATCGAAAAGGAGGATTACAGACTGATATTCCTGATGAACATGGATGCAAAAATTCTTACCAAAATACTAGCCAATAGGATCCAAAAGTACATTAAAAGGATTACTCACCACGACCAAGTGGGATTTATCCCTGGGCTGCAAGATTGGTTCAACAACTGCAAATCAATCAATGTGATACAATACATTAATAAAAGAAAGAACAAGAACCACATGATCCTCTCAATAGACGCAGAAAAAGCATTTGACAAAGTACAGCATCCTTTCTTGATTAAAACTCTTCAGAGTGTAGGGATAGAGGGTACATACCTCAATATCATAAAAGCCATCTATGAAAAACCCACTGCGAATATCATTCTCAATGGGGAAAAACTGAGAGCTTTCGCCCTAGGGTGAGGAACATGGCAGGGATGTCCACTATCACAACTGCTATTCAACATAGTACTAGAAGTCCTAGCCACAGCAATCAGACAACAAAAAGAAATCAAAGGCATCCCAATCGGCAAAGAAGAAGTCAAACTCTCACTCTTTGCAGACGATATGATACTTTATGTGGAAAACCCAAAAGACTCCACCCCAAAACTGCTAGAATTCATACAGGAGTTCAGTAAAGTAGCAGGATATAAAATCAATGCACAGAAATCAGTGGCATTCCTATACACCAACAACAAGACAGAAGAAAGAGAAATTAAGGAGTTGATCCCATTTACAGTTGCACCCAAAACCATAAGATACCTAGGAATAAATCTAACGAAAGAGGCAAAGAATCTGTACTCAGAAAACTATAAAATACTCATAAAAGAAATTGAGGAAGACACAAAGAAATAGAAAAATATTCCATGCTTATGGATTGGAAGAACAAATATTGTGAAGATGTCAATGCTACCTAGAGCAATCGACACATTTAGTGCAATCCCTATCAAAATACCATCCACTTTTTTCAAAGAAATAGAACAAATAATCCTAAAATTTGTATGGAACCAGAAAAGACCCCAAATAGCCAGAGGAATGTTGAAAAAGAAAAGCGAAGCTGGTGGCATTAGAATTCTGGACTTCAAACTCTATTACAAAGCTGTAATCATCAAGACAGTATGGTACTGGCACAAAAACAGACACATAGATCAACGGAACAGAATAGAGAGCCCAGAAATGAACCCTCAACTCTATGGTCAATTAATCTTCAACAAAACAAGAAAGAATGTCCAATGGAAAAAAGACAGTCTCTTCAACAAATGGTGTTGGGAAAATTGGACAGCCACATGCAAAAGAATGAAACTGGACCATTTCCTTACACCACACACAAAAATAGATACACAATGGATGAAAGACCTAAATGTGAGACAGGAGTCCATTAAAATTCTAAAGGAGAACAAAAGCAGCAACCTCTTCGACCTGAGCCACAGCAACTTCTTCCTAGAAACTTCGCCAAAGGCAAGGGAAGCAAGGGCAAAAATGAACTATTGGGACTTCATCAAGATAAAAAGCTTTTGCACAGCAAAAGAAACAGTCAACAAAACCAAAAGACAACCGACAGATTGGGAGAAGATATTTGCAAATGACGTATCAGATAAAGGACTAGTATTCAAAATCTATAAACCACTTATCAAACTCAACACCCAAAGAACAAATAATCCAATTAAGAAATGGGAAGAAGACATGAACAGACATTTTCCCAGAGAAGATATCCAAATGGCCAACAGACACATGAAAAAGTGCTCAACGTCGCTAAGCATCAGAGAAATCCAAATCAAAACCTCAATGAGATACCACCTCACACCAGTCAGAATGGCTAAAATTAACAAGTCAGGAAACGACAGATGTTGGCGAGGATGCAGAGAAAGGGGAACCCTCCTACACTGTTGGTGGGAATGCAAACTAGTGCAGCCACTCTAGAAAACAGTATGGAGGTTCCTCAAAAAGTTGAAAATAGTGCTACCATATGACCCAGCAATTGCACTACTGGGTATTTACCCCAAAGATACAAATGTAGGGACCCGAAGGGGTATGTGTACCCCAATGTTTATAGCAGCAATGTCCACAATAGCCAAACTATGGAAAGAGCCAAGATGTTCATCAACAGATGAATGGATAAAGAAGATGTGGTATATATATATGTATGTATGTATATATATATATATATATATATATATATATATATATATATACACAATGGAATATTATGCAGCCATCAAAAAATGAAATCTTGCCATTTGCAATGACATGGATAGAACTAGAGGGTATTATGCTAAGTGAAATAAGTCAATCAGAGAAAGACATGTATCATATGATCTCACTGATATGAGGAATTCTTAATCTCAGGAAACAAACTGAGGGTTGCTGGAGTGGTGGGGGTTGGGAGGGATGGGGTGACTGGGTGATAGACATCGGGGTGGGTATGTGCTATGGTGAGCGCTGTGAATTGTTTAAGACTAATGAATCACAGACCTGTACCTCTGAAACAAATAATACATTATATGTTAAAAAAAAAAAAAAGAGAGAGGAGGAAGGGAAAAATGAAGGGGGGGGAATTGGAGGGGGAGACGAACCAAGAGAGACGATGGACTCTGAGAAACGAACTGAGGGTTCTAGAGGGGAGGGAGGGTGGGACGATGGCTTAGCCTGGTGATGGGTATAAAGAGGGCACATACTGAATGGAGCACTGGGTGTTATACACAAACAATGAATCATGGAACACTACATCAAAAACTAATGATGTGATGTATGGTGATTAACATAACATAATAAAATAAAATTAAAAAAAATATATCTAGCATCCAGTGTCCTCAGAAGGTAGATTGGAACTCTGTAAATGGCTAATGGTCTGGTGAAAAAGATGAATGATAAAATCAAGCATAGTATCAGTTTTTATTTAAAAATAATTATAATCAGAATGATCCCACGTGCAATCTAATGTATAAAATCTTTCAAAATTGCTTCAAGCCCAATTTTTAAGTTATATTTATTTTATATCCACACCTTGAGTGTCCTGGCCCTCCATCCACTGGGCCAGAGAAATAGAGCAAGGACAGGAGGACCCAAGGGACAGAGAGGTATGGAGAAGAGGATGAGCCAGGAGGTAAAACTCCAATTCCATCAAGCCTCAGGCAATTAGGAATATTGGCTACTTGTATACCAGCCCTTCATCCACCAAACCCAACCCCACCACTCACAACTACAGGGGCGAGAGAGGGTCAGCTTTGTGCCCCTTAGGTGTTTGTCACCACTGAACTTGAAAGGCACCCTCGACAATCCTGAATCAAGTAAAAACTACTAGATGTTCCCAAATCATAAGCTGATGGCTTCCAAATAGCAAATAAATGTCCTCAAATAATCACTATTTTCTACCCAGTTTAACAGAAATGTCTGTTGAGTTCACTGCCAGGTGCCACATTATCACTTAACCAAAAATTTCTCTATAAAAATAACTTCCCCCACTGGAATGGCAGGATGTATACAGAGGAATCTATTTATGTTCCAGTTCAGTCTCAAACATTTTTAAGAAATGAGCTGAATGGAGAGAATTTAAGCAATATGGGCACCTCTGGGAAGATGCGGCAGATGTTAGCTCTTGAATTGGTGGAAATAGAAATGACAACCTTCATTTCATGAGCAGACCTATTTAGGGTCTTTTTTTTTTTTTTTTGGTTTTTTTTTGGTGTTATGCTGACTTTTAAATATAATTTGGAACAGAAGTTACTTAATGTGAACAACTATCTTGTTATTATAAAACTTTTGGTTTGAGAAACTTTTTGTCTTGAGCCAAAAGTTGCCTTTCCTTCCACTTCCTGGAGGCAGAAGCTCCTTAGAAGGGAGCCCCCAAAGATGGGATGTGCTGAATGTGCAGCAGTGCTGGCCACCGGGGCGGGTCACCTCCCTTAGTCCCGACAAGACTCCACTTGTTCTTTCAGATGAAGAAAAGGGGCCCAGAGCAGCTAAGCCAGTGGGTCCTGCAGGTTCTCCTTTGGGTTCATGCTTCACTGTCCCAGGAATGCTCAGTCCTCGGCTGCCAGGACCCTCTCAGCATGTCGCTACGTGGCACCCTCCCTGTATTTTGCTGAGAAATAGAGCAAGAAATACTCTTCCTCTGGAGTAGCAAGGACTGGATCATGTTCACCATGATACCCCCATGACCCAGAGCAAAGCTGGGAAGTCCATGGAGGCTGAACCATGAGGAACTGGAGCCTCATGAGTGACAAGAGCAGCAAGTATTTTCAGAGACCAAGGAGAGGTCAGCCTGGACTGGGACAGGAGGGAAGGGATACCTGGGAACAGAAATTATGCTCACCTACAAGAACTTCAAGAATAGAATTTCAAGCAGGATGACAGTGCAAAGGGTAAGGTTGAGGAATGGGGAGAAAATAGTGTGCCTTTTTGTCAGGAAAAAAATCCCACAAAATTGAATGAGGCAATGCTTTCATCCTGGTGTGTCTCGTTTTTCTGCTAGCCTTCTAAAATCATGTCTAACAATTTCAAAAAGTTGAAGTTTTCTTCCTCCCAAAATAAAAAGCAGATCTCATTCATCACAATACATCCAGATTTATTTAGAGCTCATTCATTGAAGATACACAGTATGCATTTCCTATTTTTAATTTAGTCAGATATTTTTCAATGGCCTCTGCTACCAATTTGAAAAATACAGTTTCCTTTTCTAATCTGAGTTTACTTAAATTGCCTGTTGCTCAGCTGATGCAAGCTTAACTTTTCTTGTAATTAAGAATCATTTTAGGGTCGCCTGGGTGGCACAGTCTGTTGAGTGTCTGACTCTTGGTTTCGGCTCAGGTCATGATCTCAGGGTCATGGGATCGAGTCCCGCATCGGGCTCCACACTCAGCTCAGAGTCTGCTTAAGATTCTCTCTCCCTCTCTCCCTCTCTCCCTCCTCTCCTCAAATAAATAAATACATCTTTTTTTTTTTTTTTAAAGAATCATTTTACTGAAACCACCTTTTAGGGAATGCTTAGTGTTCTGAAAAACTAAATCTGTTGGCTCTTGACACTGGTTAGTATCAAACTTCTAGAGAAGGAGGCTAAATAAAAATGCATTTAAAAAAATCTTTTAATAAGCTAGGACAGGCTCTATGAAAATCTGTTTCTTGATATTCAAAACACACAGAGATCAGTCTCCCTGGAACATGGGTGTGCAATTGAATGAGAGCTCCCAAGCATCCAGGCAAGTGCCCACAGTTCCGAGATGAACTCTCCCCTCCTACTTGCTGGTGGAGGAAAGAGTCTGATGTTATAAGCTGTTTTTCTTGAGGCAATTAACCTGTCTCCACCTCCTTTCCCCCTATATAGAGGCTTTTGATGCAAACCTGCCAGGAGCTATGCGTTCGCGAATGAACATTTTCCAGTTCTAAGAGGCAGCTGTACGCTTGAGATTTACGTGAGATCAAAAGAGTTACTTGCTTTCTTGTCTCTTTAAGATGGAGAAGCAAAGCTGGAGCCTCTGCAGGTTCACTTTTTCAAGAGTGACCTCTTTCCAAAATGAAGTAGCCAGAGAAAGAGACTGGCTCTCTCCAAGCTACTAATGGATTAATCCTTGGAATGAGACCAGATGACTCTACCAGCAAGAGAAGCAAGATGTTGTCCTTCGTAAGTGAGACATAATTGAGGGTCAGCAATGAACCCAAAGGGTCCTTTCATAGAAAATATGATAATGCAGCAGGAAGCAGGGCAGGTTGGCAAGATAGCAGTGACTGACATGGTGTTAGCCCAGCATGGGAGGGGTCCTAGTGATCAATGCCTTCAGGGGCAGGTGAATGCACCTGGACCAGTGATGGCAGCTGAGAGAGAGAATGTGAGCGGACCGATTGGAGGTTCCCTGAAATCTGTGACTCAAACTCTCCTGCACCCCAGAGGAGGGTGTGAAGGGCCAAAGCAAATGACACAGCATGAGGAGCTGATGCATCCTGACTCAGGGAGAATAAATGTGGTCGAGAACAGCATGGGTGGATTGGAAT
The DNA here is from genome assembly GCF_002201575.2 of Neomonachus schauinslandi. Taxonomy (NCBI): domain Eukaryota; kingdom Metazoa; phylum Chordata; class Mammalia; order Carnivora; family Phocidae; genus Neomonachus; species Neomonachus schauinslandi. Next base: position 9,781,986 of record NC_058403.1, on the reverse strand, counting down.
GTCCAAATCCTAATCTTGGAGACATGTGCCTTTGTAGGGCTGCGAGACTTCGCCTGGACACATTTTGAATTGCCCATAGCATTGATGTTTGTGTACACATTCTGATTCTGCAAGGAGTAATAGCAATTGTTCACTTAAAAGGTATTTATTGAATGTCTATCACTTTATGGCACGCGCTGGGGCTTGTGAAGGCTATGGAGGTGTGCAAGTCCTGTCTCTGTCCCTAAGTTTCTTAAAGGGTTTATTCACTATCTTCAAAGAAAAAAAAAAAATATATATGCACACACATATATACATGCACACACATATATATGCATATTTATGTATATTCTCTTTCTTAAGTTATAAAGATGTTGGTAATTAAATTTTCAAAAAATTGGTGAGAATTCTAGAATTTGCATGAGGTTGTCTGGCATCAGATGCTAAAAGAGAAGCCTTAGTCCTATGCTATTTAAGGAGATACTAGATATCTCTAAGTGCCAGAGAAAAACTCTTCCATGGGTGAGGAAGAGCCATGAAGAACTGAATCTATAAAGTAGCAAAATCAGGCTGAGTCCCAGCTTTACCCCTGTGTAACTGTGGGTGGGTTCTGAACTATTAGAGGCTCAGTTTCTAAGGATAAAAATACCCCAAAAGTTTGGGTGAGGATTACACTGTCTAATGGATGGCCTGCGGTAGACACTCTGTAAACATTAGCTCTTTCCCCAAGATATTAGCCCTTTTGCTGGACTTCAATCCCCTGGATTTACATAAAATGAGCCTTCTTACATTGTAGATCTGACTGCCAGCCGTGAAAGCCTGTGACAGAGCAGTTAAACTTGGAGACAGGGCGCCTGTGGCACCCTAAAACCCCTCCCCCCTCCCTCTTCAAGCATGTAACAATGTTGGATAAAATAGTAAATGCCTTTTTTTTTTTTAGAGTGAGAGAAAAATATGTGCTGCGGGGAGCGGCTGAGGGAGAGGGAGAGAGAATCTTAAGCAGGCTCCATGCTCAGGGCAGAGCCTATGTGGGGCTCAAACCCATAACCCTGAGATAATGGCCTGAGCTGAAATCAAGAGTCAGACACCTAACTGACTGAGCTACCCAGGCACCCCTTCAATGTTCTTTTTTTTTTTTTTTTAACATTAAATGTTTTTTAAGTGCATGGCTTGGGGAAATGATCAGAAGCCAAAACGTTAAGCAGGAGTGCAAATCCAGAGAGGGGAGGGCTAACACTGTCAGCAGTCCTAGGTGGCTTGGCTATTCAGGTAACTAGGCTGTGGGTTTAACTTAATGGTGACCCCATATAAAACTAGGGTCTTTGAAGACCTGTGCCTTCAGCGAAAAGATGAACCAAAATATATTCTCCCACGAGTTTAAATGGCCAGGGAACTTATCTGGTATCAGCCTTGATTCTGGGAAGACAGGGAGAAGTGTTCTTTGAGAATATTTGACCATCTTTCATGAAGGTTTGAGGTCCATCTCCGAGGACACATGTGGTCTGCAACACATCAGGCTAAGAATGGGACATTCTGGGGCGAGACAGGTGGTGGCCCAGGCACTTGGCAGGAGTAAATGAAAACCTCTAAAGGGTAAAATGCCTTCAACCCAGACTTCAAAGAAAGTTCCAAAATTTGTGAGTTAAAAAAAAAAATCATAGAATACATAAGTAAACAGGGCACCATGAGTGAGATCTGCAGAAACAACACACAGCAGAATGGAAACAGAGACTCTCAGATATGGAAATTATTGAAAACAAATATAAAATAAATATATTTTATGTGTTTTAAGAAAGGAAGGAGTGTCTTAAAAACATGAGAAGAGAAGAAAAGCAGAAAAATGATGACTCAGGTTTGGAAAAGTGATAAGCATAACTTCTAGAAACAAATCTATAATAAATAAAATGGGAAGTTCAGGGCAGGGACTAGCAGCAGGTTGGGCAGAGCTGAGGGGAATGGGTAAGGGTGAGTTATTCTTACAGAACTGTGCCAAGCGCAGGGCAGAGTGACAACAAGGTAGAAACACTAAAGGAAGGTGGAGAACATGTACGTGAAGTAAAAAGGTATCACACACATTTGGTCACTTGAGGAAAGAGATAATATAGAGGCTAGAGAAAGCACAGTGTTCAGGAGTTGGTGGTGGGGAATCCTCAGGAATTCCTGAAATCCATGAGTCCTCTGACTTAGGAACATCAGGGAATCATGAGCAGGATAAGAGAAAGCTCCTGGAGATTTATTGTGTTGAAACAACTGAACACTGAGGATATCTGAGAAGTTGCCAGAAAAGACAAATGATGTAAAAGGAGTCACAATTAGACAGACAGCTGATTCCTCAACAGGGCAGTGGAGCTAAAATGAAGCACAACATATCTTCAGCAGTCTGGGAGAAAGTAACTGTCAACCCAGAACTGGGTACCCAGTGGAAATGTCTTTTAGCAAAATAAAGGTATTTTCAGATGAACAATGATATGAGAGAACCTATTACCCACAGATGTTCACATCATGGAACTTCTTTGCAAAGTATGCTCTGGCGGGAAGAAAATGGACCCCAGAAAGAAGGTTGGGTACAGATGAAGGATTGATGAGCAAAGAAAACATGTGGGCCTCACACATGCAATGCAAATCTATAAAGTAAATCTAGCAGTGATAAACATTGAGTTTCAGATACTGGGTGTTAACCTGCTTTAGGAAGGAAGGAAAGAGAACTTCAATATATTTCTATGTTCTACTTGAGCTCAGGGGTGTGTAGGTGAATGCTTATCTGATATTCTATATACCTGAATGTCAATTATATAAGTGCATATTATTTGGTATGTTTGAAACATGACTTATTATAAAAGACTTAAATATCATCTCAAAATCCACCTTGGAAATTGCAGATAATACACTTTGAACAAAAAAAATTCAAAATTTGCCCAAGAATGGAAGTAGAACATGGCAATTAGAGAAGACAGTACTATATAACATCTCTTGAAATCAGTAATTAGATGATAGGTAAATCCCATAGGGGAAATTTTACCATTTGGTGATGTGTGGTCTTTGTGTTTCCTTCTTTGCAGTGGCCCTTAGGAAGCTCAAATCCCAGTTTGTGCTCAGCTGCTCTGGCTTTCTCACAATAGGGGCCTGACATTGTTTTCCTCAGCTGGTGGCTCCTTACAACACCCCAAAACCTGGTAGTTTGGGGTAGCAAAGGTAAACTTGCAGCCAGGTCAAGGTAAATCAGGAGAGGGATCAAGGCAAAGGGAAATAAAGAGTTGCCTGTATGTTCTCTATGAAAGCACTTCCCCAGCTGCACTGTCAAGACCTTTCTCTCCCAGCTAGACTGCAAGCCTCCCTACCTGGTTCTTCATCATGTAGCCAGTGGTGCCGGCAGAAGGGGGTGGGGGTGTGCCCCTTGCTAGGAGGTCTATAAATATGTACCAGGGGCATGAGAAAGTGGTGAATGATGGACCAGGCAATCCTGACTGTCCTTACAGATTTCCTCCTACGTCTGTGCCAAGACAAGACGTATTTTGCGTATTTGAACTTTTTCTAAATGGTTTTCTGATGAATTAATTCATCTGTAAATACATGTGTTGTTTTGCTTCAGATCTATGATGGCTACACATGTTCTTTGCTCTGTGTACTGCTGCTCAGTGTAAAGAACATCTGCTCGTGTGCATGTGCATGCTCATGAACCTGTGTGCATCCATGCACGTGCACACACGTACCACACACCACACCATACACACCACACATACATACCATACCACACACATACACCACATATGCACACATACCGCACATACATTCCACACACTGCATACCTTCCGCACACCATACACACCACACCACATACACACACATGCACACACACACCACACAATCCTTATCGCACGCACACACACACACCACATACCACACACACACAAACCACATTTACCACATATGCGTCATTTAGAAGCGAAAATTTCACAATGTTTTCATGCCACCGTCTGAGAATGTTAAAGACAGTATCACATGAAATATTTTAAATTATTTTGCACATGTTACCAGGTCATAAGAAAATGAGTTCATAAAAAAGAAGACATTGAAACTGAATGAGCCACAGTGAGCAGAGGTAGCCACCAGTGGGAAAGCAGCGACACGGGGGCTGTGCGGGCAGTTTGGGGATCCTTCTGCATGGTTGTCACAGATTTCTAGGAAGGTAGAGAGTGCTGGGTAGCATCAGAGAGCATTTCTGAAAAGGTCCTTGTGTTCATCAGAACCACCTCACCTCCTGGCTCTGTGTTTCCCTGGCTACGTGCACGGTAAGAACTCTGACCTAAGTTCCTTTGTTTCAGAACTAGCCAACCTGCTGCAGCAGGTACCTTGGGGGAATGGGGTCTGAGCCTCCTGCCCTCAGGGCCAGACAGGAGGTGGTGCTGCCACCCCCCTCGGGGACAGCAAGCCCCTGATCTGGCCTCAGCAAAAGGGGACAGGCTTCGCACTCACAGAGCCTGTCAGGTGCTCCCCTTCTCAAGTCCCCATCAGCAGGGGAGTTCATCTATCTGTCGGGACACAGGAGGTGTGGAGATGTGTACACGGCTTTTGGAGGATGGGTTGGCCTGTAGGTAGAACAGGACTCAGCTGCTGAATTCCCTGTGACACTGCATCTCCACATGCGGTGTGTTTTCTGAGTTGCTTGGGATTTGATCAGTGCATAAAAGACCACACAACCCACCCAGGAAGTCCAGCAGCAAGGTAGCCCATGAGCAGTGTGTCCCCTGAAATAGATGCTGAGGGTGTCCAGGAGATCTCTCCCTACCACCTTCCGGAAAGATGGCGAGTGGGGCAAGGTAGACCCCCATCATGGCCCAGAGGGATCAGACATTCTCATAAACAGCCCTTCCCTTCTCCACACCTGCCTAGACCAGAGATCCTGTATCCTCTTCAAATTTCCTTCCAGATCTTTCTGAGCATTTATCAGCACAAGTAAGTTAGGTGGGTGGGAAAGGAGGGAATGAAGTTGGAGTGGCCTGGGCCCAAGAGTCCCTGGGACAAACCTTGATCATGGAATCATAGATGCAGAGGGTTGGAGGGGACCGAACAGGGCAAACTGCTGAGGAGGGGGGAGGAGGAAGGAGGTGGCATGGGTGGGAAGGACAAGACACACGGAGGCACTTCCTCAGAAATCTGGCTCCTGCATCAAAAGCCCTTCACTGCGGGCGCCTGGGTGGCTCAGTCGGTTAAGCGACTGCCTTCGGCTCAGGTCATGATCCTGGAGTCCCGGGATCGAGTCCCGCATCGGGCTCCCTGCTCAGCGGGGAGTCTGCTTCTCCCTCTAACCCTCCCCCCTCTCGTGTGCTCTCTCTCTCATTCTCTCTCTCAAATAAATAAATAAAATCTTTTAAAAAAAAAAAAGCCCTTCACTGGTGCTATGCTTCACTGAGATCAAATGCATAGGGACTGGGCAGTTTTCCAAGTTGCCCTTAATTGTACTCCTGACAGCCTGGCTTTATTGTTGGTTTCTAAATGTTGTGAATGCCAAGAAAATCAGACACCATAAAATGAAGGCTAGATTTTAAAACCAAATATTAACCATACCTTTCATGTTTAAGTGTTTCCCAGTGGACAGCATGTTTTTTTTTACACTCATTATTGTATTTCTCCTTACCACCGCTGTATGAATTATGCAAGGAGTCATGCCCACATTGTATATGGGGAAGCTAAAGTTCTGAGAGGTTAAGTAATTTGTTCCAGGTCACCCAGCTATTACGTGGAGGAGTCGGGACTAGAATTCGGAGCTTCTTTTCACACTAGCAATTTGGTGCTGGCATATCTCTGTCCCACCTGCTTACTATCCACTTGACCATGGTACTGCTACAAGGATACAGGTAATTTTCCCACCGACAGCATTCCCCCGAGGGCTCCCTCCCTTTCCCGATAAAACTGGTCATTGGTTGGATGGGTCGACATCCCTGAAATTTGAAAAAATGAGAAATTCTGGATTGTAACGTAAAGAAAATGTGTCTTCTGAATATTTTTGAACTATGAAGACTTGCTGTAGAAAGGAATTTTTTTTTAAGATTTTATTTATTTATTCGAGAGAGAGAGAGTGAGAGAGAGAAAGCACGAGACAGGGGAGGGTCAGAGGGAGAAGCAGACTCCCCCCGAGCGGGGAGCCTGATGCGGTACTTGATCCTGGGACTCTGGGATCATGACCTGAGCCGAAGGCAGATGCTTAACTGACTGAGCCACCCAGGTACCCCTGGAATTGGTTTTGTCATAGTCTCCTGGGGAGTCAGTTCAAGTCTCTGCTTTCCATGGACTCACTCCGCAGCTCAAGTTCTGGAGAGGTAGGTACATTGTCCAGATCTAGGTAGGGAAAGAGTCAACCCAACAGTGCACACAAAACCGAGACCCAGAAACCCTAGATCCTTTTGCCCCTTCTTGCCAATGTGAAGCAGGTTGGGCCCTTCTGGGAGCTCAATGCTTAATTTATAAGAGCACATTTGGCTCTGAGGATGGGGTGTGACCTTCTCTCTCTCTCTCTCTCTCTCACATACACACACACACACACACCCCTAATTTATAAGCCCAAGGCATCACATTTTTTATTCCCCTCCTTAGAAATGAGATGAGAGTCTGCCTGATTGGAGTAGCTCATTGTCCTCTGGGAGAGCAAACAAGGCATTGCCCTCCAGGGTGGGCTATGGCCGGAGAAGTTGGCACATGGGAAATTAGTTGGTTAGAGCTGCTAAGGAAATACTCTTTAAATGTGGTCCATCCATGTGATGATTCTAAAGAAATATAAAATGTTGATACCTCATTTCATGCAGGTATGGTGAACACGTCCTCTCATACACTGTTGTTCCATGTGAAAACAACTCAATATTTTGGAAAGCAAAATTCAGCAATTTCTCTAAAAGCTTAAATAAGCTTATTTTTTGATCTAGGATGTCATCATAAAGAGATACGGCCAGAGGAGCACAGAGGTCCACTCAGGGATGCTTAGCTTAGCATTGTTTATAAAATTAAACATCTAATAACAACGAATGTCAGTCCATGCGCAATGGGTTGGATAAATCGTGGTCTAATTAGGCAGCGGAATTCTGTTCGATTAATAGAGAAAGAGAGAGAGGTCTTCACGTGCTCCTGTGAAGTTATCTCTCTCCCACATAAAGCAGAAGAAGCAAATCCCAGGATAGTTTGTCTATTAGTTTTCTGTTTCTTGTAAACAAGAAAAAGAAAAAGGCATAAATGCATACTATACTTTTGAAACATTGTACGCACATGAGTAGCAGACTGGAAAGAGATAACTCAAGGTTCAGTGGTTTTCATCTTTTGGGAGAGGGAAATGGGGAGGTTGCTTTCTTTTTTCTCCCTTCCTGTTTTCTTCCCTTCCTTTCTTTCCCTTTCCTTCTTTTCTGTAGAGTCCAGTATCTTGAAGGTTTTTGCATTGCATAAGTACTGCTTTCATAAGCGCAAATGTCAATAGAAATTTAAGGCAGGCAGAGCCGGCCTGTCTGGGGAGGTTGTTCTCTACCTGGCAGGGATGCTAAACATCTTACGTGCATGATCTCGCAGGCTACTCACAAGGTCTCTGTGGGGTAGGTAAAGCATCATCTCATCTGACAAAGGAGAGGAGTGAGAATCAGGGAGTTGAGATTACTTGCCCAAGTAATGGTTGCTGACGGCAGATCGCAGGCCTGACTGTGGGCTCCAGACCAGGAGATCCATGAACCTACCCTTCACTGGGACTCGCACTCCGGGGTGGCCTGTCTGGAGGTCTGAGGGGGTGGGGGGGGGCATTAAAGGGCCTGAATGCGGCAGCAGCAGATCTGACTAGTCCCAGCCAGAGAGGGCTGGAGCTTCTTCGGAGCAACACAGTATCCCTCCTTGCTGTATGTCTGTCCCCAGCTGCTGCCCAAGACCTGATCCCCTGCTGGAGCCTGCACTCAGCTGTGGGAAAGCTGCAGAGAAATGCACCCCGGCCTGCTCTGGGCTTCCTCTCTGCGGTCAAAACAACTCTCCAGCTCAAACACAATGGCTCCCACCCAGCCCCTGGAGAAAGCCGGGAGCAGCTTGGTGTCAGCGCGCTGTTCTCCTGGGTGAACTGGGTCAAAGGTGCTGATGGAGGGAGGCTGTCCGACGGGCGCTGGCATCTCTTCTTGTGGGAACAGGGTTTTGGCTGCTCTGCAAGCGGCCACGGAGGTCCGGTTACAGCCTGGCAGACCTGGGGCAAAAGTCAGGCCTGGGGTAAAGCAAGGCCTGAGGACTGCCCAGGAACGAATTCACCCCAAAGCCCCCGGCCAAGTGGGACAAGCCTCGGCAGGCCCTTTCCTCACCTCTCAGGGGGCTCTGACAACATCGTCCCACCACTTCCCGGGACCCTGAAAGCTAAGGGAGCTTCAGAGACTGAACGCGTGGGGATTCGAAAGTTCTAGTGAAACCGCATCTGGGGCCTGTTCCTTGGCAAGGGGCACAGCTGTGCCAACATGAATGTTAATTTTTATCCAGAATGTTTTCAGCCTGGAATGCTTTTGTCTACCTGACTACGCCTGGGCAGTTGCTGTTTGTCTTTTAAGATTCAACATGGGTATGGCCTCCTCTGGGGAGGTTTAGCCATGGCTAGGCTAGGCAGGGGCCCCATCTACTGCTCTGAGAACCCTGTGGGTGACACCCTCCCCGGCTGCACTCCCCATGTCAGGGTTCTTTTCACAGCTCATTCCCCCACAAAACCCCGAGCCGTGGAGAGGAATCCGGGTCCCCTCCCCAGCTCAGGGCTGGCACCGTGCCCAGCCGTTACCTGACTGAACAGTTCCTTTAAGAGAGCTCCTCTCTGCCCAACCAAGAATGAGTGTCAGCCACCATGCCAGGGACTGGCATGGGATTTGTGTCCTGCTGGAGAGGAGAAAGCCCCCAAAAGGGATCCTCGGGAGAATAGAAAGGAGCAGCCTGTGAAGGATATCAGAGGAGAAAGACCTCCAATGAATAACATGCACAGATCACAAAGGACACTCCTCCTGGCAGATTCATGGAACCAAAGGCAGACATCTAGGAAGACAAATTCAAACAAGGAGAATTATTCCCCTCAGAGCTGATTAAGCATTTCTCTGCAGTGCACAAACTGCACCACCAGACATGGTGGCCCTAACAAGAATGTTAAAATGCCACACGCTGAGCTCCTGCTGGGGCCGGGTACCATATCAACTCTATGAAACAGTGATTATTCCTCTTATTTTAAATACAGGGTAAACTGAGGCTTAAAAAGGACGTTTTCTCAAGGCCATCCTTTCAAGGAGAAGTTGGCTTCCAGTCCCACTGTGCTGGCCCTTGGGGGCCTGCTTCTGACCAACACTCCAGTAGGTCTCAGGAAAACAGGTGCAAAGGGCCATCTACACACACACTGCCAAAGAAACTGATGGAAGAGAGGAAAACCTCCAAGGAAAAGAAAGGCACGGGCTTCAGAAAATGGGAGATGTGAGACTAGGGGAGATGCCACCTGGGACATTTGACAAAACAAGCTGATGGCAAAAGCCAACAGGTGTCTGTTTTAGAAGCAGCACCTGCTTGTGTGGGGGCCGCGAAGGAAGAGGAGACAGTGACATAGCAGCACCTGTCCTCTTAATGGGCTGGGACCACAGGCTCCGAGGCAGTTGGCCAAGAGGACAGGACGGGAGAATAGGCCAGCTCTGGCCTCAGAGGATGATAAATAAGGGCAGACAAATAAGAAAGAACAAAGGATTCTAATTGGGCAGGAAACAAGGTAGCAGCCAAGAGAAGAGCTGAAGCTGTTAGGTTTGCAAGTGAAACCAGAGAGGAAGGGATTGGGAGGCTGTGGGTCTAGTAAAAGATGAGGCAGATGCCAAAGAAGAAAAAAGCGTGGAAATGTAAAATCCATCTGCTGAAACAAAGCTACTCATAAGTGTATATAAATTTATTTGTGAAAACTACAGACCTGTTCTTCAGGAATGGCGGGAGAAGGTTGTTTAGCTATGGGAAGAAAATTATAAATACAAATAAATACATTTATAAATATAAATAAATATTCTTTATTTTTAAAAAGTCTGTGAGGAGTACATTGAATTAACTGTATGAAATTAGTAGGTAAGTCTTGATTTAAGTTTAAGGAACTTCTGGATCAGTGTATTTCAAAAATAATTATTCAGCCCACTCAATGTGCAAGGGCCTGTGGTAGATCCCAGGGCCACCAAGAAGAACTGGACATGCAGTGTGCCCTCAGGAGCCCACACCATAGTTAGAAGTGGACAATGGTATACCGAGGGCAGGTAGTGAGGTACAACCCAGCTTTGGCAATAAGGGGGTGCATTTTCTTAAAAGAATTTTAAAAATGATTATAAAACTGATTAAAATTCAGCCATTCTAAACAAAGTCAGTGATAAAATACTCCTCCTCTCAAGAAAGTCTTTTGTTGGTTTAAGTCAGGGCATAGCGATTATAGCCTACGGGCTAAGTCCAGCCGACTGTCTGTTTTTGTAAATAAAGTTTTATTAGAACACAGCCATGTTCATTAATCTATGCATTACCTATGGCTGCTTTCTTTCCATGCTACAACGGTCAAGTTGAGTAGTTGTGACAGAGACCAGATGGTCTTTCTTTATGCAATGGATAAAATAGTTATTATCTGGCCTTTACAGGAAAAGTTTGCCAACCATTGGTCTAAGCAGGAACAATTGCCTCAGTTACTAGTGAGTTTTGATAATATATGTATCAGTTTTAATCAGCACACTTTTATTACTTATTCTTTAGTAAACATTGTATTCTACAAGGGAAGTGAATTCTATGACTCCTAGGTATATAATCTTTGAGGACTCTGCTATATACATTTGTTTTGAGAATAAGTTTGTCACTGGTTGGGTTCTGTTTGTCACTCCAGCACTTAAAATATTCTTGCCTTTAAAGAGTAGGTTCAAAATCATGATGAGAGCACTCTGCTTATAAAGTAGTAGAAGAAGAACTTGAGTTGCTCCAATTTTTGTGTTTTAGATGCCCACTTAGATTTTTTGGTTCATATTTAAAACTTAAAATAATGAAACAGAGTGCAAACAACAAGGTGTAATCATTTTGCTGGGGTAAGTGCAAATTCTAGTTCTACATTAACTATCTTATAGAATTTAAATACTAGCCTTAATTGAAGCTAATTTACTTATAAATGTTATTTGGTTTAAAATAAAAGAATGAGGAAAGGCCGAGGGTCATGATAGAATGTCATGGAGGTTTCAGATGGGGGGGACAATCCTTCCAAATGGAGGAAATCGTGTTTGTCCTGTTTGTAGAAAATGCTCCTGATAGCCATCACCATGCCTATGAGGATGTGAGTGTGTGTATGTTTGCCCGTGCACCAACAAGCATGAGCACACACAGAGATCAGCCTCAGCGCTCTCCAAAACAACTATGTGTAGAACTTGGTGATGGGTTATTTAACTGCAAGTGTGCACATGAGACTCAAGACAATCTTCAGGATTGCGCTGGTGGAAAGGGAGCTGAAAGGAGGATGGGGAAGCTTTCCAATTTATGCTGCTACATTTACTTTCCTTTTTAAAATTTTTTTACTTAAATTCAATTTAATTAACATATACTATATTATTAGTTTCAGAGGTAGAATTCAGTGATTCATCAGTTGTATACAATACCCAGTGCTCATTACATCACACGCCTTCCTTCCTCCCTTCTTTCTTCCTTCCTTCTCTTCTTCCTTCCTTCTCATGTATTGAGCACACATTATGGGCTAGGCATTGTGCCAGATTTGGTAAATACAGCCCCTACCCTGATAGGACTTGTGGTGGGCTGTGGGTGCATGTGGACATGTATGCGTCCTGAGAAAGTGAAGGGGTTCATGGAGCCAGTGGTGCTTCCTTCCCATAGCACTAGTACTAGCAACTCTTAGAAACATCAGAGTATTGAATAAGTTAGGAGAAAGCTGATTGTCCTGCTCCTCCTGCCAGGGCCCCTCACTATTGCTGGTAGCTTCTCAGCCCACGGGTCTAGTCATCTATGTACACCCCTGACCTATGAGTCACCAAGGAGTCCTAACTGTGACCCTGACCATAGTGAGGAGGGCCATTCGTTTGCCCTTCAAAACGTGACCAGCTGGCCCATTAATTTTGCAGCATTAATTCTAAGAGGAAATTAGATTCCAACCAGAGTCATTAATCTTAAAAAAATAAATAGAGCCACAAGAAGAGAACATTGATAATCAGAATGTAATTTTCTGAGTTAGGAAGTGGTCAAGACATCAGTGTCAGGGCTCCTGTACATCTAGGTTCTCAGGGCATTTTCTCGAGTGACTCAGCCAGGTCAAAGCAATGCTTTTAAGTTTGGGGGGGTGGGAGAAAAGACCATTTCAAAGGGCCACGCTTCCTAAAATTTAGCCGAGAATCTTGGCTGGCGATGACAAAGGGATTGGCATCTACTGAATCATTAGCACCCAGTCATTGATTATTCTCCTACTCAACTTCTCTTCATTTTTTTAAAATATTTTATTTAATTATTTGAAAGAGAGAGCACACAAGTGGAGAGAGGGGCAGAAGGAGCAAGAGAAGCAGACTCCCCACTAAGCAGGGAGCCAGATGTGCGGGGCTCGATCCTAGGACCCTGAGATCATGACCTGAGCCAAAGGCAGACACTTAACCAACTAAGGCATCCAGGTGCCCCAACCTACTCAACTTCTCTTCTTACTGAGACAATTATTTAGAATATGGGTTTATAAAGTCTTGGTGCCCAGAGTGGCTCAGTAATGGTTAGAGAGCTACCCATTTATGTATGTTTATACTCTTTTAAAACTTGTTAATCTTTCTGGAGTCTGTCAGCTCTTAAAAAATGATGATGATTTTCATTAAAGGAAACTAGGTCTTTTTCAATAATTTAATCTAAAAGCAAAACCTTTTTTAATTAGTTTATATTCTTTTAATGTAATCTTTTATTACTTCTGTATTCTACTCAAACTGAAACATTATTTACCCACATTTATTTTTATTCAATTCATCTCCTTTATTTTCAGTCATTTAATTTCAGACCTTTTAAAAATATACTCCTATCACCTAAGCTTCTAAGGAAAATTTGCTGTGGAGAATATTCGTAAATATTTGTCTTCTATTGCATCCATTTATTATAAAAAAAAATGGGCAAACAGAAAACCAAAGTAATGTGAAGATTTATGCTAGTACTTGCAGGCCCAATTTAACCATGTTTTATTGATAATATAGGAGGGTGAGAAGGTCTTCAATAGGTTTTGTTATAACTGCTCCTAATTATTCAAGAGCTATAGCTAGTTGTAACATCTGCCACCATGGAAAGAATAAAGACAGACTAGTTAGGACTTAAAAACCATAGCTGATCTTCAGGTCCCAGTAAGAAGAAATGGAGTTTGGGACTAGAACCCGATGATGATACATCAAACTTTGGTTTGGTTTCGCAAGTGTTCCCACTGGATAGGAGGGATTATGACTCTAGCTGTAGCCCTAATAACCAAATCAGAATCGAGTCCACTGACATGTAAAGTGACTCTACAGACCTTTATTAAAATATTTTCTCAACTGTTTGAATACATTCCTTAATGCAAAGCAAAGATTTCTTCTAAAAAATAACCCCCTTATTTTTTTTTGCAAATCAATCGGCATTATTTTCCATCTCCAACTATCTAATATGTATATCATCTCTTTATAATCCCACATCCAGAATACATTACAGCTAGGAGCTCCAGTGGTGCAATCGGTTAGCGCGCGGTACTTATACAGAATACATTACAGCTATACATGGCTTACGTTGTGCGAGAGATGTGTGTCTCCAAACACAGACTGGAGTCTTCTTCTGAAAACCTCACCAGAAGGTACTTTGAGGAAAAAGTATGCTTCCAACGTTTCTATGTTCTATGGTGGAAATTACAAAATGCCCGTCCTTCTGCTGTAGAAGCCACTATATCTTCACCCATGGATGTGCTAGCCTTCCCACTGACATCTTCCTGTGCACATTAACATATGCTGTTAGGAAGGAGAAGGTAAATCAGTGTTGTTCATATTCTGTGGGGAATCTTGCCCCTGCACCATCATCTCAGTGTGTTTTGACTTTTCCTCCTCGATAAGCAGGTCATCAGTACTGGTAGAAACTGTAATATTTTAATGCCACTTATACAACTAATGTCACAAGCAGCAAATTTAAAAAAAAGAAAAGATTTTTTTTTAAATACTTACAGGAAGTACTGAAATAGAATAAGCATTAAGTATTGGCAAATTACTATCCCATGAGGCTTTTGGGTTGAGATGTTCAATTTATTATATGGGTGGGAAATATCTTGATGAATGTGCCACTGAACTCCCATGTCAGTGGCAAATTAATTTTGTTATAGAAGAGAAAATGACTTTTATTTTTAATTCAAAACATCAGAAATGTCAGCAGTCGAAGTGACTGTTGGTTTAACCACATCTTCTCTAAATTGGCAACACAAGGCAAAGTCCTAAATTTAAGCACTGCAATTATGGTTTTGGTTTCAGACCCATCATACAGTTGTTCGTTACCACACTTGAGCAGAGGAAAAAACTGCTCAGGGTAGGGAAAGGAATTTGCAAACTGCCACAGCAGGTTAATTTAGACTAACTTGGACTCCAATCATGAGAGTCACACATGCCTTCTGGAATTATTTGGCCAAGCTAGTCCTGGTTAGCTCAACAAGAAGAAACTGCTCTGGTTTTTAAAGTCATTTAAAAATCTAAAGCATGAGCTATGTTTTCAAATGGAAAACACTGTAACTGGACATCCAAATTTTGAAGTCTAGCTTTTGGATTTCAATGTCTTTCAACCTACCTATGAAAATTAGACTCGGTGACTATTGCATGTAGGCTTGGAATCAAGATTTGTGTTTTGTGTCCCATCACCATTACACCATCATGCCACGTTACCTCCTTTTGCCTCATTTTTTTACAGCCACAGAGCAGGCTCCACGCTTCCAGGGCAACGTGTGATCAAGTGACAATGACAGTATCATTTCCATTCATTGATTCATTCATTCAAACAACCCAGAAATTCCACTCCAAATCTCTACCCTGAGTAACTCTGGCATATATGTGCAGGAACACACAAATAAAAATATGCATGCCCAAAAACTGTATGCATTTTTTAAAATCTAAATTTCTAACACCAGGAGAATGAATTCTAAATGGGATGTGTGTAGGTATATTGTTTGTGGGTGTGAGGACATACACACAAAAACAATGGGATACAATTCAGGAGTGAAATGTATCAACATGCATATATCTCAAGATGCAAAATATTGAATGAAAGTAACAATTTTAAGTAGGACATATAGGTATGGTACCTTTATTTGGAGTTTATATGCAAATTCATACTCTGTTGTGTTTTATTTTATTTTTTACATTTTTTTAAAGATTTATTTATTTATTTTAGAGAGAGAGCAAGGGCCCACAGAGGGGAGAGGCAGAGGGAAAGGGAGAGAGAGAATCTCAAGCAGATTCCGAGTGTGGAGCCGAACACGGGGCTCGATCCCACGACCCTGAGATCATGACCTGAGTCCAAATCAAGAGTCAGACAATTAACCGAATGAGCCACCCAGGCGCCCCTCTGCTGTGTTCTATAATAAGCGTGTAATGAAGTTGTAAATGAATGCATAAGGATGAGAAACACCAACTCCAGAGAGTGTTTTTTTTCCACGAGAATGGGAGGCCAGTAATACCAGAGGACATAATTGACTGGGCAATTTTTAATTACTAATACCTTATTGGACAGTAAACACAAGAGTCATTATAGTATTTTGGTTGATTAATTAATTAATTTTATTAATCGGTCAATAAACTATATTTTATCATACCAGCCTTTATTCCTTTTTATACCTATGAAATACTTAATATCCATTTAAAAATCTAGACGAAAGCGGTCAGTGGGGTGAAGTACTGGAGACGGATTCTTTCTAGATACTTGGTAGAGAAATCAGCCTGTTGTAAAGGTGAGTAGCAGAATTTGCTCAGTACTGAGGTGACTTGTGCAGTTTTGAAGGGAAAGAAGCCAGTAGGAAGAGAGAGATTTAATATTCTATAAAGAGTGATGATTTACATGGTGGGACCCCTGAGTAGGCTGGAGGAAATGGCATTAAGACAGCAGATGGAGGAGGTGATTAGTAATGAAGAATGGACAGCATTTCCTCTGAAGCTGGAATGGAATTAAAGAGGGAACCAGAGGGGATGAAATTCTTTGATGTTTGGAGGATATGAGCTAAAGGAGCTCATGCTGGATGGTGTTGATTTCAGCAAATAACGAACCCTCCTAATCCTCCTCTGGCCCCAAGGCTCACCTGGTTTCCCCTTCTCTCTGTCCTCTCACATCGCTGTCTCCTGATGGCCTAGGTGGGTACTTGTCCTCCCCACAAGCCTCCCACCACCACCACAACATGAATTCTTTGAGGGGGCGTGCAGTACCTGCTTTCTTTACACCAGCCATCTTTAGCACTACACACTCATTCACAGCATGCAGGAAAGGGTCAAAAAATGTTTGCTAAATAAGAAAAAGACAGGAGGTAACATTAGGATCAGATTTCAAACAAGGAAAGGCATTATACAGCTTCCTTGGGGGGAGAGTGCCTAAGCCTACAGCCCAGAGCAATGAAAGATTATGGATCTGAACCAGGACTGCATCATACACGGGTCAGGTGTGCAAATATCTGTGACTTTCTTCAGTGACTGTGAAAGCTAAAATCAAGAACTGATTTGGACTCTATACCACTTAATGTGCTCCTTTACCACCAAATCTTCCGATCTACAAGCAATCTAATTATTCTGATTCTTCCACATGATCAATATGTCCATCCGACCATCAATTTTAGAATAGAGTAAGCTAACCTGATAGAAGAATGAATCAAGATAAAAAATCACGAAAATTGACATGTGTGCATATTGTTCCTATAAACATTATTACATAACAATAAATATGTGGGAGTGCTAAATAATTGGGTCAATAAATAATTGGGAGAAAACACTGCTTTGGTCTGTCATTTTGTAATATGAAAAGATAAATTAACTGAACTTCCAGATTTGTTGATCAAAGAAACAAAATATCATTGACAACCAGTGGAACCCTTAAGAAGCATAAACTCAGTTTTTTTTATATATAAATATATGAAATGTACATAAAACAACACCAAAATCCAAACAATGTGAGAGAAAGGGAGTGTATGTGACTACTGCTTTGCAAAATCATATAGGATCTTCCTGTTGAGACCTGCCAGTGGGCTGTAGCTCTTCCAGCTTCTTGGCTGAATGGAGCCCATGAAAATAGAGTTGGTGGATGATGGAAAAAATGCCGTATATCTTCAACAGTCCTTAAATATAACCTGGTATTAAAAACAATCTAAATAAGGATGATTAGGAAAAAATTATGGAAGTGTATGACTCATAGTGGGGGCAAGTGGGGCGGGGAAGTTCTGAACAGGAAATCAGTCTAAATGTGTGTGAATCTAGTTTGGCCAATGTCAAGATTACACCAGTTGCTTAGAGATTCCAAAAGATGATCAGGGATGGTCACATTGTTTGGTACCTGGGACAATGTTTAGTAATTCTTTCCTCTCCACGGGAGTCTTTTGTTTTGCAAATCCAAGGGATGTAAATTCTTAAGATGGAGGAACCCTCACTATTTCTAATAAAATGGTAAGTATCCTCTACTATTAAATAAGAAGAAATAATCAGGGCACAATTGGGTCCTTAAAACGCTTCTTCATGTATCCAAGAGCGTACATCTTCTAGCAATCTGACAGTAATGGCTAGCCTAAAACTGGGCCATCATTTCTCAGAGAGCCGTGTTTACCTAATTAAGAGCTTCTCTGTGGTCCCCAGTTACTTAATTGTGTCATTAGCAACAGTTTTGACATGAAGAGCAACTTGTGTCTGGAGCACCAGCCTGGCCTCCGTTAGGGAAGCCCAGCAGAGCGGCTCCCAGGGGGGCTGGCAGCAGACTCCTACAGCATGTACAGCACAAAATAGAATAATTGGTCCCCAGAGGAGCTGTCTCCTCAACTGCCAATAGGGATTTTTTTTTTTTCTTGTGAATAAAAAGCCAAGCCTCTACAACTCCTCTGCTGACTATTAACTTGCTATGGTGCTGCACGGCGGCTCATGGGGGTGGGGTGGGGGGTTAGGTCCCAGAGAGTGTGACTACTGTCCTCTTTGCAGCCCTGCTATATATGACAGCACCAAATCAACAGTCCTGATCTAGGGGAGAATGTGGGCAAGCTCCCTTATAGTCAGATGGATAAAATGTGCAGTGTACCATAGAGGCGTCCAACTGAGCGGGATCATGGGGGTTAAGCTGCAGGGGTGGGGCCCAAAGGATGCTTTGCTCTCCTATAATAAGACAGCAAATGGCCAGAGTTGACCAAGACCATGGTAGAAGTCAGGCGGGAGCTTCCTGCTGTGTCTTCCTTTTTTTTTTCAGCAAAAAGAGCAAAAGAAAAAGAGTGAACCCAAGTTCTCAAAATTATTTCCCAGGGAAAAATATCAACTACTTCTAGAAAGGGTTTTATTTTTGTTTTTTGTTTTTGAAAGGGGTTTGTTTTTAAGTTCTGAGGGGTTTTTTTTTTAAAGATTTTATTTATTTATTTGTCAGAGAGAGAGAGAGAGAGCACACTCAGAGGGAGCAGCAGCAGAGGGAGAAGCAGGCTCCCAGCTGAGCAAGGAGCCCGACATGGAACTTAATTCCAGGACCTTGGGATCAGGGCCTGAGCCGAAGGCAGATGCTTCACTGACTGAGCCACCCAGGCATCTCAAGTTCTGGGTTTTTTTTTTTTTATTGAGATATAATTCACATACAAGAAATTCACCCTTTTAAAATATACATGAGTGATTTTCACATGCTCACATAGGTGCTTAACCATCACCACTGCCCCATTCTAGAACATTTTTATCACCCCAAAAAGAAACCCTTTGCCCATTAGCAGTCACTCCCAGTTCTTCCTTGCCCTCAGGCCCTGGCAACCACTAATCTACTTTCTGCAGTCAAATGCTCTACCCCTGAGCTATACCCCCTCTGCTCTAATCTACTTTCTGAACCTATGGATTTTCCTGTTCTGGATAGTTCTAGAAAGGTTTTTGATTAACAGGTTTTTACCTATCTAATATGAATTAGAGTTGGCAAGTATTAAAAGACTGACATTTATTTATTTTATTGTTTTAAGATTTTATTTTATTTGAGAGAGAGAGAGAGAGCATGAGCAGGAACACAAGCAGGAGGAGGAGCAGAGGGAGAGAGAGAAGCAGACTCCCTGCTGGGCGGCGAGCCTGAGCAGGAGGAAGCAAGGCTGGATCCCAGGACCCTGATCAGGACCTGAGCTGAAACCAAAAGTCAGTTGCTCAACCAACTGCACCACCTAAGGGCCCCTTTTGAGGCCTTTTAATTCAAGACTATATATCTTTGTAAAAAAGAAAAAAAACTTATGTTTCTTAGAAAGTGTCTTAAAAAGAATATAAACAGAAAACTTGTAATAAAATTTTACTTTCTTAAAAAGCATAAAAGAGGGGCGCCTGGGTGGCTCAGTTGGTTAAGCGACTGCCTTCGGCTCAGGTCATGATCCTGGAGTCCCGGGATCGAGTCCCGCATCGGGCTCCCTGCTCAGCAGGGAGTCTGCTTCTCCCTCTGACCCTCTTCCCTCTCGTGCTCTCTGTCTCTCATTCTCTCTCTCTCAAATAAATAAATAAAATCTTTTTAAAAAAAAAGCATAAAAGATTTACTTAGCCAGGCAGCTCATTGAAAATCAGTTATTTTATATAGATAGATATAGATATACAGATATAGATATAAATATAGATAATGTGACCCTCCATTATATATTCTAGGACACAAATTTCTTTAGTATAGGGCCACTGAAATAATTTTTGGATGCATCATCCCACCTCTGTTTTCTCAAAATAGGATTATAACTGTTCGTCCAATGTTGCCACTGGGTTTTTTCAATTTGGGCTCTTAACTCTAGAACACCCGTTGCCTTTAGGGCAAGTCAATACCAATTCTTTGCTTTAAGAAGATCTGCTTGACACATCTTATATCACTGGTTAGATAAGAGGGGAACATTTGCCACTAATAAAAGCTGTTTTACTTCATTACA
Source organism: Neomonachus schauinslandi (assembly GCF_002201575.2). Taxonomy (NCBI): domain Eukaryota; kingdom Metazoa; phylum Chordata; class Mammalia; order Carnivora; family Phocidae; genus Neomonachus; species Neomonachus schauinslandi. The sequence goes on along the minus strand of NC_058403.1, from coordinate 9,761,924 downwards.
AATGTTAGTGTTGGGCACTATCTTAGCCTTGTTTCTCCCAGAAAGCAGAGCCTGAGACAAGAGCTTGCATGAAGCTTATTTGGGAAAGGATCCCAAGGACCAGGAGTGGGAGACAGAAGAGAGGAAAGTGGAAAGAGGGAACGCTCATCCAAATGTTTGCAATTGAGCTAAACCCAGAAAACGAGATATTACTACAGCCCAGGCAAGATGCTATCAGGTCATAGCTGCGGGCAGATGTCTACTGCCGTAAATGGCTCGTGTAAAATCTAGTTGTAAGAGGTGTCTGGTAGAGAGTCCCAATCTTACACACATGATGGATAAAGGACTTACAGAAGGTGAACCACGGTTCTATGCACATGGCACATCTATGTCTGTGTGGAACTTCAAACAAGAAGAAATCATTTTCAAGCTATGTAGTTTTAGAAATTCTCATATGGTTCTGACTACCAAGGCAGTAGAGGTCAGATTAGTGGAGGAATCATGGCCAGGAATTTCATGGGACCAGAAATAGGAGCCTGGATTGAGAAGCAGGAATGCCAGAGTGGAGCAGGCAAGACCCAGGTGGGACCAGAGGAAGTCCCTGGCCAGACCAGATAAGAAGATGGTCACCTTCTTAATGAGGATGAATTGAATACCCATCCTCAGGCCTCTATGCCCCTTATAGATGGTGGAGGGCACATAGATCTCATTCCAGAGTTCAAATCCAGTCATCCTCAACAGAACGCTTTACTAGTTTCATGAAAGTTGGCATCCAACAATTCTCCACTTGTGAGGATAGCACCCAAGTTAGGTGGACTCTGCCTGATTATGAGAAATAATATTCTCATGTTTTTCAAACACTGCGAGTGGAGGAGTAAGTTGAGATGAACTTTTCCGGAGGTGGACAATTTAACAATAGGAACTAAAGCCTTAAACATGTATATGCCCTTTGACCCAGCAAGTCCACTTCTAGGAATGGTTCCTAAGAATAAAAAAGCAGATACATTCACAAAAATGTATATATATATATATATATAAGGTTGGTTATTAAAACATTGTTAATAACATTGAAGACAACTTTTTGTTTGTTTCAATTTTTTATTTAAATTCTAGTTAGTTAACATATAGTGTAATATTAGTTTCAAGAGTAGAATTTAGTGATTCCTCACTTACATATAACATCCAGTGCACATCTTTTATTTATTTTTTAAAATTTTTTATTTAAATTAAGTTTAGTTAACATATACTCATTTCAGAGGCAGAATTTAGTGTTTCATTGGTTGCATGTAACACACAGTGCTCATCACATCACGTGCTCTCCTTAATGCCTATCACCCGGTTACCCCATCCCCCCACCCACCTCCCCTCCAGCAACCCTCAGTTTGTTCCCTATAGTTAGAAGTCTTTTATGGTTTGTCTCCCTCTCTGTTTTTATCTTATTTATTTCTCCTTCCCTTCTCCTACGTTCATCTGTTTCATTTCTTAAATTCCACATCTCATCAACTTTTAAATTCATTAATTGGGAGATAGTTAAAACATTTTAATACAGCCATAAAATGAAATGCTAGGACGTTATCAAAAACCATGGTTTAAACCTGTACATATCAGCATAGAAAGATGACCACAAATTGTTAAGTAACAAAGCAAGTTAATAAACTATATGATTTGATTCCATTTATATAAAATTTTATATACACAGAGATGTGTCTGGACAGATATTTATCAAATTTTTTTTTAAAGATTTTATTTATTTATTCGACAGAGAGACACAGTGAGAGAGGGAACACAAGCAGGGGGAGTGGGAGAGGATGAAGCAGGCTTCCCGCGGAGCAAGGAGCCCGATGCAGGGCTCGATCCCAGGACGCTGGGATCATGACCTGAGCCGAAGGCAGACGCTTAATGACTGAGCCACCCAGGCTCCCCTATTTATCAAATTTTTAATGGCTCTTGTGTCTTGCGACGTTTCAGGAGATTATTCCTTCCATATAGTCTACATATCATTTGGGATTTTGTAAGTCACACTATTATTTTTGCAATCTAAAAAAACAGTAAAGGTATTTTCATTTTGAGAAAAATAAGTTCTAGTTCCCAGTTTGGGCAAAAGCATGTGGGTAGCTCCTACCTTAAATTTAGTCTGGGTGTGCTGCTTGCTACAGCAACATGTGATAATTAGCTGACTCAGGGTGTATTTCCACTCTATTGACACATAAGATTTTGGCTGTCTTACTTTGGGATGGATTGAGGAAGATGTGCCAAAACTAGATTTATGTGAACTATGAATAACTTACAAAAATCCGAGGACACTTTCTTTCTGCATGTTGTCAGGGCACTCACCTGGTGTGTCCAATCTACCAATCATCCAACCCAAATTCCTGGTTTGCTCAGAGTACAAGTGAGTCATTCACAGTAGAAGACTGGCGTTTGAGACCGAAAATAAAGTCAATATCAAGGAACGGTTCCCCTGTGATTCTCTAAATATCCTTCTTTCTCTTTCTCCTCCCAGTATTTGCTGAGTTCATTTGAAGTTCACTCCTTACCCTATCATACCTTATTGGAGCTATGATTCAATTTATTAATAAATTCATTGGTCTAAAATATTTTATACAGTATATCCAACAGCACATGGTGAGACTATGCAAACTATAGATCATATGCTGATAAAGCATATTTTGTCAGTCTATTAATTAGATTAATAGATTCATTAGATTGATTTACTAAATAATAAGCTTGTGAGCACGTCATTGCTGTAACTGTAATGACCGTCTTACTGATGGCTGAGAAGCATGCATACCTTCTGATTCATCAAAAGACTAAATTATGCTCATCAAATAATTGCATTGTATTCTAATTCTCTGCTAATAGGTAACTCATATGTGGTAGTTACAGAAGACTTGATGAATGATATATCCCTTTCCCTCTCGATATCAGGTAAGTTCACTGCACGTAAGTAGCTTTGTAAGTATTCTCTTTTCAAGTACCTATCTTTTTCCTCTCCAGATAGATAAAAAGCGTTCACAGTATTCTGAGTTGTAAAAAGACTAGGACAGTGCCTTGGAATCCGAAATGCTTAGCTCATGCCCTGAACCCTGGAATCCTCTACTTAGGATACCACAGGAATAACAGAAATTCTACACATCCATATGGTTCCCAGGACAAGGCTGAGCATCCAAAAGCAGATAATAGATGCCTGCAGGTGACCAGAGGGCTACAGAGGAACCCAGATGGTTTCTTGGCAAAGGATTTTGACAGTGAGTAGCCTGGCAAGAGTATCAGCTGCAGAACCCCATTTCTGACTTGCCTCTGACAATGGGCCTCACCCCCCAGGCAAGAAACCCCAAGCTTGGATGGACCTCAGCAGAAACTCCAGCATCTGGATCTCAGAAGGGGATTCTCTCTGGCACAGCCCCTGGGGATTAAAGGGTGTTTGCCTTTGTTGTATTTGTTGCCTCAAGAGCAAAGAGGTTTTGATAAACTACTCTAGGCTATTTTAATCTCAGTGATTTCCTTTTTTTTTTTAATCTAAAAACGTTTTTCAAAAAGCATTTCATTGTGTCTTAATATCTTTTATCCCAATTTCCTTCACTTCCTTTGGTTTCTAGGAGCATTTAAAATGACAGATTCATAGACCCTACCTCCAGAGGGTCTGATCATTAGGTGAGTCTGAGCTGGGCCCCAGACTTCCTTACTAATTAAAAAGCAGCCTGAGTGATTCTCAGAGGCAGCCGTGTTTCATAACCACTGACTGAGTAGCTCAATCTCAAGGAATGGGAAGATCTTGTCTTTGACTTATGTAATTTTCTGGCACTGCGCAAGCCTTCTTCATCAGTCATTTGTAATTCCAATATTTATGAAGAACATAAATATGTATCAATTATTTTTTGGCCCTGAGAACAGAGACAGTATCATGGGCTGGGAAGTCCACATCGGGTGGAAAGCCAGATTTCAGGGATGGTGCCTTGAATCCATCAGTTATATTTTCTGGAAAGAACAAAATATTCTTAAAATTTCTAAATAATCCCTAACTGGAACTTAAATAAAAACTTGAAAAAAATTCTAAATGATCTTTTGAAAAAGGTAAAATTGAGCCCTTTGAAATAAGATATAACTAATTTGCATATGGCTTTCAAAGGCATTTAGCAATGGAACCTTATTTTTCTTTCAAACAAAAATGTCATGAGAACTCTGATACACTATACCTAAGTGGTTTTTTTTTTTTTTAATTAAAACTGTATTTAGTAAGTTTTCTTGTTTGTAATTGTTTGGAAGACTCTTCTTCTCACACTTATCTTGATGGGGACTCAGTTCCCTAAGCCTCCGTGCTGAGTCTCTCTTCCAGCTTCTCACAGATTCAGAGGGTGAGGCTGGAAGTTGGAGATGAAGCTGGGCAGGCAATACTGGGCCTTGTCCTCTCTCCACTCTCTGGGATCCACCTGCTCTCTGCCTTATCATTAATTCAGCCCAGCAGGGAAGGCCTGCCCCACACTCCCTGCCCCACGGGTGGGCAAATCCTATTCTGGTCTACTAAATTGGTTATTATTGCAATAAACTTTAACTTCCTCCTTCAATCTAGCTTTTGCCCATCAGTAATGAAGGATGCTGTGCTTTTATCTCTACTGGTCTGACGCCTGTTCTTATCACTCACCTAATTAGGCAGGGAGAACAAGAATACTTTCTCACCCTCCTCCAATCTTAAGCAATTATATTTACTTACCACAAGGTCAATTTGTGAGAACAACACAGGCTGTCCTGATAAGTCAGAATTATAACTAAATATTGGCCATGTTGTGGTTGCAAGCACAGAATGGAGCCTCGTGATGTCTGCCATTTATCAGCTGTTTGACCTCAGGAAAACCACTTAATCTCCCCATATCTTGATTTCCTCATCTGAAAAATGGTTCCCTCCTCATAGGATTATCACAAAGTTTACACAAATTGATATTTGTGTGTGAGTAAAATGTCTACAACAGTGCTTGATATGTAATAAATGCCTCATGAGTGCTTACTGACATTACTATTATTTCTTTCGCCTGCTGGTTGATGTTTGGTGACACAATGTGGAAAAAACATATTAACTGATGACACAGAAATAGTCACGAAAGATCATTTTCCCCTCTCTTTTCTATTTATTTATTTATTTATTTTAAACCACCTGCTTGGTGGCATCAGGATCCTTTTCCATTAAACCCAGGTGGCTGGAGACACTTCAGTTGAGGTCAGCTCCAAACTAGTGAATGTCAAAGAATAAAGTAATAATAAGTGCATCAAAGTTCGGTAGACTACATATGTGGGTGCTCAGGTTTCTTATAAATTTTAAGTGTTTGAAATATTTTTACATGAAAATTGAATTAGACATGAAAACCTTGAAGTACTTTTTTGGAACACAGTTTGAGAATCAGTGCTCTGGACTGCACCTGATTAAACTGAACCTTCCTTCTGGCAAAGTAGGACTTAGGAGGATTTCTTGAATGGAATTTTAAAAAAATTCTAGTTAGAGTGATGCATTAAAAAACTACAAATTCAAAATCGAAGCTTACGATCATGACATGCATGACTGGTAAGCCCTCTCTGAGTTCTCATCCTATTTCTGGGAGGCCCTTTGACTCACCTCCAAAGGGCTCCATTCGTGTTGTATCCTTTGTACATAGTGCCCCAAAGTGGTGAATGAAATGGTCTTCATTGGTGATTCACTGTTTCCCTGGTGATTCTATGGTTATCCTTACAGATTTGACCAACGTTATTATCCCTTGTGGTAGACAGAACAATGGCCCCTCAAAGATTTCCACGTCCTAATCGCCAGAACCTATGAATATGTGTGAACATGTTACCTGAAACATGGCAAAAAGGACTTTATACATATGGTTGTGTTGGACCAAGAGATGGGGAAATAATCCTGGACTATCCAGGTGGGTCCATACCAATCATGTGAGTCATTAAATGCCGAGAACTTTTCCTGGTGGTGATAGGAGGGAGAGGTAACTAAAGAAGAAAGGTCAGAGAGAGACAGCATGCTGGTTTTGAAGGTGGAGAAAGGAGCCATGGGCTAAAGAATGTGGGCAGCCTCTAGAGTCTGGAAAAGGCAAAAAAAAAAAAAAAAAAAAAAGAGATTCTCTCTTAGAACCTCCTGGAAGGAATGCAGCCCTGTCCAGGCCTGGCATTAGATTCTGACCTCTAGAACTGTAAGATAAATTTGAGCTGGTTTAAGCCATTAAGTCTATGGCAACTTGTTACAGCAGCAGTAGAAAACAAGTACTTCACCTATAACAAGCTCTATAGAATTTTTAGCAATATTAGCCATTCCTCAGTGAGTTTCACAGATGTAAAACACAGAACATCTCATGTCCTTCTTGTCAAGCTGCACCTGACTTCAATGCCTGTAATCATTCATTCAAGAAACATGTCTGCTGTGTTTCAGAACCTACTGGGTGCTAGATATTATATCACACAGCAAACACAGCGATGAAGAGAACAGAAAACCTTCTCATGAGAAGTCATTGTCCATGGGGAGAAACAAATTCCTCATCCTCATACACACCTGGAAGTTGGTAGCATTAATTTAATTTATTCCTCAACAATTCTAGGAAGTAGTGATATTATCAATATCCCCATCTTACTGATGAGAAAACTGAAACACAGATAGAGGAAGAGCTTGCCAAGGTCATATGCTAATAAATGGTGGAGTCAGGATATACTCCCACACGGCCTGGCTCCCAAACCTGGGATATTGAGTATTACAACACATTGCTTCACATACAAATAATATACAAATAGTATAAATGCCAAGGTGATAAGTAAAACAATAGAGAAGACATGTTATACACTGAGTGCTATGGAATGTCAAAGTGATAGTCGTTTTAGAAAGAGATGAAGAATGCTTGCTGGAATGGTAACATTCTATGTTAGTGTGAGTTAATAATGATAGCTAGCTTCTCTTTGTCCATGTATCAGTCAGCTGCTACTGCATAACACTCTGAAACTTAATGGCTTAAAATAGTAAGCACGTGTTCATGCTCACCAGTCTGTCGGTCATCCAGATGGTTCTCCTGGAAGGGGCTGGACTCAGTCATGCATCTGTGGCCAACTGCAATTCAGGTGGGCAGCTCCATTGATCTAGGCTGGGCTCCCTCACAGGTTGGAGGCCAACTGGCTATAGGCTGATCTGCCTCAGTCTCCCTCACATAGACTGTATCCTCCCGTATGCTTGCCTAGGCCTGTTCACAGAAAGCTGCGAGGGTTCCTTGAGATGCAGCAAACTAGCATAACACTACTCCTGCTGTTTTCTACTGGGTAGAATAAGACACAAAATTCAAGGGAACCAGGAGAAAAAGATTCAAGGAACATAGACTCTACCTTTTGATGGGAAAAGTGCAAGACACAATGCAAAGGGATATGGACACAGGAAGGGTGGAAAATTAGAAACATTTTTGTTATCAGTTAAACACAGCACACATTGATTCATTTAAGCCTTACAGCAAACTTCTGATATATGTAATATCATTGCACTCATTGCTGAGTAAACTGTAGAGCCTGCATGCCGACAAGGGAGAATCAGCTTGTGCACCGAAAGCTCACAGGGGAACAAGGGCAGGGCTTCACGGATTCTCTGGTGTCCAGTCCGGCAGGAATGCATCTGCATGCTGTGGAGGGGCAGAGACTGGAGAGGTAAGCAGTTCTGAATGAGGTACCTGGCAGCAGGAACAGAGGGTAGAAATAACCATGAGGGCTTGAGTCTTTTGCAATCCAGGGAGAAATGATAAATGACTGAACCAGGGTTGTGGCTGGGAACTTTGACTAGAGGAGAGAAGAACTGAGAGACAGTTAAGAGGGAGAGCAGACAGGATGTGGCCACAGGCTGGATGCAGGGAGCAAGGAAGAGAGAAGATTGAGGAGCATGAAGAGAAGGGGATGATGTTCATAAAGTAGGCAATCTAAGAGAAAACAGCTTGGGCGAGGGGTTGGGAAGATGGGAGGATGTGGGCAGGTGGAAACAACTCATTCACCATTTACCCAATAAATAACTTAGTTCCCAGGTACTTTTTAGGTACTTTTCTAGGTACCTGAGATACATGAGGGGAAAAAAAAAAAAAAAAAACAGACAAAATTCGTGGAACTTTCATTTTAATGATGGAAGACCAACAATATGAACCATAAACATAATGAAGAAGTAGTTTTTATAGTGCGATAGGAGGTTACAATTACTATGTGTATTAGTTACCTCTGGCTGCTGTAACAAAATTATCTCAAATCCAATGGTAGAAAACAACAGAAGTGTATTTTCATGCAGTTCTGGAGGTCAGAGTCCAAAATCGGTATCACTGGACCCAAATCAAGGTGTCAGCAGGGTTGTGCTTCCTCTGGAGTCTCTGAGAGCAAATTCATTCCGTGCCTCTTCCAGCTTCTGGTGGCTCCTGGCATTCCTTGGCTTCTGGCTGTATCCCTCCAATCTTTGCCTCCAGGGTCACATTGCCTTATCTTCTTCTGTCTGTATGAAATCTCCCTCTGCTTCCCTCTCATAAGAGTACTTGCGATAACATTAAGGGCCCACCTAAATAATCCAGGATAATCTCTCCATCTCAGAAATTGTAATTTAATCACATCTGCAAGTTCTTTGCCATATAAGCTAACATATTCACAGATTCCAGGGGATTAGGGAACTGATATTTTTATTTTTATTTTATTATTATTATATTTTACAGGAAGCATGACTCAGCCTACCAATCTATGACACAAAGGAAATGCAAGGCAGAGTATGTGGGAGTGGGAGAGCTGGGAGGTGATGTTGGGTAGGTGATGCCGAGCTGTAAGACGGGGTGGTGCAGGTCTTACTGTGGACGTGACTTTGAGGGTATCTGGGGATAAACATTCCAGGCAATGTGGGGGAGTTGCAGAGGGCAGCAGTGTTGCATGAGTGGAGGGAGGAGGGGCAGAGAAGGATGAATGAGGGCACAGGATGACTTCACGAAAGCCTGTTTCAGGTGAATATGGAAACTCCAAATCCTGGGTTGGATGGAGGAAAGACTTCACACATTTAAGGGGGAGGTGAGGTCATAGTCTGAGATGAGATCTACCACAAGAAAGAGAATGAAGAGAACAAAGATCAGAGGACTGAACTTGATGACAAATCAGTGCTTAAGGTGCAATTGACTTAGACCTCATCCATCTACAGAAACCTGGATTTTAGAAAACAAAGTACCAGTCTTTTTTTTCAGGTAGCCTCCAAGCAAACCAGGCTGGGATCTGATCTCGGATGGTGGAAAATGGGCATCTTCTAAGTTGCAGAGGTGCACAGAAGGATTAAATCCCCCCCCCTTCCTCAACCACTTTCCTCATTACTGCTGAATCACATGTTTCTACCATTTTGCATCCTGAGCTCCAGAATTCCTGGAACCTCTGGCCAGTGTCCTATTCTTATTGGGTGCAAGAATTCATTTGCCATCTTGGTTTTAAGAGTCTTGACTGCCAGGATTGATAATGATCCTATCATAGGAAACCGTGGTGGGCAATGGTGCTTCCCTGTGGGTAACTTCTCAAGGGACAGCTACACAGAGAGAGTAAAATGCCTGGTCGAAATTTACTTATTGTCATAATCTACTTATATGATAGCCCTCAAGAAGAGTAGGTAAAATTTGACTTATTATTATCAAGGGGTCAGAATTACTGTTCAGGTGAAAATAAGCCTTTCTTATTTGCCACAATTGAAATAAATATTTTATGACATATTTTATATCTCTCTTCTTAAGAGTTATATTTTTGCTTATGTTCCCGTCCTATATCTGGTCTTCACATATACATTCCTAGTTTGTGATGGCACGCACAACTTGAATAGTGAGTTTTGGGGAATACAATTTTATGTTAGAGTGGGATTTTATTCCACTGTCTGTTGAGGGTGCCAAGTTCTGTTAGTACCCATGAACAAAAGTAGAGAATGATGTTTGACTCATTACAAGCATTCATCACTTTCTATTAGCTGTGGACACACTATGGTTATTTTATATAAATGTGATAACCATCCCAAGGCTTCTGATGTTGCTCCAAACCCTGTGTCTTAATACAGCTGCCAAATTCACAGTGTGTTGAAGCTGCCTTTCAACAGATTAAGTTCCAATATCAAGTCATGTACCATATGCAAATAAAAACATATTTAACTAATTTGATATGGCTCTAAAGACACCATAACCAACAAGAAAACATCTATTCTCCAAGAAGTTGAGCCCTTGGGTTTATTATTAAGAACTAGAGCCATCCCTAAGAAGCAGCCCAACCTACTGGGTAATTGTGCTCAGAAACAGCCATTTAGCATCAATCATACCAAAACAAAACATCACTGGATTGGGTTGACAGTTTTCAACATGGAATGGAAACTGCAAACTAACTTACTCAATTTCTCAAGTCTTTTGGCTACAGTATATGACTTTAGGTGATTTCTCTCCATAGGCACATCTGGCCTCATATTGGCCACACTTTGATGGCTGAGATGGCCACTTGGAAACTCTTGCCACTAAAAAATTTTGGACCAGGTTAATCTTCCCATTTTATGAGGTGGAGGGCCCAGTTGTGTGCATGTATAAGAGTATATGTGAAGATTTTGTTCTGTTCTCACCCCAACATCCCAACTTCTCTTAAAGTACTGCCAATGGTCACTTCTGAGTAAAGGGCATGGGTGAATTTTTGAAGATGCAAATCAGGCTGCCATCAAAGGTCAACCTCTGCTCTTGCTACTTGTGGGTCACAGTAAACAGTTGCTCTCAAACTTGCTGCTCATTGGAATAATCTGGGAGCTTTTGCAGATCTCAAAGTCTATGTCTTGCCCAGGCCAGTTGACTGGCTCTCAGGATTTGGGGGAGAGGGCAGGATTTAATTCCCCAGGTCATTGTGAAGCGTGAGAGGGTTGAAAACTATTGATACAAAGCATATGGAGCCCCCTTTTCAATCAAATGATGTCCAAGGCTTCAACCATAATTTGATTGTGATCCATGACCTTCTAAAAGTTCAGTTTAGATATCACACATTTAAGAGGGACTATGATGATGATGAACTGGTCATGAAAGAAGCCACCACTGAACCAGGCATTGCACATCTTCTTATTTAATCCTCATAGCGGAAGAATGAGGTAGCTATTTACTATCTTTTATGGATTAAGAATTTGGAGTTCAATGAAGAAACTTGCTCAAGGCCATATTGTCAATAAGTAACAGAACTAAAGGGGCGGGGGCCAAAATCAGTACATCAATAGAAATGCAATAAAAGGGTTGAGTGTTGTGGGTTTGCATGACCTTCCCTAGAGCACTTTATTTAATCTCAAAAGTGCTTTGTGAGGTGGACAGAGAAAAAAACTCAAGAACAGAAAGATTAAGTTAGTTGCCCTAGGTCGGTGATCTCAGTGTGGTCATTCATTTTATCTGGGAACTTACCAGAAATGCACACCATAACTCCCCACTCTGGACCTACTGAATCAGAAATGCTGGGGATGGGGTCCAATAATCATTTTTAATAAGACCCTCAGATGATTCTGATGCACCTAACCATCCAGTATGAGAACCACAGCCCCAGAACATCCAGTTAGAAAATGGAGCCAGGATTGAAATATAGATGGCATTGCCTCCAATCACAGCTGCCAAGAGACAGGCTAATACTCAAGCCAGCGCAGCAATGGCTGGTTTACCTTCTCCCGTTTAAGCAGTGTTGATGTGAACAGTCTCACTAAGTTATTTAAGCCCTAACCTCCACTGTGACTTAATTTTATGACTCTCATTGATGGAGTAAACTTTGGCTCCCAGTGGTCCCCATTGGTTTGTCCTGCACCATGGCATTCTCAGTGTGGGGTCCTAAACCCTGAAAATTTTCAGATTTCAGCCATCTGACCTTAGATAATTTTTACTAGTGTTAAGGACAGGCATTTAGGCAGGCTCTAATGCCAAATACAGCTGCTTAAAAATAATAATAAAATTGAATAAATAAGATGGTCTTTATAAAAAATTTTCCTTATAAGACCATGTAGGAGCATTTCACAAAAGAATCCTGAACTTCATTTTAAATGCTCTTCTGGTACCACTGAGGCACAGTGTTCAAAGATAAAGCTAGTATTTGGTGAAAGTGACAACTCTAGATTCTGAAGCTCAACACAATAGCTGGAAAGATTTTGTCCAGGCTAAAAATGAAAAGTATAGTGCATAGACCCACAAACGACACTCTATTGTTGCTCTCAGCCTTGGATTAACCTCTTTGATCTCTTTCCTCCAAATTCATTTCAAGGTCTTCAAAATACACCTTACAACTGCAAGGCAGCACTTTGGGAATAAGGACAGCTTCAGAAGTGACTTGAAACCAGATTAGAAGATCTCCCCTTTTCAGTTTACTGATTGCATAATTTCACTGGCTTCTTGCAACGGAAGGAGAACTCTTCCAGCATATTGCAAACATCTCACAAATCAATTCATAAATTGCTTAACATTCTGCCTACATATGAGACAAAACGTGACGCCAAGTGCAGGGCATTCTCGAGAGGAAGCTGTGTGCCATGGAGGGTGAGGTACCTCAGACCTCGAGATTAGCTGGCCCTCCACATCAGAGCGTGGTACTGGAACAGTTTCTTTTCCTTGTATTAATGAGTCCCATTAACTCCAGTTCCAGCTTTCAAGACTCTGGGCTTACAGAGGGAGTGTCTCCAGCACAGTGACACAATGTCCTGCTTGTTTTCATTACCAAACTCAGGAAGTACAATGGGGAAACAGGCTGCGAATAAAAATGAGCTCAGACACTTGATACAGACGTGACACATACCAGCCTGATTTTCACGTAGGAGATTTGGTCTTGTTTTATGTGAAACCAAGGTAATAAAACCAGACAAAAGGAGTGGTAAGCCTCCAGTTTCAGCTTTTAGAACAATATACATGTACTGGTATGCTATAATAAATATCCCCCACAGTGGGGTCATTTTTTTATGCCTTTGGTATTTGTGTGTGTGCCTGTGGATATGTATGTGGATCTACCTACCTGTCACCTCTCGGAAGATGCCTGTCTACACATCCGTGTAGAATTTGGATTTCTCAACAATCTACCACCCAAAAGATTTAGTCGGTGCCTACTCCACTGTGATGAATAGAATAGTATGATTTGCCCTTAGTAGAATTAACACAGCTATCATTTAATATTAAATTATTAACCCCAAATTAGAATACCTTAAAAAGCATGTATCAAATGGTAGCAATTTAAAATATGCCAGAAGAAAAAATGAAATTATACACAGGATAGTTGGAAGGTAAAAACTTTAGCAATTTACTTTCTTGTCTTTATAAAAAGTGAGTTCTATTTCTCTCAATAGACAGAGAAATAGAACTGATTTTTTTTAAGATAGGAAATATATCTCCATACATATGGAGCAGTTCTTTCTCACCTGAAAATAGCGATGCCATTCTGCATTTCACTATCATAATCAGAAGATGATTAGGTTCACTGTCAGAAACGTGTCTGAAAGATGAACAGAATCAAGGAGAAGGGATGGAAACAAAGCGATAAATTCTCAAAGCCCATGTGTTTCTGTGACTATGCTCTTCTCATCCCTCTCTCTTTGCCCCTGTGATACCTTGATTCCCTGTTTCATTTTCATTTTTCCAAGTGTGGAATTTTGGGTTGGCCTTTGATGCCATGTGAAGAAATGTGTTCGACTCAGGCCACTACAGACTTATTCATCCAACTGTCTTCCCCTTCCCCAGTGCCGCTCCCAGCCTCAACTTCAAATGGCTACAGTATTCTTGATTTAAATCATGCTAAATCCCATCTTCTCGACTTGATCCTAATGACTAATCTGTTCTTTGGCCAACAAGACACTCCTTGTCATCCCTCCAGTTCCTGTGGGCAAAATTAGTTAATTCAACCAATATTTATTAAGCCTCTACCATGAGATAGATAGTGGGCAAGCAACATCAACACAATCCCTGCCCTTGGAAGCCACCCCACACACATATAGTTGTCTATAAAACCATAGACACACAACTATTCTCCTTTGAACTTAGAATATATATTCTCAAAGAGGCAGGGCTGAAAAAATTGTTGAATGCATTTAAAACTATACACCTTAAAACTGCTGAAGACATTAAAGTATCTAGCAAACTATACGCTTTGATAAATAGTCCTTTGTTTTACCACGCCCATTTAATGCAAAGACTTATTCTTAGGAAAGGAAGTTAATTTATTTTTCATTCTGTCTTCCGCCTGCCTGGTCTGAGACTGTCAGAATTAGCTTTAGATCCAGGCACAAAAGGGAACTTGATTTTAGTGAATACAAATCGCCAAATCAGATTTTTCTACCAAATAAGTGCAAAGGAAATAAGATCTCGTCTAAATGTGGAAACAATGAGCTCATGCCAGAATTTTAGGGAAATGGAGTTTAAGTCAAATGACCATTAATATCAGTAATTATTATTCCTTATTTGTTAAAAATTCAACCAGTAGAGAACAAATGTAAGATATTTGCCTTCAAGGGGTTTTTAAAAAGTAATTTGAAGAAAAAGCAAAAATAAAAATAGGTGTTGGGTCAAGGTTGTGTTATTTCTGGTAATTATGGTTTTTCTCTAAAATGTCTTTAGTAGTCTTTCATATCATGTTTTATAATGCAAAACCACACATCAGTTTTTCATCATATTTTTATACATCCCCTTCTGGGTTGCAGAGAAAGTTGTATAGGTTCACAAAATATGAGTATGCTCTATTGCTGATATGTTTTTTGTTTGGGTGGCTTTGTTTTGTTTTTATTGTTGTTCGGTTGAGTAAATTTTAAACCATCACAATATTTTGTAGACAAGTATTCCTAGATGAATGAAATCTTTCTGAAATCCCCAAAATCTTACATTTGCCAGGCCAGACATACTGGCATGAAGCGTACTCAGCTTCCTGCTTCTGACCCATAGTTTTATATGTGAAAGTCATCATCAAAGCTTGCAAGACAACTTGTGTTGAGCATTTCCAGATACCAAACCTCCCTCTGTTATTTCAAACAGTCAACAGCTGCTCAGCCTGTTCTTCCCATCACTGTTCATGATTGCGTTAGAAACAAATCCACCTTTAAAAAAATTGTGAAAACTGAGAATAGCAGACAACCAGTGGCAGCTAAGAGGCACCATCCTGCTATCAATCCCAGCTCATGTTCTTGGGTGCTTGCCCGACAGGGACTAAATTCTCTTTACAGCAAGGGGTGGTTTCAGCTGACCTGCTGTGAATGTCCCAAGTGAGTCACCACCATTAACTCCATCAGCACCATTTGCTGTCCACTTGGACATTTCTGAACAGCTGCTTGGCTCCAGTGTCTACTTCTAACTGGAAATATGGCCTGGTCTGACTCAGTTTCAGAAGGGGACACGGGGGAGGGAAAGGGAAGGAGAAGGAAAGAGAGAAAACACATATGTCTCCTCTCACAGAAGACTGACAACTCTGGTTTTTTCCAATGATTATGGTGGAAACAAATTTTGAAGAAGAAATACTAAACCCGGTTTGTCATATTCTCTTTATTTTGTCCTTTATTATTTTTCTCATGAAGTTGGGTTGGGATTTTGTATTGAGATTATGTGCTGATGTGGAAGTGTGTAGCCCCTGAGATGTCACCTCATCTCCACTTGTTTTTAAACATATCCATCCTATTTTCCAAACACAAAAGTGAATATTTCCTTTACTCTAAAAATATTTTTCATAAAACTGAAAATCCATTTTGAATCGATCAACAACTTTTTTGGAGCATTTGCTAGAACAGGCTTCTGGACTAGACATTAACAAGGATTCTGAGAAATATCAGACATGATCCTTGGATTCAAGAATTTGTAATAAAATGAAGAGAAAAGGCCTGTTTAAATAGATCGTCCAGGAACAATATGAAGGAGTGTGCATAAAAGTGCCAAATGCCTGGTACAGCTACTAGGGGCTGTGAGAACTCAGAGAAGGGCTCTGGGCTGGTGGTTTTAAATCTGGAATGATGGTAACTGATACTAACAACTGAAATTAAATTGACTTTATAAACATGGGCTATGTGTCATAGCTGGGCATGCAGCCTAAGCGTCTAAGTTAAAGGCTGAAATATGTTCACATGACCTCAGTTTCATTTCAGGGGAAGTCCATGATTTATGCGTACATTGTTATGTGCATAAACACATGTATACATTTTTTAAGAACTCTTGTATTACCAGAGTCACGGAGGAGGTGACCGTGCACTTGTTCTCTTGGGATTATTTATCTATCATCTTGTGGGCAGTAAACAAACAGCAATACAGGTTTCAGAGGCTTAGCAAGAGATAAAAAAAAAAATAGATGAATAGAGTAAAAATAGGGTTCTTTCACTTTTAAAGTTTTCCCCCTACCCCATTATTTTTTTTCTTAAAAAGAGATTTCAGAAGAGACAACAAACAGGTTGGTTCTTACCTTCTTTTACAATGATAATAATGTAAAAAAATAATAATTTATAGTTTTCAACATAATCTCAGCACTTATGAAATTTTTTCCTGGATGGTAAGCATAGAAATGTTCTTCTATGACCATTGGTACTTTGAGTTAATTTACTTCTCACTACTTTATTTACTCCAATTCATTGTAGATTTGGGTTGAAGAGAGCTTATTTATTAAATGAGTGAGAAAACTTAATTGATCTTAAAGTCACTGATTGGGATTTGACCACAAACTCAATATGAAAAAAATATATAATAATAAGCCTGAGGTTTTAAGCCTGAGGAGGCTTGCAAATATTAGAAAATAATAAATCCAAAAGAATGCTTTGATTTGGGACCCTAAAACCAATTAACAGTTTTTTAAATAATTTTTCCCAATTCATATCTAAGACTGTTTGAATAATTAATGAACTATCATCAACTATTATACTTAATGTGTAAGTGTGATGTATCCCGAATTTGGTATAATCAAGTCTGTCTTAGACCTTACCTATGGGCTTAAAGGGTACAAAAGAGCTTTCCTTTAAATGGGAAGCCAAGCCAGAAAGGCAGCTACCCTAAAGAAAACTCAGACTCATGTGGTGAGTGTGTACAATGGCTGAGATTCCAAATCAAGGCATGAGTGAGCTTACCTTAGTACCATGGTACCATGGTAAACACAGAAATAGAGAAACAAGAAAGAAAAATAAGAAATATGGGTCCTATAGAAAAATGGAAGAAGACTTAATAATTCATTCGATATGAGTGGAAAAAATGTTGACAGAAGATTCCAGAGGGAACATAACAATTGAGTTGGGTTCTCAGTATGCCTTTGCAACACCAACTTGGGCAGGGAGTGAGAGGGAATTCCAGCCAACAAGAGCAATATCTATCCAAAAAGTATTTATTGAAGTGGCTATCATGAAACAGGCCTTATTCTGAATGGAGGGGATACCACTGTGAACAAAACCAAGTGTATGACCTCATGATACCTACATTCCAATGTGGAAAACATGTAATAATGATAATAATAAACAAAAAATAAGATCTGTGTTATAATGCCAAATAGACCTTATGAAATAATGTCTATAATATAACAAGTCTATCATATAATTATAACATAATGTCAAATGTCTACAAAGAAAAATAATGCAGGGTAAGATGATATTAACTGCAAATATGTGGAGCCCTAAACATACAGGTAACTATTTCATGAATCAGCAAGATCTGACTGTCCCAAGAGCACAAGGTGCTTGGTAGGAGTAGGGGTAGAAAAGGGTGAGAAACTATAGAGGAGGCAGAATGTTCGGATTAAAAGTCTCATATGATCTTATAAGCTCTGCTAAGAAGTTTGTGTGTTCTTCTATATCAGGCAAATCAGGAGCCATGGAAGATTTCTTTGGCAGAGAAGTGACATGTTATGATCTTTTTTTTTTAATAGATCACTTTCACTTCAGTGTAGAAAGTGGATTTGGGGTGAAAAACTCTGGAGGTAGGGGGTCTCAGTTAGAAAGCTGGTGCTTGTGTTCTGCCAATTTAGTTGAAAAGATTAGATGCAGGTCACAGTGTTTCAGGGAGGCTGAGATCTAGAGAGAAGGAATCCTAGACCATCCTGCGTAATTAGCCCAGTTGTAGTCAACTTGCCTATTGGTCCTGAATTGAGAGTTTGCTCTAAACTTCACACTCTGCTGGAATTGTCTGGAATTTCTGCTTCTGGTAACAGCAGAGTAGTTCCTGTCAGACAAACTATCACAGGCAACAACTATGAACTTTGGACAAAATAAAAAAATCAGTTACTGAAGGCATTGGAGAAAGACCAAAGGCAGGCAGAGATGGGGAGGCAAAGGATACTTACAAGGAGGAAAGATCACTGATAAGTTTTCTGCTTTTTATAGTTTTTTTTTGCCAGACAACAGGTCCTAGCTTGGCCACATTGGGCAACTAAATTTAAATAGGAAGCAGCAGTCTTACAGACATGAAGAATCAGAAGGCACATCTTGGAGAGACTGAAAAAGATAGAATATAGCCAGAGAAATATACACAAACTTTTGTGTATAAACTCTGCCCAAATCTCTGAATGACTATTGAAATATTCATGCCCAGGGCAGACTCCAAGCCGTAAAGCTGAGGTTAGGGGAAGGGAATATCAATTTCAGCTGCTGCCTACCACACGAATGACAAAACTGGAGTTTTGATCAAGTTTACTGTCTGCTTAAATCCAAAGACTTAATACTCTTTGAAGGAATATAGCAGAAACCAGTGCCTCTAGAATATAGTATCCATAATGTCCAGGAGCACTAGACATATAAGGCAAAATTACTAAGCATTCAAAGAAAATATGACACAAACCCAAGAAAAATGATTTAATGAAATCTGACCCCCAAATGATCCAGACATTGGAATTAGCAGATTTTAAAATAGATATTTTAAGCATGATCCAAAATACAAAGAAAATATGTGTAATAAATGAACAAGTGCTAACTAAAAACTATAAACAATAACAAAATAGAATACATGGAACTGAAAACTACAATATCTGAAATGAAAAATTAACTGGATGGCCTTTGCAACTAGGAGACAACAGAAGAAAAAGCCAGTGGAGTTGAAGGTAAATGAATACAGTTATAAAGTCTAAAGAATAAGTAAGAGACAGATTGCCCTGTGGGACAATATGAGAAGTCCCAACATATACATAATTTGAGTCCCACAAAGAAAAGGGAGGGAGAATAGGGCATAAAAATACTTAAATTAGTAATACCTGAAATTTCGCCAAATTTGGTAAAAGGCATTTACAGATTCAAGAGGCTCCATAAACTCAATCACGATCCAAAGAAAACCATGACACCCATCATAGTTAATTAAAAAAAAAAAATCAAAGATAATGAAAAAAATTCTTAAAGCAGCCAAAGAAAAGTAACACACTATATACAGAGGAACAACAATATAAGTAACTGCTAGCTTCTCATCAAAAATCATGAAAGCCAAATGACAATGGATCGGTATCATTGAAGTGGTAAAAGAAAAAAAGAACTTTCAAGTTAGCATTCTATATCTAAGGAAAATAATCTTCAAGAATGAAGGCAAAATAAAGATATTTTAAGATAAATGAGAACTAAGATAATTTATTGTCAGCAGATATCAGTTCTTAGACTGATGGGAATTGATACTAGATGCAAACTGAATCTTTAGAAGAGAATGAAGAACATTCCAAATAGTAAAAATGTGGGAAAATAAAGACTATTTAAAACAAAAAATGATGCCCTTGTATTATGAGATTTGTAAAGCATGGAGGTAATGAAAAATATGACAACAATAGCATAAAGGATGGGGAAATAGATGAATGAACCTATAAATAGGAAAATTTGTATATTTATATGAAGTGGTAGGATATGAACTCTAAGCATACTGAAAATTTAAGAATGTGAATAGTAGTACTTAGAGCAACAATTATAAAAGTAATGCAAAGAAGTGTAGCTAAAATGTCAACAGATAAATTAAAATCAATTCTAAAAAAAATATATAGTTAGCCCAAAATAAGGCACACGTAAGACTTTAACTTCCTCTTCTATATATACACCCCAGTGATTCACTTTCATTGATTCAACTGCCACCTGTAAGATGACCTGTAAAATGACAAGGTCTTAACCTCTGTCTCCACCCTACGTCTCTTTCCTAAGATTCAGACAATATGTCTAACACAGAGGTAAAAATGGGAGGACTGTTGGTTAGATACAGCCTATTTTTTTTTTTCAGGATGTTTGTAAAATTAGAAATTTTTTTTCCTATTAAAATTCAAATTTCCAGATTCTCTTGAAAAAAAGTGAAAATTTGGAACACAGATCCTGAATTCGTACAATAGCACCATTGACTTAAGCTAAGTGAAGACTGGGCACTTGCTGATTCCCCGATCTCCTCCACTCCTTATACACCACTGACTGCTAAATGGAAAAACAGGTGAATGAATTATATCATTACATCTGCTGATATTAACACTAAATCTTGCAATGTAATCCCTGATGCATTAATTTTTGGCCAACCTGGTCACACTGACCTGAACTGAGTTTGAAATCAACTGAGTCCCTCTATCCAAGGAATTTCCATTTAAATAGGTCATTCCATTTTATATCTCTGTGGTTCATTTTCTGAACCCAATGCAGACTTTCCTAGTGATTCTTGGTAGATTTCCTCTCATTGGTTTTAGCCTACTGTCATGGCCAATGGAGATACTCCAAAATCCAGATTCTGTCATCTGTCAGAGTAACTTCCCTCTTTGATTCTATGTCATTTTAACAAATCTGACATTATGCCTTCTGTATGTCTTATTTAAATGAACCAGTCTTCAGTGTCAAATAAGATGCTGTGTAAGTACCATCATTTTTAAATAATTCAGCCTAGAAACAAATCCTCTCAGATGACATTCTATCTTCATCTGAAGCCAAATCAATGTCCAGAGGCATGATTTTATAATTAATATTTTTATTGATGTTTGCGTGTTGAACCCAGTAAATCTTTCTTTTTTTTTTTTTAAAGATTTTATTTATTTATTTGAGAGAGAGAGAATGAGAGAGAACACATGAGAGGGGATAGGGTCAGAGGGCAAAGCAGACTCCCTGCCGAGCAGGGAGCCCGATGCGGGACTCGATCCAGGGACTCCAGGATCATGACCTGAGCCGAAGGCAGTCGCTTAACCAACTGAGCCACCCAGGTGCCCAGAACCCAGTAAATCTTTCTTTTGACAAATTTTCCAGCATCAGGAAGACAAAGAATTTGAATTTACAGTGTCAAATAAAGAATAATAGATCATGAGCACTTTGAGGTATAGGTTGGGCTCTGGTTAATGCTCAAGATTAGGGAAACTCTATGGGAATGTCTGATCCAGAATTTCATTGATTCTTGCCCCTGGGGATGTGGGAATCTGGGAAGGGTTTGGCAAATGTTTTCATACCCCTCCCATGTTCCTCACCATAAAGAGGAGCACCCACTTAGCTAGTCTTCTTTTTACTGGCACCCTTTGAAAGAAAATACAAGAATTCATATGTATCTGGGAAACAAATGTTGCCAAATACATGTTCAGATTGTTAGACTATATTTGGAAGAATAAATAATTTTGGCATATAGATTTAAAGGTCTTAGATCTATGCCCTTTTATATTTCTCAACTACGCCTCAGGTTCTAGAAAGAACAATATTCTTCATGATTTAGAAAAAACTGAAGAGCCAAGGATAGCTGAAAAAGACCTATCACCTTGCATCATTTTCTACTGCAACAGAGTGAAGAGACAGATATCCTTCACTTTTAGTTGGTCCAGGAGGCTCTGTGTGTTAGTGTATAGCTTCTCTGAACTAGGGGTGGTATCTTGGCTCCTGTAAATGATATTTTAAATGGCCTGCTATTTCTCTTTCCTTTTGTCTTTGACCCTGACTATCCACATTAACATGTAAGAGAAAGCAAAAGAAACTGGTTTAGAGGTTTTAGAAATCACGGCTTTGATGCCTAGGAAAAACATCTCAAACAATTTAAAACATTATACAGTCTCTTTATTGAGATATAAAATCTACCACAGAAATCAGCCACTAAAACACAAAGAATGCATCAGTCCCCACAGAGATCTTTGAGGAAGAATATAATCAAGTGTAAGACGTAACAATAAAACAGCATGGTGCAACACTTCTCATCTTCAAAGTACTTTATAAGCTTTGCCTAATAAATGCTCACAACTCATTACTGAGATGACAGGTAATGCTATTCACCCCATTCCATGGATGATAACCCCAAGAAAGGTGAATGGGTCACCCCAGGATACGCAGTGGGTATCAGAGTTGACAAAACATTGGGAGCCCAGATGTCCTCATGATGACCAGAATGAGACTGTCCTGCTTCCTGAAAGCACTTAGTGCCCCCAGGGACTAGTCTGAAGGCCAGCAGGCTGGAGAGCCAGGAGAGTCAATAATGCAGATGAAGTCTGAAAGCATGGGGTTTAAGAATTTCCTCCTGCTCAGGTAGGCTGAACTTTTTGTTCTACCCAAGCCTTCTACTGATTGGATGAGGCCCACCCACATGGAAAATAATCTGCTTTACTCAAAGTTCACCAATTTAAGTGTTAATCTTATCCAAAAATACACTTCAAATTAACATATAAAGTTAATCATCATAGTTTCTATCATATAATGCTTGGAGACAAATGAGGCCAAGAGGATAATTTCAAGTTTTTTTAAAAAGTTGTTATCCCTCATGACCAATTGCCTCCTCAGAATATAAATTAGGTAATGCCCTTTTATAGAGAGAAAGATGTGTTATGCCCAAAATTATTGTGTTTTACTACTATAGGTTATGATAAGGAATAAGAATTTTGACACAAGATTTCGAGATATTTGTGGTGATCTGTAGAAGCCTCTAGAGAAACTATTAGCCTACTTGATGCTTTTGGGCAAATTCTTCTTTTGGCAAATGTTGGCTGGTGAAGAGCAGGCTGGCTTTCATCGTTCATCCAAGGCACATGGAGATCTGGTGACCTCAAAACCATTTTGCGTGGCCTGTCTATTCCCTCATACCATAAGTATGAGTTGTGACCTTCGGCTGCTTTGCAGTATGAATCTGGTGATGTTCTAGTGAGGATGCAATTTAATGTTGTACCATTTCTGTCAGAAAAAAGAAGTGTTGGTTATACTGATTAATAAACCAAACATAATACACTAACGTAAGTGAGGTAGAATCTGTTTTCTTAACAATAGGCAGAAATTTGCCCTATTTTGCAGTATTTTCTGGACAGATAAGCCACCTTTCTTAGGAACCCACCGTAGGGTCTTCAACCAAAACACCAAGAAATTATTCCTCGTGTCAAAGCAAAATACTTTACGTGGAATTTAAGTAAAATTATCATTTTGTTCTGCTATAAATGCAAAGAAGCAACATGAATTCTCTCATATTATTACAACACTGTGAGTTTTAAGCATGTGAAGTATAACAGCAATTTGTGGTTGAGACTTAGAAGAAGTAGACTGTTTTCTCCATTGAACATAAACAAAAATGATTTTTAAGTCCTGGCGAGTAGGTCAGAAAGCCAGATGATGTGCAGCTCACCTAAAAACGTTCTGCATAGATTTCCATCTCCCTGGCATCCTTCACCCCCTTGACCTTCACAGTGAAAATCAGAGGACGAAAACTATTTGCCTCCTCACAGCCACTGCCAGGGCACAGGCATTAGGAAAGGCAAACCAGTCCCGGGGATGACATATGGTCAATCCTCACTTCTACCTGCCCAAACCACCACCAATAAAAATAATCACAGTACCTCCCACATATGTGGTGCTTTGATTTTCAATAGGATTAACTCACACTCCCTTACATAAAGCTCTCACACACTTCTCTGCCAATAAAACAAAACAAAACGAAACAAGCGTGAGGTAGTAATCACTCACATTTAGAAATGTGGCTAAAGGGAAACGGGGATTGAGACATTTGCCCACAGTCACATCACAGATGAGTCACAGTGTTGGATTTGAAGATGCTCTTCCACATCTAAAAAATCTTTCCAGATTCCACAGCAGCCACAAGATGAGTGGGGTGGGTCTGCACCTCCCTCCCCTTCCTGCTTACACTTCCTCCTCCACCAAGGCTGCAATTTAGTCTGTTTTTTCTATGACCACCCCAGATGCAAGGTGTTTGTAGAGGAGAAACATATCGTTGGATCGGTCACTCTTTCTCCAACCCATCTGGAAGCGTTGTGCCACATACACTGAGCCAAAGAGTAAAGTGATTCACTCCCATCCCAAACATCATACTCAGGTTCAAGCACTCCTGCAGCTTCCCTTTTACCTAGAGTTTGGATTCACAAGAAGTATGTAACCAAACCACTCTGACAATCGGAAACCAATCCCTCACCTCATCTCACACACCGACATCTAGATATTTCTGTGCCATCTTATGTTTATTTAGTTCAATGAAAATTTTTTTTTCTTTTCCTCCTGTTTTTGTTTTGCTTTTATGATGTTTCTACACCTCACCTATATGATTTCAGGTTTGTTTTTTTTTTAAGCCTCTCCTTGGATAGCTGAAGATTTACACACATTTCACATACAATAGTATTACCCAAGTGTATTGGAAAAAGCAGGTGTCAAAATTGTTGGACCGGTTCTTTTTCATTCTACACTGACTCTTTACCCATTGAACTCATCTTTGTCTCCGAGCATGTCTAAACTGCTAAAGATACTTCCCATTCTACACCATATTACTCCTGTTGACTGTTCCTCTAAAGTAGCAGAGAAGGTATCAAGTAGATTCGTATATTTTAAGAGGCCAAAGAAAATTAGTTTAATACTTTCTCTCTTTTAAACATATTGACTGTGGCTGCAGTTTTCTTAAGTAGTACACAATTTTGATTTTAAAATATTGTTCCCTCTTGGGACAAAAAATACTCTGAAATGTCTTGATTGTATTCCTGGCTCATTCTCTTTGCTCAATACTCTACGTAATGTTATGATGGATTGAAGACTTAAGTAAATACCCCCAATTTATATTGAGAACACACCCTCCAAACTCCCCAAACCAGTCAGGCTTTATTGAGAGAGTTTTGCCATTCAAATATTTTCCCAGTTGTTCCCGTCTTGGCTACACCCACAAAACAAATGAAAATGTTCTAGAGCTGGGTGGGCAAATACAGCTCGGATTCCAGCTTCTCCCCAGTCAGACACACATTTGGCCTGAAACTGTTTTGCTGTTTTGTACAAATGAAAGCCACTCAACTGCTTTTATACCTTATTTTAACGTCTTATAGTTTCAAAAGGATGTCTGTTCTTATTGACAATAATTACCCACCAAGTTCAAAGGCTCTCAGGATTATGAAACTTCTTCTAAGGACTAGCTGATTAATCCAGCTTGTTATTAAATTAGAACTATATTCTTGACCTGTTTTCCTGAAGGTCCTACTGAAGATTTTATTATTGCTTTCCTAATAAGCTTAATGATCACCTGGAAATCACATTCGTATTTTTCTAATCTCTATTATCTCTATTAAGAGGCTATGGGCTCACTCGCCATTAGGTGGGCATTTAATGCTTCCTATAATCTGGTCCCAAATTCTCTTTTTAACCTCATGTTCAACTCCTTGATTCCCCTACCTCTACTCTCCCCGACACACATTAGAAACCCTCTGGTCCACGCAAATAGCTTTTTCCTTTGAAGTCTGGACCTGATGTGTACGTGTCTCAGGTCCCTCACTTTACTTTGAGTAATGATGGTTTTCACTGAAACTATTTCACTGACACTTCCTTTTACTAGATTCTTCTTACCCCAGCTCTCCAAGCTCACCTGGGATCATCTCAGATCTTGAGAGGGTAGTTAGCACCACGTCAGTTACGACAGTATTCATCTCTACGTTCTGACTCCACAGCTACATTATAAACTTCCAGAGAGTGGGATTTGCTCTTCCGCATCACTGCAGCCTCACAACTGGTCAAAGTAGGAGTACCAGACCTGCAGGTGGTGAGAGCTTGTAGCTATCTGCTATCAGTTCTATCCACTTACCCTCCTTCTGACCTCCGTTTCTCATTCATAAATTGCAGAACGCGCTTTTCCAACTACCGTACAGAATTGTTGCAAGGACCAGATGTGCGCTCTGGCAGAAAGCCTTCGGGTCATCCTTGACTTTCCACCATCCCTCATTCCCAAATCTGATGCTGCCAGCTCCCCTCTGCACTGCATCTTGGACTGCCCACATCCCACCACGTCCCGCACTTCCACGTTGGCTCATGTCACCATCATATCTCACCTGGAATGCCACAATATCCTCCTAACTCAGCTCCTTGCTTCCGCGCTCACCTGTTGCTTCCGACAATCTCCTTCCAAGCGACCTTTTAAAGCCTTTATCAGAAGGTGTCACCGCTCCACTTAGAACTCCCTAGTGCCCTACCACATCATTTGAAATGAAATGAGAAGTCCTTACCAAGGCCTCTCTGGGCCCAACTCCTCTGCTTTGCTTTCGACCACTGTTCCAGCCATGCCTCCTTCTCATTCCTGGAGTGTAACAAGCATTCCCCAACCTAAGAGCTCGGAACTTTTTCTTCTGCCTGGCATGGCCCTCCTCGGGTAGCTGCATGGGTCTCTTCCTTGCTTCCTTCAGTTTTTCCGGTGTCTTCAGGCCACTTTGTCAGAGAGGACTTCTGAATGGTTCTGTCTTTAAAAGCTCACCCACATACTCTATTGCCTTCCCTGGCTTTGCTTCTCTTCAGAACTGTTACCACCAATGACATGATATTTTTTATGTGTTTATGTATGTAGTTTCTGTCTGTCCTCTGTTAGAACATTAGCCTCAGGAGAGCTGATGCTTTGTTTTGTTTATTGCTATAGCCTTAGCACCTTGACGAGTACCAGGAACATAGTAGGTGCTCAGTAAATGTGCACTGAATAAACGAACAAATAAATAAGTATAGGGGAGTCTCTTTGAAACCCTCAAGTTTGGGCCCATGTTTCTCTACTCTGGCTGCCTTAAATCCCAGCAGGGAAATTTTAGGAATACTGATGTTCAGACCACACCTTAGGCCATTTAAATCAGAACCTCTTGGAGTGGAGCCCAGGTATTGGCACTTTTTAAAAGCTCCCTAGATGTTGCCAATGTATAACCAAAGTTGAGAACAGTTGTTCTTAGGCATATAAAATAGTGTTTGCATTCTCATGGCTTTTGTGTTCCTAGCTAGCACCTCACTAGCTAAGTACCTTGTACATTTCAATTAACCACTATTTCTTGAGCAGTGATTTAGGAAATGCCACTTTTAGTGCATAGAATAGTTTGTGCACTGGGAAAATTTCAATGTTATTTTGCTGGGCCAGGATTTAGAGGTGTTTCTTGTTTGGGGAAAGATGGCTGGAGAGTAGATGCACAAGAATTGAATAGCTACCCTCTACGAGGTACTCTGCCAGTTCCTAAAGATACAAACCCCATTTAATACCCATGTAACCAGGGTCATATTTTTGATACAGTAAACCAATGCATTTTTAAAATATTTTTTTGCAAATCATTTTCCCCTGTGGCTCCCCCACAGAGTGAATCAGACATTTATTACTTTAGGTGAAGGCAGATACTACCTAAAACAATGACAATTTTGTTCAGCTTTGCGGAGCAAACTACACTTGTTGAGCTGGGGTTAGACAATAGTCTTGAAGCTAGTCTTGTGGAAAGGAAAAGAATATGGTAAATACTCAAATCTTCCCTTTATTTATTTTTTATTTTTTATTTTTTTTTTAAAGATTTTATTTATTTATTTGAGACAGAATGAGAGAGAGAGAGAGCACATGAGAGGGGGGAGGGTCAGAGGAAGAAGCAAGCTCACTGCTGAGCAGGGAGCCCGATGCGGGACTCGATCCAGGGACTCCAGGATCATGACCTGAGCTGAAGGCAGTCGCTTAACCAACTGAGCCACCCAGGCGCCCCTCAAATCTTCCCTTTAAAAGAAATGAGAAATGTTGCAGGAATGACCAGTAGGTTCTTAAAACTTTTGGTTTCAGGACGCTTTTTTACTATTGAAAATCGGTGCAACCTCCAAAAAGGGGCTTTGTTGGTTTGTTCATGTTGGCTGTCATATTTATACTTATCATATTTATAAATTAAAATTGAAAAGTTTTAAAAATGTTTATTAATTCATTTAAAATAACAATATTAAACCCATTACATGTTAACATAAATATTTTTTATGAAAATAATTATATTGTCCAAAACAAAAAGTGATTTTTTTTACATTTTTGCAAATCCCTTTAATGTCTAGTTTAATAAAAGAGTTGAATTTTCATGTCTTCTTCTGCATTCAATCTGTTTCAATCCATTGTTTTGATTGAAGTATATGAAGAAAATGTAGCCTCACATATATACACAGTTTAAAAAGTCAAGAGTATGTTAATAACCACTTCAGGTTATTGTGGACTTCCACAGTTTCTCAAACTTTGGTTACAGTATGGAGTCTGAAACCATATCAATGAACTTTTATTCTCTGTTACATTAAAATTAAAGGATCCATCTTGCACTTTGAATAGATATTTTATTCATGTCTATTTTTGTAACATCATGAATTGGTCATTTGAAAAATATTAGTTGTCTAAGTTATGCAGATCTTCCAAATATTGACACATTTCCTTACTTAATATTAAAAATCACATTTGTTGGGGGACGCCTTGCTGTCTTAGTCAGTAGAGCATGTGAGTCTTAATCTCGGGGTTGTAAATTCCAGCCCAACACTGGGTGTAGAGATTACTTAAAAAACTACAATCCTTTTTAAAAAATTAATTAAAAATTAAAAATCACATTTGTTAATATTACCCATCACAACAGAAATGTATTAAGGTAATGGGAAATAAGTTCATAGTGGTGGATACAAGATTCCTAAAATTCTAATTTTCACTTGAAAGCTCAAATTTTATCATTGGCAACAAATATTCTCAGTTGTTTTTCTTGACTGACAGGCTCACTTTGTTCATTTTTGAGAAAATGTCTTCCAAATACTCAAGTCTGAATAGCCATCATTTATCTGTCAGTCTTTCAAGTGAAAGTGGTGTCTCATCAAAGAAGAGGCTCGTTCAGGATGCTCACAGTTTGTTGCTGGCCCTTGAGAAAACCGCTGCAGTCCAGTAAGTAGCAGAAGTGTTTTATACATACTTTCTGTCTTGTTACATAAAATATTAAAAACATGTGTACTCAAGGGTTAGCATTTAATAGCATTAATAATTTTTATTGCTTCATCAAGGACACTGTTGAATTAAGTTGACTTTTTCTTTTTTACTGTGAGTGGATGGTGGTGAAGAATACGATGAACACTAGTGGTGTTTGGTGCCACTGACTTGTTGAAATGTTCACAATTTTATCCACAACTGTTTTTGCCACATTAGTGAAAATGTCAATATGTTTTTTAAAGGGAAACAATATCTTAGTATTTATTAAGATAGTTTAACGCTTCATGGACCGCCCCCCCCGCCAAAAGGGTTTCTGAGCCCTGAGGTATCTACATATCACACTTCGAATCCTGCTGCCCTACAGTAATCAGAAAGATGTGAGGTAAAAGAAGCCCCATTCCCTTCCCTATAGTTTCCAGGAAGGAGGGAAGGTCTTCTGGTCTCTTCTGTGGGGAACAAAGAGGAGAGAGAAAATAACTGGTAGGTGGGCCTATAGTCCTCCTGCTTCTCAGGATGGAGACATGAGGTAGGAACATGGTGTTTGAAACAATCAGAAAAATTTAAGGGCATTTCCCCCAAGGAATGGGGCCTTCTTTCTACTTCTGAGGGCATGTCAGCTTCCTGAGAAAAGCCTGATATTCAGCATGGCATGAGAGCAAATGGTGCTGCCCAATATGTGATTAAAAATGGCTCATGCATAATATCATATTGAATGGTGAAAGACTGAATGCTTTTTTCTCTACTACTGGGAACAAGGCAAGGATATCCATTCTCACCACCCTGATTTAACATAGTGCTGGAAGTTCTGGCTACTGCCATAAGGCAAAGAAAATAAAGAAAAGGCATGCAGATTGCAAAGGAGGAAATAGAGATGGCCCTGTTTGCAAATAATGTGAATGTCTATATAGAAGAGCTCAAGGAATCTGTAAAAGAAAAAAGAAAAGAAAGAAAAAAATCCCAGAACTAAGAAGCGAATTAAGCAAGGTTGCTGGATACATAAACAATATACAAAAATCAACTGCATATTTTATATACTAAAAATGAACTTGTGGAAATTGAAGTTTTAAAACAGCGCCATTTACAATCGTGTCAAAGAAAAGGAAATACTTAGCTATAAATCTGACAAAACATGCATAGGATCTCGAGCTGAAAGTTGCAAAATGCTAATAAAAGAAATTAAATGATACCTAAATTAATGAAGAGACATACTGTGGCTGTGGATTAAAAGATGCAACATAATAAAGATGTCAATTCTCCCCAAATTGATTTAGATATTTAATATAATTCCTATCAAAATCCAGCAAGGTTTTTGTAGATATAGACAAGCTTATTCTAAAATTTACATGGGAAGACACAAGCCCTGTAATAGCTAAAATAATCATGACAGAGAAAATTAAAGTGGGAGGAATCTGTACTTGATGGCAAGTAAGGCTTACTATACAGCTGCAGTTATCAAGATAGTGTGGTATCAAGACAGTGAGAGTCAGACATACAGATCAATGTGACAGCATAGAAAATCCAGAAATAAACCCACACAAATATGAGCAACTGATTTTTTTTCTATTGAAAGTGAATTCCAAATGTAATAAAATATGCACACAAGAACCAATAATATAGTAAAAGACAGCAATTGTAATTCTGATCATGAGTGATTTTAAAAAATTGAGTTATAATTCACATATCAAAAAATCCACCCCTTTATAAAGTATACAATTCAGTGCTATTTAGGACATTCATGAAGTTGTGCAAACATCACCAGTATTGATTTGCAAACCATGTCCATCACCTCCTAAAGAGATCCCATGTCCATTAGCAGTGACTCCCCATTTCCTTTCTCCTAACCCCTATCAATCATTAATTTACTTTCCTTCTGTGGATTTACCTATTCTAGGCATTTCGTGTAAGTGGAATCAGACTGTGTGTGACTTTTTGTGCCAGACTTCTTTTGTAGGTCATAAAGGACTCATGAGGCAGCCCAAGGAACCAATGTGGTCCCACCATCTGCCTCTTCCACCCTGATACCTGGATGATGCGGAAGTCCACCGAGGGTTTTGATGGGCATGGGGAGAAAACCCAAGTTGACTGAATTTATTCAGAAATAACTGAGTTAATCTGAAAGAGAATGATTTAAACTTGAAGAGACTAGGATAATTCATACTGACCAGTTTGAGTTTTCTTCTTCCCCTTTCATGGGGGAATAGGGAAGCTCCAAAAGACAATGAGATCAGTTATGGAAAATAAGGAACATTCTATTTTTCTGAAAATCTGAGTCATAGCATTTAAGCTCCAGTCTTCTCAGCTCTTAACAATTCTAGTTTTAAGATGAGGAAACTGAGACTTAGAAATGCTCAGTGATTGCCCAATGTCACATGCAAATTGACATCCGTTTGCCTCCAAATCCTGCACTCGTTCTGGGCCATGGGCAGATTAGTAAGATTAATAAGCTGGCTGCTTTTCATAAACTCTAGGAAGGGTCATATAGTAGACTGTCTCACCCAAATCAAGGTCTGTAGTTTTTGAGGACTTATAAAACAAACAAAATCAAATGTGCTCATTTTCAGAAAATCTTGAAATACAAGTTCCCAAACCTTTACCTAGTCAAAAATTTAAGACATCATTTTTTTTAAAAAAAGATTTTAAACATAATTACAGAATTCATTCTATAACACCTATAGATAATATTTCTAAAGTTATGGCTAATGGTCCATTAGCACATTACATATCTGTTGCTTGATAACCAGATAGTGTTAATTGAGCATCTATTAGGCACCAGGCCATGGGCTAAGTACATTCCATGTATCACCTCATGTCATCTCTACAACCACCCTTTGAGGTGGCTGAGTCACAGAACCCAAAACATACCATGAGTCAGTGATAATCCAACTCTAATATCTTCAAAGCTCACGCTCTTAATCAATACACCATTCTGCCCACAAAATACTGAATCCTACAAAGTTTCTGGTCTTAAGATTGTGAGGGTTGAAATGAAGGTCAGCATGGAAAATAAAGGGGGGTCACATCAGGTGGTGATCTCATCGGCCTGACATTTTAGTTTCTTTCTTTTTTTTATTTTAAATGGAAAAGAGCAAAACCAGAATAAAATTTATTCTTGAATGGATGATAATTCAAGATGTGTATTATAATTTATTATTAAAGTCCTAAAAAGGAAGTAAATAAGAGAGAGGGAACAAGGGGAGAGAGAAAGGGGAGGAGAGAAAGAGAGCGAGAGAGAGAGAGGAACTGTGTGTTTGTACATGTGAGCATGTATGGTAATGCTAAGGTTTCTTCAAAGTACTGACATTTTATTTTGAAAAGGTAATTTTTGTGATGAATTGTCCTTGGGAGAACTTTATTTATAAGGCCTTCCATATGTAGCTTACTAAGGAAATTGTAAGCCACATTTCCTTTGGGACTTGAACTCATTTGGGACTTGAACTCATACTACAAGTAAACATAAGTGGCACAGGGTGTCAGGGGTTAAACTGTGTCCCCCAAAAGATATGTTGAAGCCCTAACCCCTGGTACTTAGAACGTGACCTTATTTGGAAATAGGGTCTTCACAGACGTAATCAAATTAAGACGACATCATTACAGTGGGCCCTCATCCAAGTATGACTGGTGTCTTATGAGAAGAGGAAGATCTGGACACAGACACTCAGGGTGGACTCCATGTGACCACACAGGCAGAGATGGGAGTAAGCTGCTGGAGGACACAGAGCATCAGGAATCACCATCAACCGTCGGAAGCTGGAAGAGGCAAGGAGCGATTCGACTCAGAGCTTCACAGGGAGCATGGCCCTGCCATCCCCTGAATTTTGGACTTCTGGTCTCTAGAACCATGAGAGAATACATTTCTGTTGTTTGTGGTGTTTCCTTATGGCAGCCTCAGGGAAGAGATGCCTGGAGTTCAGGCTGTAGGTAGGAGAGGGAGGGCTCTGTGGAGAGAAAAGGATGATCCTGTACTGGAGGAAAGGGGAAGAGAAATAACAATGACATGGGAAAGAGGAGATGTGTTCTGGAAAAAGGGGAAGTTCCGATGCACCTACTTTCTTGTTTTGATTTTCTTAGAATTCAAAGTACAGGGAAACACAGTTCATGTGAATTGGGCATCACAGACATAATCAAGGGAAACCACTCCTAAATCTTGCTGTACAGATGTAGATTTGGTCAAAACAGAGAATATAGTTCACAAAATGGAACCCATCATTTATCATAATGACTAAAAAGCATGTCACATAATGCATGTGTGTTTGTGTGTGTGTGTGTGTGTGTGATGTAGAACACTCAACAGCAGTAAGCCTCATTAAGAAAGAACATGTTTTAGGGAATATCTTATGGGTTTTTTTTCCCCAGCCTGGTCTCACATATTGACAATACCATCTTCAGTTCAGGGGTGGATAAAACAGCCCGCAGAGCTCTTCAACTTGGGAATTTATGATGATCACAGAAGACTTGGATAATTGTTACTGGATACACAAAAGGAAGTGTGTATTATTCACCGAACGGATTTACATAAAACGGTCTCTATAGGGCATGAGGCCAATTTGGAGATCAGTCACTGTTTCATCCCCAGGAAGGAGCGGGAGAGGTGCATTTCAGGGGTGACCCTCAGAACCACCTTAGTGGAGGGCTGGTCTGGGGACTCTGCTTTTCATTCCTTGTCATCCGTAGGCCAGGAAGTCGCTCTGCGTTTCTCAGGAACCTCTCAGGAACCAGGCCTGCCTTTGTTTTCTACCCAAAATCAAGGACTTTCTTGTCCTTTTGATCCTTCTAACTGGAGCAAACTTGGCCTTCACAGCCTGAGAAGTTGGTTTTCTGCTTTGCCAGCTGTGTCCATGCAAGGGTAATTTTTGTATTCCCATTTTGGGCAGACAGTCTTTCTTTACTTAGAGTATAAACTGTAACCAGATGCTTCTTTCATGCTATGGCTCAGTGCACACCCCTTTTGGAAGTCACCTGATGTGAAGTGCTAGCCATGATATTTAATAGCTCTTTGACACAGGATACATTTCTTAGCTTCTAAACTAAGTTCTCTCACCTGTCAAATGGGCGTGTTAATATCTCGGAGCTGTAAGAAGTTTTGAATGAGGCATTTTTTAAAGTTATTCTCTTATAAGAATGGGAGAAATATTCACACCAGCACTTTCAGGGGGATGGGGGTGGCTGGGGCTATACCCAGAGCGATGAAGGGACATCCCAGATAGGGAGTCAGATTCCAGGACCTTCCCAGATTAGGCACAGCGAAGCTTGCCCTGGGCCCCTTTTAGATGATGCAAGTTCATGCTTTCATGATCATGCTCATCTTCTCCTTCTGTGGTTCCCCTTTCCTCTCTTTCTTCCTCCATACATGCCCCTGGGTGAGCCCATCTATCCCCAAGGATGAACATACCACTTAATGGTGATGGCTCTCTGCTGAGCCCCAGGCTAATGCATCTAACTCCTCCTCCGCTTGGAGCACAGATGTCTCAAAATAAAAATGTCCAAAGTGGCTTTATAGCTTCTTGCCTGCCCCACCCCCATCATTCCTTGGTCTTCCACCCTTCAGAAAATGGCCCCATGGTCACAGAGCCAATCCAGCCAGAACCATCATCCTATAGTCAATTCGCTGGCTAGTTCTGTTGATGCGGTGTCAGGACCCCATCCTCCTTTCCCTGCCACTACCCATGACTCTTGTTCTCTTTATTTTTCACCCTTTTAGCACTGGTCTCTTTATTTTTCAGAGTGACTGTTTCTTGAACTGTAAATGAGCTCATTTCACTGTCCTGCTGAAAATCCTACAGTGGCTTCCCAGTGCACTTAGGGTAAAACTACATTCCTTATGGCAGCCTCCATCGTCCTGAGAGCCCCCATCTCTGCCTACTTCTCCATCTCATATTGGTCACTTCTTACACATTAGTTTTGAGCTATATACTTCCTGCTTAACTCATTCTTGCCTCAGGGCCTTTACACTTGCAGTGCCCTCTGCCCGGACTGCTCTCCCACCTGATCTCATGGCAAGCTCCTTCAAATGGCACCTCCACAGAGACCCATGCTGACCACTGTACCAAAAGCAGGCCATTGCTCCACAGCATTCCCGCATTTCAGGCCTACTATTATTTCCTTCAGAAAGCAGTTTGTGATTATTTTTTATCAGCTTCATTTTTTATTGCATTATAACATATAGTAAAGTGCACTAATTTTAAGTGTATAGCTTGATGGATAAGTATAGCCCACTTACGTCACCACTACACAGATCAAGAAATAGAACACTACTACAATTCCAGATTACCCTATATCCTTTCCAAGTCAATCCCCACAGTGTCTTCTTCCCATTTCCAGAGGCAACTGCTATTCTGCCTTCTCTCAATCACTGGTGAGTTTTCCCTGTTCTTGAGCCGCATAGAAATGTAATCACACAACATGTACTCTGTTGTGTGTGGCTACTTTCATTCAACAGAACACTTTAAGATTCATCATGTAGTTGTGGGTAAAATAATTTGTTCTTTTTTCTTATGACTATATATATATATATATTCCATTGTGTGATTTTTTTAAAAAAACTTATTTATTCATTCTATCTTTGGCAGACATTTGGGCTATTTCCAGTTTGTGACTATTATGAATAAAACTGTGCACGCCTTTTGGTGGTCATAAGAACTTATCTCTGCTGTTAGGTATATAGCTAGATATGGAATTGCTGGGTCATAAGGTAGGTGTATGTGTTGCTTTCACAGATTATATCAATAGTTCTATTTTAATTTTTGATCTTGGTTTATGTCTTCCTTAGTAGAATTAAGCTCTGTGAGGACTAGGACCTGTCTATCTTGTCTACTTTTAAACTCTTAATATCCGGCACAGTGCCTGGCATATTTTTAAGCATTTGGTCAGTATCTGTTGAACAAAAAAGTATTACATTCTGTTCCTTAGTTTCTGTTTCTTCATTTTACTTATAAGTTCTGTTTCCTGACTTGTCATGTATCTCACAGTAGCTTTTAAGTATCAGCTCTCATTAAGTGCTATATTCTCTTTGTGGTGCTGAAAAGTCCAGGGAGAAGTGAGGAGGCAGCCTACCTTTTCCAGGCAACCCCAGAGTGTTGTGAGAAGACACACATTGACTCCCTGGGCCAATCAAAAGTGGCTGTGGGTTAGAGTCATATGGTCAAGCCAAGCCCATGTGTGTGCGGGTCATTGTGGGACTGAGCTTATATGCAGGAATGTATGTATTTGGCCCAGTGCCTGACATAAAGTTGATGCTCAACAAACAAAATACTATTATGTGTTACCACCATTGCTACTACTCTTACTATTGATATCACAGTTCATAATTGACACTGCATTAGACCATCAAATAAAGAAGCAACCACAATCTGGGAATATCAGTCTCTAATTTCTACATGGTCAATTTGTGAGGAATATGTAGATTATAAAATACAAAATTCATAATAAAAGGACATCATTAGCCACTTTACACAGCAAACAACAATACACCATTGGAAAGGTACATATATTCTAATTTCCTTTCAAAAAAGTGTATAGTTATTGATGTTGAAAGTCATCATTTTATACCTGAATACCCACCTGTATTGAAAAGAATGGAAAGACTCTTCAGGTGGCCCCCATGATTCCTGCCTCATGGTTTTTACATCCTGGTTTGATCCCCTCCTTTTGAGTGTGGGTTGGACCTGTGGGCTAATACCCACAGAATACATTAAAGATGATAGAACATATGGGAATGGGATTACATGTATGTGATTATATGATTACATTACATGAAACTGTATCTTCCACTTTGCTGGTGTTTTTCTCTCTCTTGCTGGCTTTGAAGAAGCAAATAACCAGGGTGCCTGAGTGGCTCAGTTGGTTAAGTGGCTGACTTGATTTCAGCTCAGGTCATGATCTCAGGTTCCTGGGATTGAGCCCTGCATTTGGGCTCTGTGCTCACGGGGAGTCTGCTTGAGGATATTCTCTCTCCCTCTGTCCCTTGCTTGAGGATTTTCTCTCTCCCTCTGCTGCTTGCTCTCTGTCTCTTTCAAATAAATAAATAAATCTTTAATTAAAAAATGATGAGGCAAATAACCACGTTGGGGAACCCCACATGGCAAGGAACTTGGGGCAGTCTCTAGGAGTTGAAGGCAGTCTCCAGCCTTCAAGGACCTCCAGCTGACACCTCAATGAAATAAACCCCTTACTCCCACAACCCCAAGGAACTGAATTCTGTCAAAAACAATGTAAGCTGGGAAGTGGATCCTCCCCCAGTCAAGCCTCAGATGAGAGCACAGCCCCGACCAACACCTCCAGGGAAACCTTGTGAGACCCTGAAACAGAGAACCAGGAAAATTGTGCCCAGGCTCTTCCTAACCCACAGAAAACTGTGATGATAAATGTGTGTTGTTTTAAAGCCATTAATTTTGTGGTACAATAGCCCCACAGCAATAGATCACTGGTACATCATCCACTTTGCCATTTAACTAGCATCTGTTAAAAGCATACTGCTAAACAAGATATGGCACTGGATATAAGAAGTTTTGTAGTTATCACTCAACACAAATATGACCAGCTTGAAAGTCAACCCACATTCTATATTCACTTGTTTTAGAGACACCAAAACAATGACACACAGATAGTCTGAGATAGCACTGCATTGGTACTACTTATCTTATTTGTTTTCCCCATCAACTATTTCCCTTTAGGCAGGATAAAATGTTTATGGTAAAACAAACTTATTTGGCATTGCTATTGCACTGAACTGAATTATCGACTCCTCAAAGTTTTTGAAAGAAGCTTGAAAAATACAAATCACAGAAGGACAGGCACAGGGACAAACCAAGCTGGCTAAACATGTATCACTACAGTAAATAATGTTGTCCATCAAATCTGGGGTCAATGTAGTAGGCAATCTTTCAGATAGATGGGTTGGGAAGATAAGAAATATTATCATCTGGGGCACCTGAGTGGCTCAGTGGGTTAAGTGTCTGACTCTTGGTTTCATCTCAGATCATGATCTCAGGGTCATGGGATTGAGCCCCACGTAGGGCTCTGTACTCAGTGGGGTGTCTGCCGGAGATTCTCTCTCCCTTTCCATCTCCCTCTACCCCTCCCCCCATTCACACACTCTCTCTCAAATAAATAAATAAATATAAAAAATATTTTAAAAAAAAAGAAAGAAAAAAGAAAGAAATATCATCTTTTTATGATACAAACTATTCTGGGTATGAATATTAAATTAATATTTCTGGTTATATGCATTGTATACTGTGGTTAAATTATTCTGTATTTCTGTGGTTAAATAATTAGAGCTCTCTTGGTTTTTAGGAACTGTGGATTTTGTGGTTAAATTATGTTGTCTAGTTTTGTTTTTACAGCTATGTGTATATGTATATGTTTTTGTGTATTTGTAGGTGATTTTTACACAAGTTATAGGGCATTGTAACTAAGCCACAGAAATCTATGAAACTGGCCTGTATGTGGGAATCATGTAAGTCACTCCTACTTCTGGTTTCAATCTTGTCCTATGAATCATAACCCTTAGCAGGAACTTGAAATTTTTTCCAAGTCTCATAAACAGAGAGTAAATCATCATTATTAATTTTCAGAGATGATTTCCATGGTGGCAATTGTAACATGGAAATCTCCTCCTTTACAGAAAGTGTAAAATTTAACTCTTCTACATTAATTCTAATGTTTTTAGTTCATTCATATGGACTATTTTTTTTTAGGAAACTGATGAGTACAGTTGCATTATCTTGAGCTTTATTATTTTTCCAAGTCTAAGACTTTTTATCAGATTTTAAATTACTGATTTATGGTGTTTGTATGTTCTTTTGCGGTATGTTTCTCAGTTTTTAATTACACAAAAGCATAGTTTCCTCTAAAAACAAATAAAACCATACAAATAAGGCCTTTTCATGTTTAAGAAACAGGTTATTAAAACCAGCATGTCAGTAATGAGACAGGTAATGAGATCACAAGGAGTTTATAAAGGTTGCTATTTTCACATTAAGTCTATTATAACCAAAGTATTGTTTAATATTTATCATAGTTATTTGTCAGCCAAATAGATGTCTTACTGCTCATCAATTAAAATATAAGATGTTACTATGTTAACTTAAAATCTACCATTGGCCATTTCTGTATCGTTTCACTTCTCCTAGTAGGGTTTGTTTTTTGTTCAAATGAGAACTCAAAATTATCCTCCCAAGATTATTCAGTGTTGATGGGGATCAGTCACACACTCTGCTGGTGAGAACATAAACTGAAATCAATCTCTTTGATAAACAACTTAACTGTAAGTAGTAAGAGCATAAAATGGTTAATCCTCTGACTCAGTAGCTCCTCTTCCTAGAATTTATGGTATGAGATTAACCAGAGATATGCATAAATATGTATTTAAAAAATTGTCTATCACAGAGTACTTTATTTCAGTATAAAAATAGATGTTCACAATATAGAGATATGTCCACCATAGAAATTACTTAAACAAATAGTGGAATCTCCATATTATAAAATATAATGGAATTGTTAAAACAAGATATTTAAAAGTTGTACAAAGACATAAAACATTTTAATGTTAGGAGATAAAGCAGAATCCAAAATTATATTATTAAAATAGGTACCTATGGAAGATATATGGTAATAGAGCAAAGAAATACAGTAGCATGTTAATCGTGTTTATCTCTGAAAAGATTGTGGGTAATTAAAAAGGATGGATATCTAGTTTTACCTTCTATCAAGTTTGTGCCACAGTTTCTCAGTAAACCTTAATAGTCACTTTCATTCAGTTCTAGATTTATTGTTCATAATTAGGGTAGTGGACAGTGTCTGTACCTGGGATAAATTAATGAGGGCAGTGAGGCCTTCTCTGAGCTATACTCTTCTCAAAGACCATTGTGTTGGTGGTAGAATAATTTCAAAAGCACACAGTGGTTTTGGAGTTGAAGAAGCAGTTTATAATGAGAGGTCACAAGTGACACCAAGAAAATGTAGGCCCCTTAGAGGGCTTTAGAAATACTAGTGAAAGATATAGGACTCCCTTCCATTTTCTGGAATGGGAGGTCCAATGAATCTTATGTGTATGGAAAGCTTATGGAGAGCTGGGTCACCTAGTAGTATACACATGTCCAAGTGCAGTAATCATTAGAGCTGTCTGTTCATATTTCTAGTTCTCTTTCTTCAGGACACATGGCAGGATGGGCATGGCCAGGTGCCTCGCTTTAGCTAATGATACTTGAGAAGTAACTTATTTCATTTTTGGTCACAAGCATGTTCTCTTCCTCCTGTCAACATTACGAATTTCAATCCAGACAGTAGAGACATGGCTGGACACCGTGGAGCAGGGCCTCTTACTCACCCACAGTGGCTATGGATCATGAGTGTGAATAAACCACTGCTGTCTCAAACCACTGGGATTCAAGGTTTTCTGTCACTGCAGCATAACCTGGCACATCCTGACTAATTCGTTAACCTTTGAGGTAAATGTGTTTAAGAGAAATTGTATAAAAACTGAAATGTGATCAAATATTTCATTTGCACTACTTTAGAACTTTTTTAAAAGTACTTATTGTTAAAAAATTATTTAAAGGTCAAGAAATATTTTATATTTTGAATCATTATGGCCTAAGGAAAAGAGGAATTAATAAAATTTTATAGTATCTCAGCAAGTGCAGATTATCCTTTACAAATTTTTGAAAGTCCTTTAACTTCTAGAAAGTTTAAAAATAATGTGCCTATCAAATGACACCATATTTTGAAAGGAGAATTTGTTTTTATTTTCATTAATAGGTTAAAGGAATCTGTTAGAGCTCCTCAGGAAAATTGTCGATTTGGGGGCTGAAGAAGGGAATGCGCAAGTTATGCCTGAAGCACCTTGGAATACCAAAGGTAAAGAAGTGTATACACACACACACACACACACAGTTACATACATACATAACTACATACTTACATACATACAGATAGTGGCATATCACAGAGACTAGAGCAAACTTAAAAGAATTCCCACTAGCTATATCTGATGTAGTTTGAGCAACAAAATAAATAACATATCATTGAATTATAACCCAAAGTTATTCATGGGTCCATACTGATATAAATAAATGATTGAATGAATGAGTAAATAGATAAGAAGTACCAAATATTTTCAGAAAAAACTAAAGTAATATATGTAGATACCACCTCTTCCACAAGGTGAGGCTCAGTTGCTCTCCTCTCTCTTGAGGGTAGGGTAGACAGAAACAGAAAATATTGCCTTTACAGCAAAGAAACCTAAGAAACACTACTGTAACCAAGTGATGAAGGTTAAGAAGCCTGTGATGTCATGTGGATACCATGTACCTCCTAATAGAATGTGATGTGAAGGGCACTTCACCCATTCTTTCCAAAATCCTATAATCCCATGAAGAAAACAAGAGACAAACTAAGATTAGGGGTCATTCTGTAGGATACCTGGATACTTCTGAAGACTTTCAAGGTCCTGGAGAAACAAGGAACAACTGAGAAGCTGTCACAGACCAGAGGAGACTGGAGAGACACAACTAAACACGTGTGGTGCCCTGGATTGGATCTTGGAACAGAAAAAAGACATTTAGAAAAAACTGGTGAGATCCAGATGAGATCTGGAGTTTAGCTGACAGTAATAAACCAATGTTGACTTCTTTGTTGTGACAAATATACCATAGGAGCATGGATGTGAATAATTGCAGAAACTAGGTGAAGGGTATGTAATTATTCTCTGAACTATCTTTGAAACTTTTGCAAAATTAAAACTATTTCAAATTTAAAAGTTTACTTTAGAAAAGGATCTGTTAAATAGACTCATTCAACTTCCATATTTATTGTAGCATCATATTCACCAGGGAGCACTCATTTCATTTCTTTGTGTAACCAATTGGTCACCAAAATGGCAGCATTTGGGCTTTGCTCCTCGCCACCTGTTCAGCCAAAGTATTTGAAAGTGAAGAAACCAGAGAGATGTATTTAATACATGATTGAGCATAAAAGCTTGCATTCAAATTACAGAATCAATTGTAAAGCTATATTATAATGACTTTAAAGAGAGCTTTAATAGGTGCATTGATGTCTACTGAGCTTAATTGTATGTGAATACAAAACAATTAAGACAAAAGTAATGTGGATTTGGGTAGCCTGGACAGGATACTCCAATTTTCACATTTAACTGGTGTACAAGTAAACCTGCCTGAGAAGTAGACTCTATTCAGGGAGAAAATGAATTTAGAGTACATCTCTGTGTAAAACAAAGAATGGAGGATATAACAACTCAAAAGCAACTTGGAAAGGAAGAACACTTATGGCCTTGAACATTTTAATTGTAAAATTATTTTCTCTCTCCGGGGCGCCTGGGTGGCTCAGTTGGTTAAGCGACTGCCTTCGGCTCAGGTCATGATCCTGGAGTCCCTGGATCGAGTCCCGCATCGGGCTCCCTGCTCGGCGGGGAGTCTGCTTCTCCCTCTGACCCTCCCCCCTCTCATGTGCTCTCTCTCTCATTCTCTCTGTCAAATAAATAAATAAAATCTTAAAAAAAAAATTATTTTCTCTCTTTCACCTAATTTTGAAGAGCACCAAAAATAGCACCTATTTTTTTTTAGATACCTACTGATTCCCTAATGCTTTCTGTCGTATTTGCATATTATTCTCTCTTGCGATACCTAATGCAGTGCTTGCTACCATGCAGTTGATAGCATAATAAATATGTAATCATTTTAAAATTTAAAAGTAATTTTAAATATTGCTTTCTGTGACTATGAGCACTAATGCCCAAATGGGTAAATGAAAAGGAATTTTTTCCTGTCCTCTAAGTATTTCCATACTCTGTGTTCTACAGTCAAAACTTGGAATGTACCATTATAATGCAAATAACATCTTGAATTATAATACAAGTAAGGGAAAACAGACACAACTTGTATTCATCATTAGATATTTACCTCTCAGTCAGAATTTCAAACTCCATCCCATTGCTGAAGGCCCCCTTCTTTTTTTTAATTTCAATTCAATTAGCCAACATACAGTACATCATTAGTTTCACATGTAGTGTTCAACAGTTCATCAGTTGCATATACCACCCAGTGCTCATCACATCGTATGCCCTCCTCAATGTCAAGGCCCCTTTCTAATTGATCTTTTCCTAACCACATCTAAGAAAAAAAATCAAATCTTCTTTACGGTTTCCTCCGCTTAACTTTTATTTATTTTATAGCTTGCACCATCTCTATTACAATCATATTATTGTAGGTACATGATTCCACTTCTGGACTAGACATTTCTTGACATTCAAGTTCACTTTTAGGGCATCGGGAGCACTCTTGTGCCGAGAGTCTCACCAGAATGCTCGTGGGACCAACGAGTGAGTGAATGCTGCTGCTTGGTGGAACACAGGCCTTTGAGCACAG
Source organism: Neomonachus schauinslandi (assembly GCF_002201575.2). Lineage (NCBI taxonomy): Eukaryota > Metazoa > Chordata > Mammalia > Carnivora > Phocidae > Neomonachus > Neomonachus schauinslandi. The sequence continues at coordinate 9,718,507 of NC_058403.1, read as the reverse complement.
CATCCTGGGCACCTTCTACACTGAAAAGTGTTCTTGAACTTCAGTATTGTTTCACTTGTACCAAAAGAACCTGTCTGGGAAACATGGTAAGAAACATCACACTACCGCTGGATTTACCTGAATTATCTCAGCCTAAAGTTCTCCGATCTTGCTTTAGCTAGTGAGGCATGTCAATAAAGTCAAACCCAAGTGTGTGCTTTGGTTTCCAGCCCCAGCTGATGACAGCTGGGCCGAGTTGATTTAGTGGGCTCTGTGCAGATAAAGGCGAGGATTTGCAATGTTAGAAGTGTCTTCCCGGGTGAGAAGACAAAGTCACCGACATGCTGATTTCTCACAGTGCAGATCCCCAGCCCTGGCCTGGAAGCACATCAAAGGCCACACCTTCCCTCTTTTCCTGCTCTTCTCCTGACTTCTCTCCCTTTCTGATTGCACTCCTGCGCTACTCACTAGGCAAACAATGGGGCTATTATGCTCCTGGGAGAAGGATAATTACCTCAAAGGCCAGGTGCCAGTGGTAAGTTTCCTTGTGTCCAATTACTACGTGGTAAACGGCTCAGGCTCTGTTCTCCTTTCATTTTCTTTCTTTCTTTTTTTTAAAGCCTTTCCTGTCATGCTGCCAGACACTGGCCCTGAGCCCCTGTATCAGGATGGGGCATCTAGTTTTGTTTTGAATTTCGGTTCCATTTTCTCTCACTCTCTCAGCCTAGGGTCTGGTTATATTTGTATCTCCTTATCAATGCTAAAAAGCAAGGGCAAATCAGCTACAGTAAAAAGTGAACTGCAAACCCAAAAGTTTCCATTTCAACAACCAAGTTCAAATTGTTTTTTATCACTGATTGGTTTGGATGAGGTGAGGGTGATTATCAGGACTGAAAGTGAGGACAGTGATGTGACTTTTACCTTTGAGTGACACATCCAAAAACTCCCCACTGGCCTTTCTCCCTTAGCTCAACCAAGACTTATTAGGGAAAAACAAACAAATCACAAGTGAATGGCAAAAAGTTCTGGCTACTGACCATTATTTCTTGTGTGAAGGACAGGTGTCTGCTATGAAATGATTATAATATCCCCAAAATGCTTTTCTCATTGACGCTAACAATTGTAACCAATCTTTTAAAAATATTTTCTGTGTGCCAGACACTGTCTTAAGCACATTACATACAATAATATCTCATGAGTTCCTTCCGACAACCTTAAAAGACAGTACTGTTTAATCCATTTTAGAGAAGAAGATCTGGAAGCTTGGTGAGATTAACAGCACAATGTTCTAAAGCTAAGAAGTGTCACCAGGTAGGTCTGTTTTATACCAAAGCTCAACCTCTCAACCACTCTGCTGTAATGGGAAGGTCTCACCTCCTCTGGACTCCTTAAGGGGAACCTGAGGCCCCAACAGCAACAAAAACACTTCAGAACAGAACGCATTTTGATCATGGTCCAGGTACTCTCGCCAAATCAACACTGTCATTACTCAATTGCTTTGTTGTCCGTTTGAGCACATCAACTGAGTTTTGGGGTCCCTACCATTTTAGTAAGTGTTTCAAGCAATGAAAGAAGTTTTCTAGACAATAGTTTTAGCCTGCAAGTGCTAGACATGGTCTTTAGCTGATTAGTTGGTCTCTGGGATCTAGTGTGTAGGATTGCTTGGCCATCACTGTTCACAAACCCCAAACCATATGAACATGTGAGGGTGTTTGTCCCCACATTCAAACACCACCTGTGCTTAATATATAGGCTCGTCTCCAAGTATAGATGACTGTTTTTGGGGGGGGAGGGTGGGTTTGGTTTTTGTTTTTGTTTTTTGCTAAGAGCTAAGTGTCTAGATTCATTTTTGTGATCAACTCTGGTGACAGCTGGGGTCCCCACGTTATTGAAGATCCAGCGTTTAGCTCAACTGAATTCTCTGTGACTTGTGGAAAGGAGAAAAGACCCATTCCCAAGTTCTTCAAACTCTGGTGGTTTGAGAGAAGTAGAGATGAGGTGGGATGTGGACCCATGAACAGGTGGTGAGGGTACAAGGTCTGCTCTGGCTCCTTCTCATCTCCTGTTTCAGCTGAAATAGTTTGGGGTTATATGTCTGCCTGCCATTCTGTGCATGTTGTTCCTTGCATGAACCCTGAACCCAGACAGAAGACTTAGTGGTTATTAGCCCTTAGCCCCCCACCCCTTTCTCTCTCACACACACATACCTCAGACACATATTCTCTCTTTTTCACATTCATACACACACACACACACACACACACAGGTGGACACACATGCTCACCAGCTTTCCCTTTCTAACAAATATTCACTCTCTCACACACACATAGAGACACACATGCTCACACCTCTTTCAGACACAGATTCAGAATTTTTCTCTCTTTCATACACACATACCCACTTCTCAAACACTCATACACACAAAACCTTATATAACATCCTTGTATACAACAGATATTGCTTCAGGAAAAGTTGAAGGGTATTTTATATCACACTCTTAATACTTAAATATTAGGGGCGCCTGGGTGGCTCAGTCATTGAGCGTCTGCCTTCGGCTCAGGTCATGATCCCGGGGTCCTGGGATCGAACCCCACATCGGGCTCCCTGCTTGGCGGGCAGCCTGCTTCTCCCTCTCCCACACCAAGGCTTGTGTTCCCTCTCTTGTTGTATCTCTCTGGTCAAATAAATAAATAAAATCTTTTAAAAAAATACTTAAATTAAATATTAGGTTCTTCTTCATAAAAGTCTTTCAGGTATTTGGGGATGTTCTTCACCAAGCTTTTCCTCTTTCCTTTTCCTTTCTTCTCCAATCTCACATCCTTAATTCTCCATTCCCATTTGACCCAGGAAAAGACAGTTTAGCTCTCCCTTAGTTCCTTTATCTTTTGTCTGGGATCTCCACTGCTATTCATGGTAGCTTTCAGATTAGGCAGTTTTATTTATATACTTATATACTTTAGTAGTGCAATAGCAAATAATTCTCCCCCAGTCTTGATTGGCTTATGCGCACTCACATTGGGGAAGGCCATCTACTTTATGGAGTTCACCAATTCAAATGCTAATCTCATCCTAAAAACCTTCACAGACACACCCAGAAACAGCATGAAATCTGGGTACCTTGTGGCCCACTCAACTTGACACATAAAATTAACTGTCACAGAGAAGTCGAAGTCCTAACTCCCAATACCTGTGGATTTGTCCTTATTTGAAGATGGGATATTTGTAGATGTAATCAAGTTAAGACGAAATCATTAGGATGGCCCCTAATCCAATATGATGGATGTTCTTATAAGAAGAGGGAAATCTGGGGACGTGCGCGCACGCGCGCACACACACAGAGGAGAATGCCATATGAACACAGAGACATGCAGAGAGGTCTATGTGACCACCAAGGCAGACATAGAATATGGAGCAACAAGCCAAAGAACATTGTGGACTGACAACCACTCCCAGAAGCTTGGAAGACACAAGTAAATGATCTACCAAGAATCTCAGAGAAAGCACGGCCCCACTGACACCTTGGTTTCAGACATCTGAACTCCAGAACTGTGAGAGAGTATATTCTTGGTGTTTTCAGTCACCCAGTTGGTGGTACTTCATGGTACCATGATACCCAGTTTGTGCCACAGTGTGGCAGCCCCAGGAAATACATGGAGTGACCTTAACCAGGTTTTTGACCTCTCTACACCTCCCTATCTCCATCCCTGTGAAATGAGAATAATCATACTAATAATAACTTCCCTCTAGAGTTTATTGAGGATTTGATGAGCAGATGTATGTCAGGTGCTTTGCATCGTGTCTGGCACATCCTAGATGCTCAATAGATGTTGGTTTTCCTAACAAATGCCAACCATTATCAAATATAAGCTGCTGTGGTTCCTGCCCTCCAGGTGCCTCAATTTAGGTCTCTGATTCATCAATCTAAGTATGTCAATCATTTCTTTTTTTTTTAATTTTTTAAATTTTATTATGTTATGTTAGTCAACATACAATACATCATTAGTTTTTGATGTGGTGATCCATGATCCATTGTTTTCATATAACACCCAGTGCTCCATGCAGTACGTGCCCTCCTTAATACCCATCACGTCTAGAACATGTCTTCCCTAAGATTTCTAACTATACAACTGATATAATTATGAACTTGTCAGTTTAAGGCCACAAACCTTTAATATAAAACTTCCCATAAAAAATTTTAGGAACAAACAAATCATAAAAAAATGAGGTGTTAACCTTTAGCCGTTGGCCATAACCTTCACCAGAACTACTTTCCCATGTTACCTAGAAATTTGCTAAATAGAATCTTCCTCAATCAGCAAGACCTGGCTGGTCCCTTGAGCTTTGTAAGATCTGCTGCATTCCTGTTTCTTTGGATTCTGTAACCATGGAGATCGACTTTTGCCTTGCTGCTACTGGCTAAAACTTGCTCTGACAACGCTAAACTGTTCGCTCACATTTACTTGATACGACATGGTGTGCCCTTCCCCATACTTCTAATTCTCTATGGTTTCTTAACTTTATAAAATAAGCATGTATTATTTTAATAATTGAAAAAATAAATGAAATAAGTTTTTTAATACTCAATTCTAGTATCAAATTGAACAGAAACTGATAGAAAAATATAATGGGAAAATCATAGTTTTGTTTCTAATGTATATTTGTAGGATTTATAGGATCATGCTACAAAACACTATGTCTAAAGTCTGTTTTTATGAGCCTCAGTTTCATTATTTGAAAATATGGTAATAAGGACCCATCTCTCAATCTTCCCATGGAGATTAGGTATCATATAAACATCTATTGCAGGGATTTGCCACGATGTAAGTTTCTAGCCTCTTGTTTTCTCTCCCTTTATATCTCTCATCAATTTTTGATAAATGGCCATAAATGCAAGAGAAAACACAGTACCAATCTTGAGGTAATGATATATGAATTTTTGAAAATTGAATCATGTAGAAGACAGCTTCCAATTTGGCTGCCCAAAGCCTCTGCCTTCTGGCATTCACAGTCTTTTCTCTCTGCTTGATCTGGGCTGGACCTAGGGACTTGCTTCAACCAAAGTGATAGGGGTTCACTCTGAGATTAGGTTACAAGAAGACTGTGGCTTGCATCTTGTGCTCCCTCTCTGGTTCGTTCTGATGGAAGCCAACTGCCATCTTGTGAGCTGCCAGACGGAGAAGGAACTGAGGGTGTCCTGCTATCAACCATGTGAGTGAGCTTGTAAGTGCATTCTCCCCTAGCTGAGCCTTCAGGTGACTGCAGACTCAGCTGATGCCTTGATTATAGCCTTGTGGGACACCCTGAGCCAAAGGCACCCAACTAAGCCACTCCCAGGTTCCTAAGTTACAGAAACTCTGAGATAATAAACATTGTTGTTTTAAGACACTCAGTTTAGGAATAATTTATTATATATTAACCCTTCCAGGTCGCCATGACCAAGTTACACTCCTCTTTGTTACACACACACACACACACACACACACACACTTGCAAGTAAAAGTTTGTTATTCTCTTCTGATTTTCCCATAACTCCTATGTTCTGTGGAGGACTAACTAGGTGCTATGCTAAGAGGGGGATGATGTTTTCTTCCTCCCAACAAATATCTCACACTGGTCCTCAACTCACCTCTCCTAGAACCCATGTCCCCATGAAAGTTCTCTCCAAAACTGCCCTTTCCACCAAGGTGAGGTTGCATGTGTATGGCCCACCATGGCAGCGTCTGGAGGTGCGTGGGAGGCAACATCTTCAGTCTGTGGGATGCCATATAAGTTGAGAAGGGCTATGGTGCTGAATGACCAAACCTTTAAGTCCAGCATCAAGAGATGTGTGGAAAATGACAGCAAACTCCCGGACAGTAGCAGCTGGGGAATTGCTTTGCCAACCAAAGCATGCATGCCAAAGCCCACTGATATTTTTAAACTCACATCTCTCCCATGTCTAGAAAGGGAAAAAAAAGAAACAATGTGGTTGTGAAAGAACTATTGTTCCAATTGCCAAATATCTCATTCGTATGTAAATAAGAATCATAAGCACTTTTGAAAAAGGTGGTCAAGCTATAACAGATTCCAGTGAGTTTAGTTTTATTGAATTAAAAACAATAAAAAACACATTTAGCTCAATTCATTGTCATATTTAAATCATGCAGGAACCATATCTATGTGTTGTCAGAAGAGGCAAAATTGCCAACTATTTATTCATTGGGTAATCTAAGTAAGTAAAAAGCAGATTTGTAGTTCAAGTCTTCCAGGTAACTATTTTAAAGTGTCCACACAATATTATACAAATCTTGCTGATTTGGCTGTTGCTGTTACTTTGGATTCTAAGAATGAGTGTCCTCTTGCCATGCTCTCCTGGTAACAGCCACCCAGGCAGGTTCTGAGAACACATCCTCCCCCAATTTTCTCAGAACTTGCAGTGTTTGTTTTCTTAATCCCCATGTTTGAGGAGAGAACAGGATTGGGATATAAGAAAAAAAAGATCTGCTGGAAAATATTTCCCATAACTATTCCTACAATGTCATTACATTTAATTGACAGGCAAAAAGGCAACTCTTAGTTTCTTTTTGCCTTCACCAAAGAGAGAAAAAGAAAGAATAAATAATGTCTCTACCTCTTGGCTGACTTCGGAAAACAAAACTAGACTGAAAAGTCAAGACTCCTCAACCAAGTGGGGGCCAAGTCCAGGGAAAAAAGGAATGTAAATGTCAACAACCAGGTGGTTAAAAAGAGGTGAAGGAAGCAGCCCTGTGGATAAGTTAAGTGTTAATAATCACCTGCAGGGCGCCTGGGTGGCTCAGTCGTTAAGCGTCTGCCTTCGGCTCAGGTCATGATCCCAGGGTCCTGGGATCGAGTCCCACATCGGGCTCCCTGCTCGGCAAGAAGCCTGCTTCTCCCTCTCCCATTCCCCCTGCTTGTGTTCCTGCTCTCGCTATGTCTCTTTCTGTCAAATAAATAAATAAAATCTTTAAAAAAAAAAAAAATAATCACCTGCAAATATTAACCCATCAGCCAAGGTGTGCCTTCTTTTTTATTATAGATTTATTTTTCATTCCCTCCCTGATAACCTAGTCATCTTCTTGACCCATCCAACGTGCCTCTGTTTCAATACTATTTGGGGCATTGAAAGGGTCCCAGAGGGCCACTGGGGACAAGTTGACTTGTCCAATGACTGCTTTCAGATGCCTGGACCTGGAGAACGTGGCCATGGCTAGCCACTGTTCCCAGCTGGTATCTCATCAGAATGTGGAGAGAGATGGGATCTTCACCTTCCACTACTGTGTCCATTGAGCAGGTGGTTCTCAATAAATGTTTGTGGAATGAATGACTAACTGCCATCAGTTAGTGATGGGTCCAGATCTTCTAGTGTAGCTGCAGAAGGGACTCCTAAAGAGCCATAAAAATTCCATAGGGAGGTGAACACAACACAGTCTCCTCCAGTTTTTAAGTTCATCCCCTTCATGCGACTCCTTGTGAGTTAGTCCCTAGAATAAACTCAAGCACTTGATCAGGTAATAGGACAAGCCCTACCATTTCTCTTCCATAATTCCTTTCCTCACCCAAAACTCAACTTCTTTCTGGGTTGCCTGTTGTCTATTTCTGAACCCTTTGCCCCAACTTGGTTTAATTATCTTACATGTATAAAAAAATTGTACATCTGTGTGTGTGAGTGTGTGTGTGTGTGTGTGTGTGGCTATTCAGAAGAACAATGTTGTGGGGGAAAGCACTAGAAGATGATTCTGGAAACTTACAATTTCACCATATGGAAAAGCAGTCTGAATCCCAGTTTTAACATATCTCGTCTTTAGCACAATAAAACATGCACTATATACAAATGAAATTTAACATTCACATCATTTAGAAATCTTCCTACATACTGTTAGAAAGGGCAATTTCATTAGACATATTTCTTAAATCAATATGCAATAAAGTCTGAAGTGAGGTCAACCCATTGAACAATTGACATATGGAAATACTAGAGATGGGGTGAGAAGGCCAGAGGACTTAGTCTTTATTATGTTTCTATGAATATTCTGCAGCTATGTGTAGCTTTCCTGGATCATACTTTTCACTTTTCCAAGAGTCAAATAGAAGGCGAAGATGTGGAAGAAGAATACAGGGTTTGTTCTCAAGTGTGTGAGGTGATTACTTCTCTCTTCTTGACAAATTCACCATTCCTTTCTAAATCTGAAAAGAATATCATGAACAAATGCAATGGGTTGGGAATAAGGTATATGGTAGAGTTTCTTACAGAAAAAAAGCTCTGTACATCATTTCATCAGAAAATTTAAGCATTGAGTTGAGACATTTTTTAAAAGCACATATTTGGCACCCTCATTATTAAACATTAACTATTATGTTACAATCTAAAAACTTAAAAGAATAACTAAGAATTAAACATTAGATGACTGATATATTTAAATAATAATATACAATGTCAAAGAGAAAGTTTTGAGGGAATGATTGCCAAAACATCCGTATACACACTCACATACTTGAGTAGGTGTATACAATATAAAAAATATGCAATATGTATATGTATTATTGTTTTATATTAAAAGAGCACTGGGTATATCTGTATCTACATTTACATCTGAACCTTTACCTACATCTCCATCTATACATCCTCCTGTTCTCTCGTCTGGTGCCCCTAACATCCTCAGTACCCCATTACATTTGCTCTCACTATGTTGAACCACAACCCCCATTTTGAATATTTGTCTTCTTTCTTCAACTGCTCATTCCTTCAAGGCAGGAACTGGGATTTTTTTTTTCACTGTTGAGTCCCTAGGCACTGACATAGTACCTGGAATCTAACAAGTATGGATCAAGTGTTTAGAAGAAAAACAAGTGGGTGATTCTAGATTTATCAGTAATGAAAAACTGACTTCATATAAGATCCAGAGTTTTGAAGGATGGCATCATGGTATAAAACTTTCCAACTGCTTTCAAAAAATTTCAGAGGAAAATTATTTTCTTCTTGCTAGCAAGCCCTTAATACTTTATTAATCTACTTTCATAGTCTTGTTTCCCTTATCTATTGCTGTGCAACAAATTATCTCATGGTTTAGCAGCTAAAAACAACCCTTTTATTTTCTTCACGATTTTGGGTGTCAAGAATTCTGGAAGGTCTTGACTGGGTGATCCATCTCTGCTCTACATGGCGTTAGCTGTAGATTGACTGGAGCAAGTGGAGTCACTCCCAGGACAGCTTTTTCACTCACATCTGGTTCCTTGGTGCTTGTTGGCCTCTCAAAATGTGACATCTCCAGAGCCTCTCCTTGCAGCTTGGGTTCCTCACAGCATACGTGGCAGCCTCGATCTGTGTATACTGGGACCTCTTACATGGTGACTCAGGATTCTAAGAGCAAGTTTTCTGAAAGACCAAGGGAGCAGCTACAAGGTTTTTGTGAGATTGCATGAGAAATGCACCATGACACTTTCCCCACCCCTCTTGGCCAAGCAAGTCACAGGAGCCCACCCAGATTTGAGGCTTGGGGGACATAATAAGGAGATGGGTTAGAGAATTTTGGGCCATTTTAATCCACCACAAGACTCATAAGGAGGACATGGGAAAAAACTCTCCCTTTAGAAACATGTGAGTGTATTTTGTGGACCGGGGTTGGGCATACAGCAAATGCTCCCTTTATTTTTGTGGATTGATTGAACAGATGAGTTAATGAAGGAAGGAAGTAGCAAGAATATTTTCAGTGTGGCAGCATGTCTGTTATTCACAGTATTTTATTTTAGTTTATTTTTAACAGTATTTTAAATAGGTAAATAGATTTAATCATGCCAATATAAATTTTATGCCCTGTATACTTAATGCAATCCTGCTTCTGGGTGGAAAAATGCAGCAATGGGAATATATTTAACTGTGGCCAAAACTTTTCATACTATACGCATGGAGTTTATGGTGCACATGTGAATAGTGGTTACTTGTAATAGAGCCTGGTTTTGTTTAAGAAACTGCCCTGTATCAAGGTTTTTATCACTTTGAAATTGGAGGATGTCATTAACTTGAAGGCCAGGCTATCCCAATCTGATTACAAGCAAAATCAGAATAAAATTAAAATACGAGTAAATAGTTGTCCCCATCAAACAAATATCCCAGTGTTTGATTAAATCCCTAAAGCTTTTCACAAAAGCTTCCCTTATATCCTTATTTTCATTTATCCTTAACAAAAATCCATGCATTTATGATTTATTTGTGCTTTACAAAAATGCTGTTTTGTAAGCAAGGTACTTGATATTCATAAGACTTCTGAGTCTCTCAATTCCATTTTTGTTAAAAACAGGAAGTTGGCTTTTGCCAAGAATAAATGAACTTGAACACAGAATTTTAAATGTGGCTCAAAGGATGGAATCCTCCATTCTTAGGCCCATTCTGATGTTGGCAAGATGCTTCTCCTGCCCAGACTATGAAATAATAATGATGCCCTTTAGCAATTTAAGCTTCGGGTTCTAAAAAACCTGATCTGTTACTAAATTTCCCTTAATGACAAGATCTCATTTTTATCTTTAGCAAATATCCCGGGACATGTTTAAGCACCAGAGACAAACTGGTACATTACAGATTTTAAATTTAGAACGATGAACAAATCGATATTTCAAGTATAACAGGAACAGATTCTATGAAATGAACACAAATCAGATATTGTATTGGCCAACTTCCAACACAGACACAAAATGTTGATAGAGTTAAGAGAAATATTAAATGATGTAATAAAGCTTTTGAGATAGAAAGCTGAAAAATGTGAAGCTTACCAATTTAAAACATAAGAGAAAAAACTAATTTTAACTTGCTAAGATATATTGCTTTTTTGTCACTCAATGTTTTGAAATGAATAACAGCAAACCATAAGAACTTCTTAACTATAGGAAACAAACTGAGGGTGGCTGGAGGAGGGTAGGTGGGGGGATGGGGTAACTGGGTGACAGGAATTAAGGAAGGCATGTGATGTAATGAGCACTGGGTGTTATATGAAACTAGTGAACACTAAATTCTACCTCTGAAAATAATAAATAAATAAATAAATAAATAAATAAATAAATAAATAAATAAATTTTAAAAATAAATTTTACCTAAAACTTTTTAAAAAAGAAATGAATAGCAGCAAATAGCAACTTGTAGATGCTTGCATAACTGGATCTAGAACCTTTAGTTATGGCAGATGACAGGCTATAGGATTTGTGTGTATTAACCAAATACCTCCTAGATGCTGGAAGATATTTTTCCAAAGTGGATTCTTATACCTCCCCCTGAAACTTTCAAATGGACTTCTTTAATCTAATCCATTAAGGCAATTACATTTTCATTTTCCCATTTTACTGAATGCAAAGTCAATTTCAAGGAAATTCAATTGTATAACCAATTATCAGTTCTCTGTCGGACCAGGTCTAACTAGCAACATAGATACATAGATGCTTCAAATAATCACACTCTGGAATTATCATTTACCTAAATTATAGTGTTTGAATAATGGATAGTTTACATTTGGCTAAAGAGGATGGGAAATACTTGGGGCCAGAAAACAGTATGTTTGAGAATTATGCATTTCTTCCATAGTTACTCCCAGACCTGGGGTAGAAGAAAGAAATGCAACACCAAAAAGGAGTTGTCCACCTGCTATGTGTATGCTATTTCTAAACCAGATAAGCTCCTCTGGGCACCTTTAGGCAACTGAGATCAGTTCATTATATAGCTGTTGACTTTTCTACTCAGTATTAATGTGTTTTTGTCATGTACCAAAAATGGTGTTATGTGCTTTTGGCAAAGACTATTGGTGCTTTCCAAATATCCATGGGTCCTCCATTCACAGGAGCTCACCTTCACTTGAAGTGGCTGAGTTCTTCAAGGTTTGGCAAAAGGAAAGGTGAGCCCTTGTGTTCTGGGGAACTGAAAATTCTATTTGCCACCTCCATCCCAACTTCCCTGCCAAAGAAACTCAGAAGCTGTATTACTTTTCTACTGCTGCTCTAACAAATGATCACAAACTTGGTGTCTTAATACAAACTTATTTCACAGCTCTGGAGCTCAGAAGTCCAACATAGGTCTCACTGAGCTAAAATCAAGGTGCTGACAGGGCTGAATTCCTTCGGGAGGTCCCATGGGAGAATCTGTTTCCTTGAGTTTTTTAGCTTCCAGAGGACTCCTGCATTCCTTGGCTTGTGGCCCCTTCCTCCATCTTTAAAGTTAGCCATGGCAGATCAAGTGCTTTTCACACCTGTCTCTGGCCCTTCTCCTGTGGTCACATTTCTCACTGATTCAGTTGGGAGATGAATCCTCTTAAGGATTCATGTGATTAGATTGGGTCCACCCAGACAATCCAAGGTAATCTCATCTCATTGCCTGTATCTTCAATCACGTCTACTAAATCCATTTTGCTGTATACGGTAATATGCACAGGTTCTGAGATTAGAGTATGGACATCTATTGGGACCCTTATTCTGCCATCACAAAGCCATAGTGGGGAGATGCCGGTATACAAGCTTACAGGAGCATGGATCCCTAAGTCACCAGATGGACAGCAGCTATTAATGATCCTTATTGACTTTGAATGATAAGACATGAACTTTTTTCATTAAGTCAGTGGGATTTGGGAGGTTTTCTGTGTGGCCACTGGCAGTGATCATCCTAACTAACATGGTGGTGGTTAAAAATCTGTTCAAGATTTTTTTTTAAGCTACAAGGGCTGGATTTTCCATTCCAACAAATATAATTCATGTGCACTTGCAGGTAAGAAATTATTTGAAGATAATTTGAGATAATTAGAGAGCCTATAACAATACATGTTCAATAGAACTGAAGGCGGGGCACCTGGGTGGCTCAGTCGTTAAGCGTCTGCCTTCGGCTCAGGTCATGATCTCAGGGTCCTGGGATGGAGCCCCGCATTGGGCTCCCTGCTTGGCGGGAAGCCTGCTTCTCCCTCTCCCATTCCCCCTGCTTGTGTTCCTGCTTTTGCTGTGTCTCTCCCTGTCAAATAAATAAATAAAATCTTTAAAAAAAATAAAATAGAACTGAAGGAAACATAAATAAATAAAAATGAACACATAACAACAACAATGAGAAGCCTTGACAACTGAGACACTGAGATCATTTTAAAGCAATTCTTTACGTGAAGAGAATGATCTTGATCAAAGACTAGTGTTGTCTCTTGGGCTGGGTAAAGGTTAGGATTTCTCTGGCAGCCTGTCCCACTTCCCCAACTCACTCCCAACCTGGGCAGTCCATAGGAGATAAAAGAAACCAAGGATCCTGGTTGAGACTCTGGGCAAGTGTTGGGATCTAAGACACATGGGCCGCTAAGAAGCACAGTGAGAGCAATTCATGCATCAAGAGATAGTGTGGACTTTGGAAACAGATAAGTCTGGGTCCAAATCAGAGCTCAACCAATTCTTAGGTGTGTGGTTATGGGCAAGTAACTCTGAGCTTCTGTTTGCTCATCTATGAAATAAGATAATAAACCTATCTTGGGATGCTGAAGAGAGGATTTCATGGAACAGAGCTGATCTAGTACAGGTCCAAGCACACAATAGTCCCTTGTTTTATTACTCCAAATTTATAAAGGGATCCTGAGTGAGATGGTTCATTTTATGTGTCAACTTGACTGGGCCACAGAGTGCCCAGACATTTGATCAAGCATTATTTTGGGTGTTTTTATGAGGCTATTTTGGAGACTTTAACATTTAAATTGATAGATTTGGGGTAAGCAGTTTGCACTCCTTAAAGTGGGTGGGCCTCATCAAATCAGGTGAAGGCCTGAATAGACCAAGACCAGCTTCCTCTGAGCAAGAGTGAATTCTCCAGCACACTGCCTTCAGAGCTTAACTGCAACACTGTACAGCAAACTGCCTTTGGACTCAATCTGGAACATTGGCTCTCCTGGATCTCCAGCTTGCTGGCCTATCCTGATTTTGGACTCTCCAGCATTCATAATCACATGGGCCAATTCCTTATAATAAATCCCTTTATATACACACAGCTATTAGTCTGTTTCTCTTGAGAATCCTGACTAATACACTGAGAGTAAAGCAGGAATAAGCTTAGTTTAACATTCTATCCTGGTAAATTGGTAAAGCTTTCTTTAGATTTGAAAATCTGGGAGATAAGAATTGTATTCAGGCAGTACTGATTAATACTCTTCATCCTATCAACCCAGTCAGACCTTGAAGAACCCCAAGATCCATGAAATAACCTTGTAGATGCTTTATATTTTGTTTCAAAGCCCTGTATTAAAGATAAGAAAATCATTGCCATCACTTAACACAATTACTTAATAAGTACATTAAAAACTATTTGTAAAGCTGAAGACCTATGAGCTTTTTTTTTTTAAAGATTTTATTTATTTATTTGAGAGAGAGAGAGAATGAGAGAGAGCACATGAGAGGGGGGAGGGTCAGAGGGAGAAGCAGACCCCCTGCCGGGCAGGGAGCCCGATGCGGGACTCGATCCAGGGACTCCAGGAACATGACCTGAGCCGAAGGCAGTCGCTTAACCAACTGAGCCACCCAGGCGCCTGATCTATGAGCTTTTAATGTATGAGACCAAGTTTTTAAAAAATGGGTAGCCAGAAAAGAGAGATTCAACTTGCTGTGTTCATAATCATGTTATCATGGATTATCAATGAATTGCTTTACAAATCATTAAAACTAAGTATTTATCAACGTCAAAAAACATATAGATCATATACCATGCTCTTATTCTTAAGTAAAATGGATCATAGTGTTAAAAAAATAAATAAATAATCCATGAACATAAAGTTAGGCTTCATTTATCTTCTAAATTACATTTTTTCTGTACATATTCTCAGGTCATGCTAGGTGAAAGTTGGAAATATTTACTGCCTCATTTGGAAGGAAACAAACCATCTAAAAAAATCCAGCAGAATCTTTTATATGCAACATGAATATTTGCAGAAGCTATAAATATTAATTTCAAGCACAGATCACTCAAATATAAGTGCTTTCAAAGTGATATTGCAAATAATTTCAAGTTATGCAATTGCACAAATGGCCCAATAACAGGGAATAATTCGCCATTCACCATATGCAATGACAGGTGGAGAGTAACAGAATCAGACAGAAGAAAACCATTAAACTATGTCAATTTAGATTATCCCACAGCATTCAAATGGCCCACTTTGCTTGTTAATGACCATGAGAGCCTGCTTTTTAAAAAATAAATAAACTTTTTATTTTAAAATAGTTTTAGATTTACAGAAAAGTTGCAAAGATAGTAGAGAGAATTTCAATATACCTTTCACCCAAGTTTCCCCCACAGCAAACATCTTACAAACCATCATACATTTGGTACACTTAAGAACCCACCATTGGTGGTGAGGGGAAAGATGGCGGAGGAGTAGGGGACCCTATTTCAGCTGGTCCCCGGAATTGAGCTGGATAACTACCAGACCACTCTGAGCACCCACGAAACCAGCCTGAGATGTAAGAAGATGTGGATCTCTACAAACAGAATATCGCAGGCAGTTGGTTTCAGGGTACGAAGTGGGGAGTCGTGATTCTGCGGGCAGATACCGGAGGATAAACGGCAGCGGGAGGGTGCCTGGCCCTGGGGATCCTACACCGCCGGTGAGTGACAGCCTCGTGGGCTGCGGACGGGCACAGACTCGAAGACCGGCAGCGTCGGGAAAGAACTTTAGGGCAGCCCCCGGGGTGGAGGACCAGACCGGCAGGGTCGCGCGCACGCGAACTGCAGCTCCCCCGGACAGAAACCGGAGCGACGGTCGTGGGCACGTGAACTGCAGCCTCCGACACGAAAACCCGGTGCGCCAGGATCCCGCCGGTGAACTGCAACATCCAGGGTGGAAACCCCAAGAGGCGGAGTCGCGTGCGCGCGAATTGGGAGCGGCTGGCGGTTTTAGAAGCACAAAAGGCAGAAACATGCCCCGACCTGCAGGCAGGACTGGGGGCGCTGCGGAGGGGCACACAACCCAGGACGCTGCAGTTTATAGTAGCACGGACAGAAACGGAGATGGTGTGGCCTGGAGAGCTCACTGAAGAATAGCCTGCAATCTCTCTGCTCTGAGGCAGAGGGTTGGAAATGGTCTCTTCTGCTCTGACTCACGGAAGAGACGTGGAAAGCCGCCAGGGAAAGGTGCCAGAGAACAAAAGCCCCAAAGACTGATTCCCACTGAGCCCATCCCCCGCCACAGGGGCGCAGGGCAACTCCGCCCAAACAGGGTTGCCTGAGTAACAGCGCGGCAGGCCCCTCCCGCAGAAGACAGGCTGGGAAAACAAGAGGCCAGCAACCCTAAGGTCCCAAGAAAACAGGTGCATCTTGCTTGGGTTCTGGTCAATAATTTGGACTCTATACATTCCCTCAAACACCCATCAACAGAATGACTAGGAGGAGGAGCCCCCAAAACAGAAAAGACTCAAGAGATTATGACTTATGCTGCAGATTTACAAATGGATGCAGACATAACCAAGATGTCAGAGATGGAATTCAGGCTAGCAATTGTGAAGACAATGGCTAGAATGGAGAAATCAATTAATGGCAACATAGAGTCTCTAAGGGCAGAAATAAAAGGTGAATTGGCAGAACTGAAAAATGCTATCAATGAGATCCAATCCAATCTAGATAATCTAACAGCTAGGGTAACTGAGACAGAAGAGAGAATAAGCGATCTGGAAGACAGTATAATAGATAAAAAGGGAAAAGAGGCGGCCGGGGAAAAACAACTCAGAATCCATGAAAATAGAATCAGAGAAATAAGTGACACCATGAGGCGTTCCAATGTCAGAATAATTGGAATCCCGGAGGGAGTGGAGAGAGAGAGAGGGCTAGAAGATGTATTTGAGCAAATCATAGCTGAGAACTTCCCTAATCTGGGGAATGAAACAAACATTCGAGTCCTAGAGGCAGAGAGGACCCCTCCTAAGATCAAGGAAAACAGGCCAACACCCCGGCATGTAATAGTAAAACTCGCAAATCTTAGAACCAAGGAAACCATCTTAAGGGCAGTTAGGGGGAAGAGATTCCTTACGTACAGAGGGAGGAACATCAGAATAACGTCAGACCTCTCCACAGAGACCTGGCAAGCCAGAAAGGCCTGGCAAGACATATTCAGTGTACTAAATGAGAAGAACGTGCAGCCAAGAATACTTTATCCGGCAAGGCTTTCATTTAGAATGGATGGAGAGATGCAGAGCTTCCATGACCGGCAGAAGTTGAAAGAATATGTGACCACTAAGCCAGCCCTGCAAGAAATACTAAGGGGGGGCTCTATAAAAGGAGAAAGACCCCAAGAGTGATCTACAACAGAAATTTAGAGGGACAATCTATAAAAACAACGTCTTCACAGGCAACATGATGACAATTAATTCATATCTTTCAATAATCACTCTCAACGTGAATGGCCTAAACGCTCCCATAAAACGGCACAGGGTTGCAGATTGGATAAAAAGACAGGACCCATCCATATGCTGTCTACAAGAGACTCATTTTGAACCTAAAGATACATCCAGACTGAAAATGAAGGGATGGAAATCCATCTTCCATGCCAGCGGACCTCAAAAGAAAGCTGGGGTAGCAATTCTTATATCAGACAAATTAGATTTTAAACTAAAGTCTGTAATAAGAGACACAGAAGGACACTATATCATTCTTAAAGGGTCTATCCAACAAGAAGATCTAACAACTGTAAATATCTATGCCCCCAATATGGGAGCAGCCATATACATAAGCCAACTGTTAACCAAAATAAAGAGTCATATTGATAACAATACGTTAATTGTAGGAGACCTCAATACTCCACTCTCAGCAATGGACAGATCATCTAAGCAGAAAATCAACAAGGAAACAAGAGCTTTGAATGATACACTGGACCAGATGGGCCTCATAGATATTTACAGAACATTCCACCCTAAAACAACAGAATACTCATTCTTCTCGAGCGCACATGGAACTTTCTCCAGAATAGACCATATACTGGGTCACAAATCAGGTCTCAACCAATACCAAAAGATTGAGATTATTCCCTGCATATTCTCAGACCACAATGCTCTAAAACTGGAACTCAATCACAAGAAAAAAATTTGGCAGAAATTCAAACACTTGGAAGCTAAAGACCACTCTGCTCAAGAATGTTTGGGTCAACCAAGAAATCAAAGAAGAACTTAAACAATTCATGGAAATCAATGAGAACGAAAACACATCAGTCCAAAACCTATGGGATACTGCAAAGGCGGTCCTAAGGGGAAATACATAGCCATCCAAGCCTCACTCAAAAAAATAGAAAAATCCCGAATTCACCAACTAACTCTACACCTTAAAGAACTAGAGAAAAAGCAACAAACAATGCCTAAGCCACACATTAGAAGAGAAATAATTAAAATTAGAGCAGAAATCAATGAATTAGAAACCAGAAACACAGTAGATCAGATCAATGAAACTAGAAGTTGGTTCTTTGAAAGAATTAATAAGATTGATAAACCACTGGCCAGATTTATCCAAAAGAAGAGAGAAAGGACCCAAATTAATAAGATTATGAATGAAAGGGGAGAGATCATGACTAACACCAAGGAAATAGAAACAATTATTAGAAATTATTATCAACAACTATATGCCAATAAACTGAGCAATCTGGATGAAATGGAGGCCTTCCTGGAAACCTATAAGCTGCCAAGACTGAAACAGGAAGAAATTGACAACCTGAATAGGCCAATAACCAGTAACGAGATTGAAGCAGTGATCAGAAACCTCCCAAAAAACAAGAGTCCGGGGCCTGATGGATTCCCTGGGGAATTCTACCAAACATTCAAAGAAGAAATAATACCTATTCTACTGAAGCTGTTTCAAAAAATAGAAACAGAAGGAAAACTTCCAAACTCATTCTATGAGGCCAGCATTACCTTAATCCCCAAACCAGGCAAAGACCCCATCAAAAAGGAGAATTTCAGACCGATATCCCTGATGAATATGGATTCCAAAATCCTCAATAAAATCCTAGCAATTAGGATCCAACAATACATTAAAAGGATCATCCACCACGACCAAGTGGGATTTATCCCCGGGATGCAAGGGTGGTTCAACATTCGCAAATCAATCAATGTGATAGAACACATTAATAAGAGGAGGGAGAAGAACCATATGGTCCCTTCAATTGATGCAGAAAAAGCATTTGACAAAATACAACATCCTTTCCTGATTAAAACTCTCCAGAGTAGAGGGATAGCGGGAACATTCCTTAAGCTTATAAAATCCATCTATGAAAAACCCACAGCGAATATCATCCTCAATGGGGAAAATCTGAGAGCCTTTCCCTTAAGATCAGGAACACGTCAAGGGTGCCCACTCTCACCACTGTTGTTCAACATAGTACTAGAAGTCCTAGCAACAGCAATCAGACAACAACAAAAAATAAAAGGTATTCAAATTGGCAAAGAAGAAGTCAAACTCTCTTTTTTCGCAGACGACATGATACTTTATGTGGAAAACCCAAAAGACTCCACCCCCAAATTACTAGAACTCATCCAGCAGTTCAGTAATGTGGCAGGATACAAAATCAATGCACAGAAATCAGTTGCTTTCTTATACACTAACAACACAACTGTGTTGTTAAAGAGAAATTAAATTAAAGAGAAATTAAAGAAAGAGAAATTAAAGAAACGATTCCATTTACAATAGCACCAAAAACCATAAGATACCTCGGAATAAACCTAACCAAAGAGGTAAAGGATCTATACTGTAGGAACTACAAAACACTCATGAAAGAAATTGAAGAAGACACAAAAAGATGGAAAAATATTCCATGCTCATGGATCGGAAGAATAAACATTGTTAAAATGTCTATGCCACTCAGAGCAATCTATACCTTCAATGCCATCCTGATCAAAATTCCAATGACATTTTTCAAAGTGCTGGAACAAACAATCCTAAAATTTGTATGGAATCAGAAAAGACCCCGAATCGCCAAGGAGATGTTGAAAAAGAAAAACAAAGCTGGGGGCATCACGTTGCCCGATTTCAAGCTATATTACAAATCAGTGATCACCAAGACAGCATGGTACTGGCACAAAAACAGACATACAGACCAATGGCACAGAATAGAGAACCCAGATATGGACCCTCAACTCTATGGTCAAATAATCTTTGACAAAGCAGGAAAAAACATGCAATGGAAAAAAGACAGTCTCTTCAATAAATGGTGCTGGGAAAATGGGACAGCCACATGCAGAAGAATGAAACTCGACCATTCTCTAACACCATTCACAAAAATAAACTCAAAGTGGATGAAAGACCTCAATGTGAGACAGGAATCCATCAAAATCCTAGAGGAGAACATAGGCAGTAACCTCTTTGACATCGGCCACAGCAACTTCTTTCAAGATACATCTCCAAAAGCTAGTGAAATAAAAGCAAAAATGAACTTTTGGGACTTCATCAAGATAAAAAGCTTCTGCACAGCAAAGGAAACAGTCAACAGAACAAAGAGGCAACCCACAGAATGGGAGAAGATATTTGCAAATGACACTACAGATAAAGGGCTGGTATCCAAAATCTATAAAGAACTTCTCAAACTCAACACCCAAAAAACAAATAATCAAGTCAAAAAGTGGGCAGAAGAGATGAACAGACACTTCTCTGAAGAAGACATACAAATGGCTAACAGACACATGAAAAAGTGTTCATCATCATTAGCCATCAGGGAAATCCAAATCAAAACCACACTGAGATACCACCTTACACCAGTTAGAATGGCAAAAATGGACAGGGAAAGAAACAACAGATGTTGGAGAGGTTGTGGAGAAAGGGGAACCCTCTTACACTGTTGGTGGGAATGCAAGTTGGTACAGCCACTTCAGAAAACAGTGCGGAGGTGCCTCAAAAAATTAAAAATAGAGCTACCCTATGACCCAGCAATTGTACTACTGGGTATTTACCCCAAAGACACAGATGTAGTGAAAAGAAGGGCCATATGCACCCCAATGTTCATAGCAGCAATGTCTGCAATAGCCAAACTGTAGAAAGAGCCGAGATGCCCTTCAACAGATGAATGGATAAAGAAGATGTGGTCCATATATACAATGGAATATTACTCAGCCATCAGAAAAGATGAATACCCAACTTTTACATCAACATGGATGGGACTGGAGGAGATTATGCTAAGCGAAATAAGTCAAGCAGAGAAAGTCAATTATCATATGGTTTCATTTATTTGTGGAACATAAGGAATAACATGGAGGACATTAGGAGAAGGAAGGGAAAAATGGGGGGGGCGGAATTGGAGGGAGAGATGAACCATGAGGGACTATGGACCTGAGAAACAAACAGGGTTCTAGAGGGGAGGGGGGAGGGGGGATTGGTTAGCCTGGTGATGGGTATTAAGGAGGGCACGTACTGCATGGAGCACTGGGTGTTATATGAAAACAATGGATCGTGGATCACTACATTAAAAACTAATGATGTATTGTATGGTGACTAACATAATATAATAAAATTAAAAACTACAAAAAAGAAAAAAAGAAAAAAAAAGAACCCACCATGGGTACATTCCTATGAACTGAGCCCTACATTTTATTCAGATTTCACTAATCTTCCCCCCAACATCCTCTTTCTGTTCCAGGATCCCTCCTGGAACATTTGGTCATCATCTTTCCTTAGTCTCCTCTGGTCTGTTACTTTCTCAAATATTCTTTATTGTTCATGACCTTGACAGTTTTAAGGACTACTGGTCTGGTGTTTTGTAGAACTTCCCTGTGCTTGGTTTGTCTGATGTTTTTCTTACAGTTAGACTGGGGTTATGGGTCTTGGGGAAGAATATCAGAGATGAAGTGCCCTTCTCATTGTACCATGTCTGAGATACCTGCTATCAGCATGACTTACCACGGTCATATTCACCTTGATCCCCTGACCACGGTGAGGTTTGCAGATTTCTCCCCTATGAAGTCACTTCTCCCCACCTTTCCATAATCTACTCTTAAGAAGCAATTCACTAAGCTTAGCCTGCATTCAGGAGCAATTAGGGGGCAATTAGGCTCCACCTCCTGGAGGGAGAATGTCTATGTCTAGGACTTGGAATTCTTTAAGGAAAATCTGTCTCTCCCTCCTCATTTTTAAAAATTTACTTATGCAGGGCGCCTGAGTGGCTCAGTCAGTTGAACATCAGACTCTTGATTTC
This sequence comes from Neomonachus schauinslandi, assembly GCF_002201575.2. Lineage (NCBI taxonomy): Eukaryota > Metazoa > Chordata > Mammalia > Carnivora > Phocidae > Neomonachus > Neomonachus schauinslandi. The sequence continues at coordinate 9,696,386 of NC_058403.1, read as the reverse complement.
TGCTTGGGTCATGATCTCAGGGTAGTGGAATCCAGCCCCTGGTCAGGCTCTGCACTCAGCGCTGAGTCTGCTTATCCCTCTCCCTCCGCTCTTCCCCCTACTCATGTTCTCTCTTTCTCTCTCTCTCAAATAAATAAAATCTTAAAAAAATAAAATTTACTTATTCAATTATTTATTTTTATCAGTATGGACTCATGGATATTTATTTTATACTTTGGGATATAATCCAATTCTATGTGGTTTATTTCTTGCTCAAATTGTTCTGGCTTTGGCCATTGGGAATTCATTCAGGTTGGTGTCTATGTCTCTTCTACATGGCCCTCATCCCGCGTTCTTCTAGCCCTTCTTTACTTTCTGTTGGTACAGTGTGCTACCAGCCCTAGAACCTTTCATTTCCTTTCATCTTTTTTTTTAAGATTTTATTTATTTATTTGAGAGAGAGAGTGAGCAAGAGAGAGAAAGAACACTAGTGGGGGTAGGAGCAGAGAGAGAGGGAGAAGCAGATCCCCGCTGAGCAGGGAGCCGGACGAGGGACTCCATCCTAGGACCCTGAGATCATAACCTGAGCCGAAGGCAGACGCTTAAGGACGGAGCTACCCAGGCGCCCCTCCTTTCATCTGTTTTTAAAGATTAAAGAAAATTATTGCCTTTAGCTTAAAAATGAACAAATGCATATATGTCTCAAAACATCAACTACATTTACAGTTTTTAAGTTAGAGATCAACAATGGGTTTATTTGAGTTGCATTTTTTTTTTTTTTAAGAGGCATTAGCTCCACTACAGAGTATAAGAGTTGTTAAAATTTAGGAGCTGGTCAAATGACTCATTTTGGATCTTTTAGTGACAAAATTCTAGTCAAAGCATCTGCATTTACATGTGGGTGGGGTTAGATATCTGTTGCCTGACTGAAGAAGAGGTCCTAATCTGGACAGCTGCCCCCAGAGAGAAATGTACCTTGGGGCTTGAATGAAAAGGATTTTATATGCCAAGTCAAAACATTTGGACTAAATGCTTTAAGGAGGTGAAGAATCAATAAATGTAAAACGTAGGAAGTATGAGATATATAATGCATAATATTATATATAATAATTTATTCTATATTACTTATATTACTAATATATGGCATATGTATCCTATATAATATATATTACCAATATGTAATAAGTTATATATTACAAATACAATAAAATAATTACTGTAATAAAATAATTAACATATGTGTATGATTTATATATATATTTTTTAAAGACTGAAAATAACAATCATTTATTGGCTCACAATTCTTATGTTGGAGATTTGAGCAGGACTCAGACAGTAAATTCTTCTGCCTGTCTCCCTGGGGCTCAGCCATGTGGCAACAGTCATCTGGCAGCTTGGGGGAGTCTGGTGGCCTAATATTACCTCATTCACATGCCTGGTGGTTGGCTCTGATTGTCAGCAAGGCCCCCTTCTCCATGTGGTCTCTTATCCTTAAGGAAGCTAGCCTGGGTTTCTTGCCTCCCGCATGCAGTTAACTTTTGAGTTTGGTCCTGTTCAGTGGTGATGATCTTGGGCTCTGGATTCCAACTACTAGTCATAAAAAGGTATGTGCTTTGGGCCAGTAGCTTGACTACTCTGAACCTTTATTACAATGATAAAAGTAAGATAAACACTACTAAACACAGTGCCCAGCAAATGGAAATTCTCAAAAACCAATAACTATTATAATTATTATTGTTGTTATTTTTGGAATTATTATTCTTTTTATTATATCTAAAATATTCCTTTTTCTTCATCCCATGCAGCTAGGTGTGACCATGTGACCATGTGACCATCCAGGCAAAAATGATACAAGCTATTTGTGGGCCTGACCATAACAACTTCTCCACTATGCTCCACACTCTCTCCTTCTTGGTCTGCCAGCTGGAAGTAAATACCCTAAGGAGGATCAAATATCCTAAAGAGGAGACCCTAAGAGATGGTGAACCACAAGATGAAGGGGCCTGAGCCCCTGGGTGACCAAGTGGAAGACCACTCATTGAGCATTCACATCTGTTGTTACGTGCAAGGAATGTATTTTTATTATGTGAAATATATATGAAATCCCCTGAGATGTTGGGGATTGTTTCTTAGGATGGCAAGTGATACCCTTACTAATACAGACATTAAGGGGGAATCTTAAAGGAACATTTCCTCCTCAATTCTTTTCTGAAGGAACAAAAATTCACTTGAATTACCAAAGATTCAGGCAATATAATTGGAAGCACATGGAAGTATCTCAAGAATCCCAGGATGGAGGTATAGTCAGGTTTTGTAAAAGAGGGAAACCATGAACTATAAAGCTATCAACACAAGTTACTCCTTCCATCTCTCCTGGCAGTGCATGAAATCACATTTCTGTATACCCTTCATTTCTCTTTGTCTACAGACTGGCTGTCTTTGCTTCTCCTTATACCTAATTCAGAGCCAGCTGCCTTGTGTTGCCCTAGTAACCCCCTAAGAGAGATTGATTGGCCCAGGCTGGACCAAATTTACTCCCTGGTCCAATCAGCTGTGGCTAAGGGGAAAGATACTTTGCACACACAGGTCAGTTCTCATAGAAGGGAGGGGACAACTAATGGTGTCCCCAAGAACAGTAGTGGGATTAGACAGAACTCTTACATAACTCACTGGGATAAGTATTGGTGGGACCAAAGCTTCATGGGTTTTTTTTGTGATTAGTCTATTGTTTTTACAACTTGCCTCTCGATTTTAAAAAATGTACTTTTAACAGGAGTCTTCTTCTTAGTTATCTATAATAATTAAGACTATACTTGAAATTTTGGTCCCTTGGAATTTGATCTTCTTAATTAAGACATAATAATTCTAAGTCAATGAGGTAAAATTTATCAATATATTGTCTTTCCTTAAATTTTAGTTATATGCTGTTGAACTTACTCAGGCACAAGGCAAAGTGGTTGAAATGTTGGCAATTTCCTGCTGGCCTTGATACTTAGCAAGAACAATTTGTTAGACACCCATCTCATTCCTTCTAGGTAACAGGAATCATGCAGTGTTTGCAAATCCCTGGTGTTGTCTTAATGCTCAACTATGCCATATTTTAAGCTTCGGCATTTGGCCATCCCCTGGGTTTACTCTGGAGCTCCCTGTTTGAATTATTTTATACTGTAGCTCTCAGTTGGAATCTCCTCCAGCTCTCCAACTGAATTGCTTTGCCACATCCGGGGCCAATCAGCAAAAGCTGTTTTATCTCTCAGAAGAGTATGAGCTGTTGATTCCCAACACACTCAGCACTCCCTTTCCAGGGACATAAACTAACTATCGTTTTCATTAAGTGATTTCCTTTGAATTTCTGGGGCCAGATAATGGAGGATGATAGCAAGGATAGGATGGCCGCCATGAAATATAAAATCCAGCAGGGTATCCCTAGCTTATCACAAGCAGGGATGATGGAGGCAACACCAAAGAAAGGGAAGAACCACAAACTGATGAGAGAGAGAGATTCTGAGGGAATTTCTCCAGAACTACCTCTCTGAAATGCAGAAAGAGACGGGGAGGAGGGGTGTGACACTGAGTGAAAGAACATATGAGAAAAGCATCTCCTAAATGCGACTGAGGGTTTCTGCCTTCTCTTAGCCTGCGGCTGGGAGTACCAGAGGCAGATGAGAATAAAATCAGGAAACTAGGACATGGCCAAAGGGAGTAGGGCTTTCTGAAGGTCTAAAGGTATTGGCCATGACTGAGGCTGGGGGAATGTCAGAACCATGGACACGTGTCATGTGCCACAGAAACCAGTAAGAAAGCTGCACCCAAATGGTTCCACCATTTCAGCAAACAGGGGCAGATGGAAGACAGCCACAGGAGTGGGAGTCTAGCGGTTTAGGAAATGGCAGAGACCAGATTTCCATGTATGGGTTGTCCATTCTGTATTTATTGTTTTCAGCTTCTTTTCTGAAAACCTCGTGATAAAGCGTGCTAAAGAAGGGGGTTTTTGGGCCATGCCTTTTACATCCTTCAGATAGTCCGGGGGTGCCAAGAGGGGCAAGCTTACCAGCAAAACCAGTCATAATGCCCATCTGTTAGCACTCTACCATAGGGTGCATGTCCTCACCTGAGCCCCAGGATGGAGATAGTATTGTTGTTACTTTACAGACGAGGGACCCGAGGCTCAGATACTGCAGGTGTGGGCGAGGCTGGGTGTGGTTCCTGATTTCGATGACTTGAGAACCTGACTGTAACTATAGAAATCTACTATTTCCAAGTGTTCTGGAAAATTAAGGATGTGCACTCCACTTTTATTACATGAAAGGTTCTAGCATGGTATAAGAATGAATAGCTGTTGGTTTGTTTGTGTCCTTTGCATGAGCTTGTGCTGCTAAAAGTTGGGTCGGAGGGATTATGTCTGGGCCAAGCAGAGCTCCGGTTCTGCTTCTTCCAGCCTCCCAGAAAAGCCCGGCCAGGGGCATGGTAAACAGTAGCAACAATGCATCAATGAGTAGGAATATCTGAGAATCAGAGCTGGTCCAGCTCATTTATGCTCTTTCTCCTGGAGCCTAGAGGTCTGGGCCCATCCCAGTGGTGAGAGTGGTCCATGGAGGGTGCAGATGTGGCAGCATGAGGCATGACTGGGGTATTGGGCTTCAGACTCAAGGCCTGCCCGTGGCCCTATGCCTGGGATACAGTTAGGGGCAAATACTCACTGTGCCCAGTGTTTGGGGAAGGGGCGATGGACTGAAAGAAGCAAAGACATCAGGAAGAGCATCAGAGTGCCATTGGAGTATCTTTGCAATGTCAATTCTCCTGTGGCCAACCCCCCCACCCCCCCCCGCAACATTTTGAAATTCAGCAGAAGCAGCAATATTGGCAGCATCTGCTGCTGACTCCCTAGGAGGGTATTTTGTTATCTTATCTACCCAGATGACTCAGGGAAGCAAGCATCTAAGAGGGGTGACAGGGTAGATTAGACAGAATTAGAGCGCTTCCCAATCTGAGATTATGATTCTATGATGACAGGACATGTGTTGATGAGGCCCCCTACTCAGCTTTATTATGGAGTCCCCAACCCCCAAATGCCCCTGACCGATTCCCCCTCTTCCTGGGATTGTCACTGTGGGCCCCAGCCTCTTCCACCTCTCTGTGCAATGTTTTTGGCCTCTGGTCATTTAGTGGCATGAGACCCTGTAGAAGATAACTTTGTGTGCCTTTGGCTGTCTGGACCACTCCTGATCCATTCTTCCTTCAGTTACTGGAGTCTGTGAAACATGTGTTATAGAAAATCCATTCCTGCTTTCATGGGCGTTAGGAAGCAAATTCTAGCAGGGCCAACAGCCGGCAAGGGTAATTAATAGATGGTCATAAGCAAACCAATTAGCAGATTTTTTTTTTTTAGATTCTATTAATTTATTTGTCAGAGAGAGAGAGAGAGCACAAGCAGGGGGAAGGGCAGAGGGAGAGGGAGAAGCAGACTCCCCGCTGAGCAGGGAGCCTGATGTGGGACTCGATCCCAGGATCCTGGAATCACGACCCGAGCAGAAGACAGACGCTCAACCACCTGAGCCACCCAGGCGCCCCCCCCCCCCCGCCACAATTAACAAATCTTATTAGAAAATTGTCTTTTTAGGACTTCAGTTGCCTCGCGCAGCCAAAACCCACATGGAAGTCCAACCAGTGCCTGCAGAGCAGTCATGGTGCAGCACAGAACAGGAAGGCCATATCAGCACACCAGCACAGCCAGGGAGGCCCGTCTGCTGGGAATGAGCTGTGGGGGCCTCTGTGTGTCTTCCAGAAGAAGTGAGGCCTACCCATGCCAGGAGAGTTGCCAAGCCCTGTGTGAATTGGTCCCTGCAGACATCCTACTCTTGGCCAAGCAGTTCAAACACTCACGAGCTTCCCAAAAGGAGAAGAGGAGAGAGATGATGCTCTGACATGGAAGGCTGAGCATTCAGACTTTTGCAAGAATATATGGTGCTTAGAACTCACCATGTTGTAAGTGGGAACTTGCTCAGGGCATGAACCAACCTGTGTCAGCTAGAGGCCTGCACCATCACCCTGTGTGGGATTAAATGTAGGAGAGTAAGCAGGAGAGGCGTGGAAATTTAAGTTTAAGGCCTAGGGTAGACAGAGCACCCAAGCTCCTTGGTTCTTGCATTATGTACCTTATGTTCCCAGTGAGGGATTCAGGAGAGGCCACCATGTTAAGGCAATGGCACCCTATGGGTGAGGCTGCAAGGTGGACAGTCCAAGGTAAGGGCAGGGTGCTGGGGTTGAGGAGCAGTAGGCCTGCAGTGACAGTGACTTCCAGGTGGTTCCAAGAAAGGTCATGTGTCTTGTCTATGCTTGGACCTCGTCAGCTATGGACCTCAGTGAGTAGTGTCAGCAGGGCATCTCCTGACCAGGTAAGAGAAGTCAGGAGGAGCCAAAGAAGAAAAGAATAATCCATATCCAGGTGTGAGGCCCTCACCTCACTGCAGCCCTGAGGACACGGAGGCTGCCTTCTGTGCCCAGATGCCACCCGAGAGAGGAGGATTGGGCTGGCTAAAGGGGTCAGGGGAGATGGGAAGTGTCAGAAGCAAAGCCTCAAAAGAGTTACCATCTGCCCAAAAGACTTGGAATTAATTACTTACACTGTCCTATCACTTACACTGTTAATAAAACTAATAAGAGTTAGTAATAAGACAAAGTAAGACTTAGTAAAACTAAGACTTATGCTATTTTTTTTTTTAAATGAAAGACATAGAAGTACATCTCCTCAGGCAGCTGGGTGGTCACTTTGAATTATACTGTGCAATATGGCAACCACGAGCTAGCTGCACCTGGCAATTTAAATTTAAGTTAAATAAAATGAAATGAAACAGAAGGTTCAGGTCCTTAGTCCCACCAGTCACAGTTCAAGTGCTCAATGACCATGTGTAGCTAATGGCTACCATATTGGACAGAGCAGATATAGAGCACTTCTGTCATCACCAGAAAGTTCTGCCAGACAACACTGGTCTAAAACATAAGCCCCAGGACACCAGGTCTCTTCTCTGCCTTATTCCCATCTGTGTCCATAAGCACGTAGAGAGAGCTGAGCACATAACTGACTATAGTCGAGATTTCCCCTAAGGTATTGCTCTCCAAAATAGGGTTCTCATCAACCTCTCCAGCCTTCATGTCTCATTACTCATCCATTCATTAAACATATATTTATTAAGGGCCTTTGATGTGCCCGGTGCTCCACTAGATGCTGAGGACAAAACATAAGACATAATGCCGGTCTTTACAGAGCTCACTTTCTAGCAGGGAAGACAACAAGCAAACAAATAAATGCACCCAATAATTACGGCTGGTGAGAAATATCGTGAAGGAAACAAAATGGTGGGAAGGACGAGGACGCACCTGCTCTATGGAGAGTGGCCGAAGCTTCTTCTGAGGAGGTGGCATTCCAGAAACTCTCTGAATCCATATCCCCAGAATCTGCCACAGTGGTGGTACAGAAGAGCACTTAGTAAGTAGTTAGTGGATGGATAAATGAGAAGAAACCTGTATTCAAAGGGTCAGAGGTAGGCCATTCTGGGCAAATTGAGTCTGCAACTTTTCATGGGGGCAAGAGCATGATCAGTGCAAAGAGCAGAAAGAAACCCATTGAGACATGGGCAGAATCAGCAGGCAGGAGAGAGGGAAGTCAGGATTTTGAGAAGTATGTGGGCCTCTTTTTTAAGGGTGCATGACCTGATCTAAGTTAATTTTAAATAAGACCACTCTGGCCACTCCGTGGAGACTAGGTTCTGGTGGAGAGCAGGCAGCAAGAGTAGAAGCAGGAGATTCAGCAAAGAACCTCTGGCGACATCCAGCAAGAAGATATGAATGTGGTGGTTGGACCACCCTGGGAGCGGGGGCAGGGAGAGATGAGGACACACCTGCTAGCTGACAGCCAGATGGCACTAAATATTCCCAAGGCTGCTCAGACTCCTCCCTGCTATGCTTTCCACCCCCACCCTCACCTTCCCTCCTCAGTCCGGTATGCACTTCCCTTCCATTTTTGCTTTGGAAATTTCAACAACCTTTCAAGACTTCAGATTTATATTTCCCCTCCATGAATTTACCCTTTATGGCTTGGAAAGATTCCAGCACAAATTATCTGTACCATTCACATATGCAGTGTTCAGCACGCTATGTTGTATTCTGATTTGTTTTAGTTTGACCTTCCATACTGCATAAGAAAGTACTGGAATGAACTGGTGCCTCTTCAGTATCTTCCCGTACCTTATTTCAGAGTTAGCACCTCGCCCAGTATCTTAGACGTGAGTGTGCAGTAGTATTTGTCTAAAGAACAAATGATTGTGTCCTTGCTGATGTAGATCTTTCTTCGCATTTAACATCTTATTTTTATTTCATAAGCTCCCTTATTTCAATGTCATTTCCTAACCATCTCTATGGAGAGGATGCAAAACTATTCTTTTACACGTAGTATCTGTCCCTGGTGGGCTGCATTTGGCAGCAACAATGGTCTGAAACCTCCAAAGGCTTGGTAAGGGCTGTGGGGAAGCACGAAATGTGTTCAATTAACTCCCGTTACTCAAAGTAAATGGAGGTGCTTAAGTCAACAGTCATATATTCTCAATTGCTCCTATGACTCAACTGTGAACTCCTTAAATACGGTTTATTCATCTAGCACAGGCAGGACAGCATGAGCTCGGCACACAGTAGGCTCTCTGGACACGTTGGTCCAATGCACAGACTCCTAAGATCATGGAGCCTCCTGAGGAGCCTGAGTGGAGGGAGAAGCCCCTTGGAGGCAGCTCACTCTGTAGTTAGGGAGCCCATGGAGAGGTGGCCTCACCGTGCCGTGATGGTAGCACTACATTATCACTGCCTACCCTGGCCCAACGGCCCCCTGGCAGCAACTGCAAGGGCAAATGCGATCAACCATTTCCCATCTGATTTGTCGCCTCCATCACTGAGAGTCATACCACTCATTCTCTCTACCACTTCATTCATCCTTCCCATGTCCTACACCCTTCTATTTGGCAGGGATCCTGGCAAAGAACCCCCTTCCTTCGCTCATTTGATCAGGCCAGATATGGAAAACATGGGCTGTTCCTTTCCTTCTTTCTTTTCTCTCTTAAAGGGCTTTTTTGTAGGTATTTCACTTGCAAACATTAGCATCATGTCTGTTTTGGTGTTAGCTCAGAGTGTCTTAATTTGTGGTACCTTCCAGCTCATTATCACAGTCTTAATTTCGGAAACAGAATGAGAGGTCTCTGCACAGGGAAGCTGGAAAGGAGGCTCCATGTGAGGGCTGCCCTTGACCCAACTCTTGTATGCGTATTCTGTTTAAATTTGCTCCCATCCCTGAAAGAAGTGCTTCCCTCCTCCTCTGTTCCTCGTGCTGATGGGAGGGGAGGGGGTTCCTCCTATTTTCTGCAGCCCTTTACTTAGGCAGGCATGAATAATTCAGGACACCGTCTCCCTTTCTGAAAGCCCAGGTGAGGGCAAAGGGCCTAGCCCAGGCCAGCAGCTCTTTCGCTTTCTCCTGCCAGACTCCACGGAGATCACACAAGGCTCCTAGCTGGCCAGACCACGGCTACACTCACAGAGGAGAGCACGGTAAGCATTGACTTCAGAGTTGAGATCTGCTTTTGTGTTCTCTCTTTAGCTACTTACCAGCTCTCCTTGTTCAATGGGAATGTCAGAGGCCATGTCTGAGGTGGAGGCCTCTCTGTCTCTTCCGAGGAGCAGCGAACTACCTGCAGAAGGCTCTGTCTGATCCCAGGCTCGGACCCAGGCTTCCTACACCAGACCAGATAAGGCGACTTTGAATTCATTCTTTGATTTTACAAATATTCATACGAGACTCAAAGATGAAAATGTGACTGGGGCTGAGGAGACCCGACTTGCAGCCTGAGCTAGACTTTCTAAATGGGGTTCAGAAGGAGGCGCGATGGGCCCTTACCTCCAGGGTGGGTATAAGTCTCAGAGCTGCGGGGACCTACACAAGCAGGTGTTTACACCCTCTTCTCTCCAAAATCTTCAAGGTGCTTTAGTTCTGGTATTGTTTGTTCTCCACCCAGTCCTCAAATACTTCCCCCCCGACACCTGTTATAGAGGTTGCTACGTTCAATATTTCTCCCTAAAGATAAGACCTAACTGGTCAGAGACATAATTTGAGATTTCTAATTCAAATTGTGAGAAATCATTCTGATTCCCAGAATAAAGACACAGGAGCTTGGGTCCAATCTCTACCAGCCTTACCATCCTCCCTCTCCACTGGCTTCATTCCTTGACCTTCCATCAGGGCACTGAATCACCCCTTGCTGGGAAGGGCCATATCGATCATGTAAAGATCTCCAGAGAAGACTCCAGAACTTTCTTTGACATTCCACTCCCCCATGCAATAATCCTCACTGGCAGAACCACCTTCTCACACACCAAAATACTCCCACGGTTTCTGAGGGCTCCTCCTCTTTCATCTCCGGAAATAATCAGTGGCCTATCATTTGCTACCCTTCTCTTAAAAGTAACACTTACTAACCTGAAGATGTTTCACAGCTGTGTTTAGACTTTTGGCCCCTGTGACCTCTCTCCTGCAGTTCCTTAAGTTGTTAACTAATCTTTCCTTGCGTCCAGACCTTGTCTAGTCCAATTTATGCTGCACATCACTGCCAGTTGAATCGGCTCATGGCAGAGTTTTCATGGAGCCACTGCAACTGCACCCTCCCAGGGGAAGAGGAGAGTTTCCCGTTGACGGGTAAACTAACGTGGAAGTGTCATGAGAGGCCTCTGTGCGGGCAGCACGGCACTCATGCCTTCCAGCTGACTTCCACTCTCCTTGCTCTCTCACATCTCAACCATTTCTCCTCACAAGGCTGTCTCCAGCCAGCAGGGTCCCAAGTGTTCCCATTCTTGCCTAGCAAAATGCTACCCCTTCTCCGAGTGCCATGAGGGTGTACACATTAATTATACAGGCTCCCTGACCTATTTGCTCATAGAAGGTCTGGTTAGAAAGACAGACACAAACACAGACATTTCAACATATTTAATATGGTAAACCCAGGGATCTGGGGGCTGCTCTGGGGATGCAGCAGGGAGACCCCATAACCTACTTTTTGGGGATGCCATTTAAACTATGGCTCAATGGACAGGAAGGAGTTGGTCACATGAAGAAGTGGGTGGAAGGGGATTTCAGGGAGAGGGGACCACTGAAGCAAAGGAAACTCAAAGCAATTTATTAGAACACATGATGGATGGTAGAGAAGGTGTAGACCAGCCTTTGTAACACCTGCCACACAGCAAGCCCATGCTACACACTTGGTTTGGCTGATCTTGGTGGACACACCCGACCCCCTGTGAGGTGCATCGTTCTCATCAAAGCTGTTCTACAGATGAAGACACTGAGACAACAAAATAGAGGAAGGTAGCCATGCTCACATAGACAGTGAGTCAAGTGTGGAGCCCAAGCTCGAACCCAGGATGGATCTCTACACGCTGTTCTGCTTGGGCTGAGGCTCCACTCATGGCAAAGCCTGGGATGCCTTCAAAGGTTTGAGTTTACAGGTTCCACATCTGGTTTTGCATCAATTTCTTGTGCAATCCCAGACATGTTACAAGGATTTCCTAGGTCTTCATTCTGCAACTCTGGCAGCTGCATGGTGCTCAGTCATGGAGGGACTGGGTCCCCCCAGAGGCTATCGGGCAACATTTGAAGATATTTTTGGTTTGTCACATTTTGTGGGGAGGTGCTCTGACCATCTCGTGATGAGAGGCCAGGGTGTTACGCAACACCCCGCAATGCACAGATGGCCTTGCAACAAAGGAGAACTATGAAATTCTACAGAGCAGGCACCGGGACTTCCACAAGCAGCCTATATCATGTACTATTCTGATGTGCCAGGAGCTGATGTAGGGGAGGCTTCTGAGGGGACACCATTGGCTTAAAGAGCAGAGTCCCCAAGGACTCCCAATTCTCCTGGGTGGATCTTCTCCACATGTGTCTCAAAGATAGGATCCACTTCCCCCATGAACCCAGGGCCCTGTGGCAGCCTGGCCTGCTGGACAGAGTTCATCAGCTCCCATGTTTCTGGGTTGTTTTCTCCTGGACATTCGACATCCTTGCCCGACTGCATTGCAACTTGCCGGTTCCTGGCATTGCTTCTGACAACTGGACTTATTAAGGAAAATGCTCAGCCCTAGAGGAAAATGCTCCACGTGGCCCCACCACACTCCCTGGCTTAACCTGGCCCCAGAGCAGGACAGACAGACATTTCTTCTCTGTATAGCATCGCCCCAGTTATCTGTATTTACTCTGAAAATTTGTTTCCTCTATTTTACTCAGTTTTCCTTTGAGCCCAGTTGCCTGCTCAATTCTGTCCTTTCTGTTTATTTCTACTTCTCATTTTTCCCATTGATCAGATGCCCTGGAAATATAGCAGGAACAGTGTGTTCCCTGTAATATTTGGTTACACTTAATGTTTCTCAGCAAAACGTTGACTTGGAACACCACGCAGTAAAAATCCAGGCCTGCTCTGCTTACACTGGACATCGGCTTCAGCACAGGCTCAGATTCATGATGGATCTATTCCCTCCTTAAAGGGGAATCACACTCAGGCAAACACAGGAAGGTGCCCAGCCAGCAAGCCGCCAAGCTCTCCTACAGAAGGCAGTTTCCTCCAATAAGCGAGTGGCTATGGCACACTTGGTGCCTGACTGAAGAAAGACATCACACACAATAAAAGTGCTGGATGAATATACTGGCGGGTTCCGACACTCCTTCAACAGAGCAGTTGCTCTAAACCAGCCTTTGCCGTCACCACTGCTGATACTGGTGTTCCTAGATGCCACCTTCTGAGGATGCACATCAAACTGAGAATGAATGAAGCTCTTTGGTGCAGGAATTCTTATAGGCCTCTTTGGTGAACAGATGACGGCTTCATCCCCTTCCTCCAGAACTCCACTGCCAACATCACAGATGAGTCTGAGTGTTCAGAAGCTCATCTGGGTGAAATTCAATACCCATAGCAGAGAACTTTGGCTTGAACCACAGACTCCCTAAGGGGACCCAGTCCTCCTGGGTAGATCTTCTCCATGTTGGCTTTGATGATAGCACCCACTTCCTCCATGAACCCCATCCCATGGTTTCCTTAGAATAAAATCCTGCAGGGTTTAACCCTCAGGAGGGCCCCACCCCTGGATGGCCATGTGTTCAAACTTAAAAACCCAGTCTCTGCCTACTGGTTTAGGAGACACTATTAGGAAATACTGCAAATGAAGCATTGCTTAATTACATTAACAGAAAACAACACAATAAAAACTCTTACTCAAACCTATCAACATTTTGCATCCTGAGATTTCTTTTTGGGTGCAGAGATATATTTTCTCGTGTGGCTTAAAGAAGCCAGGAAAATGAATACAATGAAGGAAATGTAAAATGTAGATTTTCTAGGACGCTGTCCTCCTCTTTCACCTAATACAATGCAGTTAACAAGGGCCCATCAAGTCACACTGAGCAACCTACATACAGGGCAGCTCTGAATGAAGTCTCGAATAGGTAAGGACATGACTATAAGGAACCTGTAAACTGCCCTGAGGTCCTGAAAACAGCTCACTGAGCTGCCTCCCCCTCTGGCGGGGCAGGTGCTCCTTGTCTCCACCGAGTTGGAGAATATTCAGCTACAAGTAGCCACATCACTAACCCTACCCCAGCCTTCTAAGGAGGTAGGATTCTGGGTCTGCTGGACCAGCCACCAGACCTCTGTCATGGGAAGTGGGGAGGGGGCTGCTGCAGAGCTCACCAAGTTGTCTGTCGTGGGGGGTGGGGAAGTGGGAGAACCACTGAGGAGGTAGAGAGGGTAGAGGTCAGGGAACCCATATGGGAGTGGGCAGTAAGGGAAGCCAAGGTTACAGAGAGTGGGGCTTTAGAGAGAAGAGCGTGTGCATGTCCAGGAAGATTGGTTGGATGATATGATGATAATCCTTTATTTCCCAAACAAGGACAGAACGAGTAACTGCATTACTGGTCACTTCTCTTGTGGGGTTGGAAATTCATTTCTTTTGGATGTGTACCCTGCTTGAGATGGGCTGTAAGATCCAGTTTTATTCAGGTTCCATAGATTGAGCTCTCTCTCATGAACACATTCCATGCTTTCCCCCTAAACCCTGAGTTCTCAACAATCAGAAGCTAGAATGAGAATGTGAAAGACAGGAAGATAAATGAGAGTGGGAACTTTTCCTTAGGAAAGCATTTGAAACCTTTTGATACATTTAAAAAAAAATAGCTTTCAGATTAAGTTATTTGGGGGCTATGAACTTTATTAATCAGAAAATACTCAGAATGACACAAGCAAAATGTGGTTCGTTTGAGTCAAATGAATTTGTGCTACTGTTCAAGGCGCTAGCAGGTCATTATTGGATTAAGATGTAAGTAACAGGCATGTCAGAAAAGTCTTTCTCAGAAAAGGTGGAAAGTTTATTTTTAATTAAAGCTTCCCTTCACTTAGGCCTCTGGAGGCTTCTGTGCATCTGCTGTGATTAGGACTAGAAATGGGGAAGATACGAAGTGGCCAGGTAGTGGAAACGCTTTGAGCCATAGACTTCCTGCAACTGATGTGTTTCCTATCTGGCTGCTTGGAGAATGCAGGTAACATGCACCCATCTTACCTAGTGCTCCAGGCCCCTGCCACCTGCTCCAGTCAGTGGAACTGGAATTGCTGAAGAGAAGTAGCAAGGTACACACATTTGGATTTCTCTTCATTTCCCTCTCCCTCTGAGCAAGGCAGGGAACTCAGTTCGAGCAGGAGGGGAAGGAGGGTGAGTAATGGAGAAGCAGGAGGCAGAGAGACACCAATTTCTACCAAGGGAGGATTTCTAGATTGGGTCAAGGGAACAGAACTCCTTTTCCCAGCTCTCCAACCTCTCCAGTTCACCAACACAAGAGAGCTTTTTGATCCAGAGGATCCCACAGCAGAGGTGATAACCCATTACAGCCTTGGGACCCCACACCTCAAAGGCAGCACTTCTGACCATCTCAGAGGGAGAAGAGCTGGGCCCTTTGTTTTAATTTCATCCCGTCCTTCAGCCTTCTCCATTCCTTGATTTCAAAGGCTTTCTCAAGCGAATGTGAAGTTGAAAGGATAGACTTCAATTATTTCATTTCATGAAGGTTAAAAAGGTTCTTGGAAATGACTGATGCAAATCCTGGAAACCCGGTTAAAACAACTGGATACCAGATGGCAAAGGAAAGTGGTTTACTGTAAAGTGTTGCAGAGTAGGAGCTCATTTACAAGAAGCAATTACACAAACAGCCCTGAGTATCCAAGATCCCATAAAAGGATGGCTAGGGTAGAAGCACAATAGAAGTTATATATGTATGATTTGCACCCTCACACAGAAAGCATCAGTGGTGCAATGGGTCTCTTTACCTTTTGCCCATCACCTTTCTCCCTCATTATGACACTCTAGCTTAGACTGGTGTGCCAATAGGCAAAGAGCCTCACCTCCAGGTTGAAATCCTTCCCCTTTCTCCATCACTCAGCTGTCCCAAGAGAGTTTCCAAATAAGAGAAAATGAACAACATGAGGAAAGTAGGCAGCTGTCATCATCCATGGTGAAGCCCAGAGAACTTGTTTTTTTCTCAGGTCAAGGGCAGAGGACAACATTCCTTTACATCTGGAATAATGCCTTTCATCCTCAATCTCTCTTTAAATTGAGAGTGAGCATAATGCACTTCACTATTTATGTTCATATATAGCTATATTCTTGCATGCAAGGAGATGCAGTCAGTAAATGCACAAAAGCAGGTTATAAAGCTATAAGTAATTGTGCAGTGTTTTGCAATTTCTTGCTCTGCATTCCTGGCTTGTCTGAGCCTCCTGTGCCCTTTCAATTGCCCTGAGCCTGAGTCTCTGCCTCCGAGTATCATAACCTCCCCCAAGATCAATAATCCTCTTTCTTATCCCACTTGGCCCAGATTGGCAAGCTTTCTCACATAGTAATTGACTTGACTGTAATCTGTGCTGGGGAGAGACCAGACGTCCACAACACACAGTCCTACTGCAGGTGAGAATATACATTTTCATGGAGGCTTTCCATAAACCCATGCACACCTCAGTGTTATCTCTACCAGAACCTTCCTTTGGAGTCAATACAATGAGACGAGAGTGTAACTAACACCTTGCTGAAGCAGCGAGAGAAATACTTTTGTGCAAATGGGCATTTCCAGGGCCCTGAAATCACAGTACCCAGCCTCACAGCAAGAGTATATGTGCCTGTGAGCCTTCATCCTGGAGAAAGCAAGATGAGAAACCAGTCCGCCATGCTGACTTACACCCTACGAGCTCCCACAGATGGGCTCAATGGAGGGAGCTTCCAGGGCCCTCAAGACACTGAAATGGACCTGGCATGTCAGAGCCAGATGGAATGTGCCTAAAAAAAGCATTTGATCCCCAAATGTCCATCAGTTGATGAATGGATTAACAAAATGTGGTCATTGAAATTTGCTAGAGCTGTCATAACAAAATTCCACAAGCTTGGTGGTGGCTTAAACAACAGAAATTTATTTTCTCACAGTTCTGGAGGCCAGGAGTCCAAAACCAAGGTGTTGGCAGATTTAATTTTTTTCTGAGGTCTTTCTCCTTGGCTTGCAGATGGCCACCCTCTCCCTGTGTCCCTATGTGCCCTTTCCTCTGTGCATGCACATGTCTGTGTCCAAATTTCCTCTTCTTATCAGGACACCATTCATATTGGATTAAGGCTCAACATAAAGACCTCCTTTTAACTCAATTATTTCCCTAAAGACCTTAAATCCAAATATGACTATATTCTAAGGTACCAAGGAGTTAGAACTTCAACACATGAATTTGGGGAGAAACAACCAGTCCATAACAGTGATATAGCTATGCACAGGAATATTATTTGACAATAAAAGGAAACGGGCCACTGACACATGATACAGCATGGATGAACTTGAAAACATTATGCCAAGTAAAAGAAGCCAATCACAGAGGACCACACGTTGTATGATTCCATTTACATGAAATGTCCAAAATAGGCAAATCTATAAAGACATAAAATAGATTTTAAACAGTTTTCAGGGGCTGAGGGGAGGGGAGAATGGAATGTGACTGCTAACAGGTATGGGATTTCTTTCTGCAATAAAAATATTTTGGAATTAGATAGTTGTGATGGTTGTACAACTTTGAATATATCCTAAAAACCACTGAACTGGATACTTTAATAGAGTGAGCTTATGTTATGTGAATTATGTCTCAGTGAATCTAAACATGTGATATCTCAGTGAATCTAAACAGTGAATCTGAAACTGTGATGGTCTTGCTTTGCCCATTTGCGGGACTGTCACAGCAAAATACTGTGTCTAGTGAGTTTCACAAACAACTTCCTAACATTTTTATGACAGATTTCGCTCTCAAATTAAAGTAGATTTAAATGAATACCTTTTCCTGAGCATGAGCCACATTCTTGGGTGTTACAAAGCTAGATTCAAATTCCTGCTCTTCACTTAGTGGAGATGGGGAGGGTAGAGACACATCAGAGCCCCCAGTCTGAAGCCAGTCACAGTTTACTTAGGCTCCTGGGACCTATGATCTAACTCCGGACAGGTCACCCCATTTGTCAGAGCCTGTGTGATCTTCTTAGCTTTCTCTGTCCTCTTCCATCCTCTCTGAACCTCGCACTTTTGAAAGTCCCTTCTTCCTTATTTTTTCCCCTCTTCCATGAGGCAACAGTCTGAGTCCACTCCACCTGCAAGTAGAGTCATTCCTTATGATCTGTCTCTCCTCCCTGCCCTGTGCATGTCTCCATGCCTGAAAAATTGCTCCTTACCTCCTCAGACTGAGATCTATCTGTTCACCCATTCTTTCATTAAAACAGTATTTATTGGTTTTCATGTATGTGGGTGTGTGTGCGTGTGTGCACATTATACACACAGACACACATCAGATGCCTAACTGAAGTGATCATGGCTCATGGGATAAACCTACCCCACAATATCCACCAAACATGACTGGAGTATCTGTTTATGCATTTGCTTCAGACTTGGTCCCTGGGTGTGGTTTCTGTGCCTTGCTCATCTCCTCACAGCTGGTGCTTAACATGGTGCCTGGAGCATGACAGGTGCTCAGGGAATGTCTGCAAGTCTGTTGAATGACTAAGTGACATCACCAAGTACATCTCAGTGTTTATGATGTTTTAGGTGTATGGGAATTCTGCCTCTGTGGGACCCATGAGTCATTCAATGGCTGTAATTTCTTTTTTTTTTTTAAGATTTTATTTATTTATTTGAGAGAGAGAGACCACAAGCAGAGGGAGAGGCAGAGGGAGAGGGAGGAGCAGACTGCCTGCTGAGCAGGGAGCTTAACACGGGGCTCAATCCCAGGACTCCAGGACCCAATCTGAGCTGAAGGCGGACGCTTAACCACCTGAGTCATCCAAGCGCCCCAGTGTCTTTCTTTACCCGGTTACCCAATGTAATTTCTTATTTATTAATCTTTAAATATAGAAGAGATGAAAATATGTTATCTTCTTTAAAAGGAAAAACTTAAATCAGGAAGAACATGCTCACAATGACACAACTAAGTTCACAACCTGGAACTTAAGGTTAAGGGTCCTCAATCTTAATACCGGATGTTTTAGGTCAGATTATTCTCTGTTGTTAGGGTTCTCCTGTGAATTGTAGGATGGTTAGCACAATCCTTGGCCTGCACCCACTAGATGTCAATAACACCTCCCCCCATCAGCTGTGAAAGCAAAAACTGTCTTCAGACATTGACAAAAGTTCCCTGGGGAGCAAGTTGTTCTTGATTGAGAACCAGTTGTAGAATTGTATAGCAGAGCCTTCTCGGATGTTGTCTTCCTCTACCTATATAAAGTTGTTTTGTTTTGTTTTGTTTTTCATTTAAAAAGTTTTAGTTTTAAATATCTTTGCAAACTTCCTGTTCAATCAACTGAAATAATAAGAATATAATAATCTAAATTGGCTACTTTCTATGGTCTAGTAGCATAACCCACACTTCCTCATGGTCAACCATGGTTACATTATCTAGGCGCAAGACCACTTAGAATTCATTTTCAGATGAGAAGAATAACTACCACTGTCACACAGTACCCCCCCACACACCACATACACACACACACGCACACATGCATACACACATGCACACACACACATGCAATATCCTATCCAAAAGGTGAATAATTAGATTGTCCTCTTTCCCACTGTAGCAAAACATCTGGGGCTTCTTTTCTATCTGGCCCTCCTGTCCTTCCAGGCACAGGGAAATTCTACTTTCCAAGCACTTCCATTTGGTTGGACTCATGTGGCTAGTTCTGCTCAATGGGTTACCAGCAGAGTGCTAGGTCTCTCTGTTGGCCTTGTTGGGGTAGCTGAGAAAAAAGCCTTGAGCTGACATGGTCAAGTCCCAGGGTGGAGGCAGTCTGGACTGCCAGGTTGCTACGTGGAGGACAGTTGCTTTGAGGAGCTTCCCAAAGTCATGGAGCATTTGGCTTGAGTAAGAAATAAATCTCTGTGGTGTGAAGCCACTGAGCTTGGGGGCATGTTACTTACAGCAGCCTAACCATGCTTGTGCTTATCATGCACTAGATACTAACTGGTGCATTCACTAAGGAATAGGGTCCAGATTTGCATCTGAGTCCTCTGGAACCTTTTCTGGACACTTCTGGCAAAAGAGCAAATCACAGACTATAGCATCAGTCTGCCCAACTGAGAAAGAAGAGGACAAATCAATTATATTTCTCATTTGCTTTTGTTTAAATCATATGAACAATCAGTCACAGACACAAAAAAATGCCATTACAAATAGCTTTACTAATAAAAGTGTTTCACACTGGACATGAAAAATGTGTTTTTGTTTCTTTAAGAGTTGGAGGCAAACCTGATGAATTCAGGGGGCTTTTTGGAGTGGTTTTCTCATCCCTAAATGTGTCTTATCTATACTTTGAGTCTTTAGCAATTCACATTCCATATAAGCCACTCAAAAATAGCTTCCAATACTGATGAAAGGCATGACCTTGGGCTGACAATTTATTTAGGTACCAGCGAGGCCTGGCCATTCTGTGTCTTTTAGGCCACTCTGCATTGATTCCGGTCAATAGCCTGTTTTAAGAAAAGCATGGGCCAGATTTAAAAAAAAAAGAAAATCTGCCTTCCCTTGAGTAAACATGGTAACCTGACAGCTCCACTGGGTAAATAATGCACTTTTAAAAAGCCTTTCCAAATAGGTCCTTATCCAGCAAGCTGCTTTTATAAGCTACCACTGTTCTTAATAAGCTCTTATTCAAAACTCCTTAAAAAAATGTCATGCCTTGAAAATGATAGACATTCTACTGGATTTGAGTTTGCTGAACTTTTTTTTTCTTTATAAAGAAATGTATTTTTTCCTTTTGGTTAGGGAAAAAGTCTTTCTTGAAATATGATCCTCTCAGATAAATAATGGCAATAAAAGTAAATGGAAAGTGGGAAAGAACATGGTTTCTTAGTGCAGTGTGCAGCAGTTTCTAATTGGAAAATGCTAAAAGGGAGTTTTCCTTGGAGGCCTCCCATCTGACTTCAGACCAAACAAAACAGTGATTTGCTTATGAGCACTGAGGTCTCTGTTTTCCTTGTTAAAGGAGAAGCTAAGAATGGAAGAAAAGTCCTAAGTCATAAAAGAGTATTATAGTAATGATTTGAATGGATATTTCACACAGTGTGACAAATACAGAAATTATAGAACATGGTGAGCAGAAAAGACCTTTGAGGTCATCTGGTCAACCCCAGGAGGGAGCCAACATTGTCGTTCTGAAGAGTGTTGACAAAGAGCCCAGCACACTTTTTATTCTTGCTAGCATAGTGCGTCTGCTTGTGTTGAAGTATTGCACTTTTCCACCTAAAAGGAAATTTACCTAGCTTAGCTGAGTTCTGGAATTCTGTGGGACATTTATTCACCTGTCCTAGAACGGGGATTTGGTGTGCTAATGACTTTGAAAGTCACAGCTTTTGTAGTTCAGGACCTCCTGGGTCCGGAGCTCCTGTTACCTAATCGGTTTTCAAAAATGGATATTGTCAGTCTTTTTGAAGGTCTCTTTACTTCTTTAATTAAACATAGTAAGTCTATAATACTAGCATAATTAGTATTAAAATATTGTAGAGCAGATAAAACAGTGTGTGGTGCCTGTGATTTGACAACATAATCATTGTTTCTGCCTCCATCCTCTCTCCTCTTCTCATTCCCACTTGCATTTCCTTTCTACTTGTGCCTTTTAAATTTAGATTTTTATCCATATATAATATACCTTCAGATAAGTGCATACAGAATAAATATAGCTTGATGAATTTTCCAATCAGAACCTACTTGTGTATCCAGCACTGAGCTCAAGAGGAGAGTGCACTGATACCCCAGAAGCCCATGTGGGCAGCTGCTGTCCTCCATTCTAACACCATAGATGGATTTTGCCTGTTTTTTTAATTTGATAGAAATGGAATCTTCTGGTATATAGCTTTTGTTTCTGGCTTCTTTCACTCAAGCTCCTGTCAGTGAGATTTATCTGTTGCAGCATATTTATTCTTTCCATTTTATTTTTTTATTTTTTTAGGTTTTTGAGATTTATTTACTTTAAAGAGAGAGAGTGAGAGCACGAGTATGGGAAGGGGCAGAGAGAGAGAGGGAGAAAGAATCTCAAGCAGATTTCCCACTGAGGGGGGAGCCCAATGTGGGGATCAATCTCGTGACCCTGAGATCATGACCTGAGCTGAAATCAAGAGTCAGCTGTTTAACCCACTGAGTCACCCAGGTGCCCCTGATCTTCCCATTTTAAAAATCTATCCCCAGTGCCCAGCCTAGGGTACATTTACTTCTATCTTTTTAGCTGGCATTCCTTCTCTTCTCTTCGAATGTGTGTGTTACAGTTCATTGCCATCTTCTGACTTCTTCCCTTTGTCAGGTCAGACATGCTGCTCTGACCAGGCAGCAAAGGCACTGCATGCTACCCCTGGGATGTGCAGGCTGATGCCTGTCCTCCTGGACCCACCCAGTGGATACAGCTGGTGTTGACCACACATGCAGGTGAAGTTTGATACAATCAAAGGTCCAATCTAAAGTGCTTTCACTAAAAAGAACAGTGAGCACCTATGATCATAAATTTTATCTGTCAACTGGGCTAAGCCACGGTACCCAGATATTTGGTCAAACATTATTCATACAATCAGTTGAAGGCCTTAACAGAAAAAATACTGGCCTCCCTGAGCAAGAAGGAATCTTGCCAACAACAGATGGCATCTGGACTTGAACCCCAACTCTTCCCTGGGTCCCCAGCCTGCCAGCCAACCCTATAGATGTTGGACTTGCTAGCTCCCATAACCACGTGAGTCAATTCCTTAAAATTAATCTCTTTCTTTCTCTATGTATCTAGATGATAGATATAAATAGACATAGATATAATGTAGATATATAGACACAAGTCCAACTGGTTCTGTTTCTCCAGAGAACCCTAACATGGCATCTCTCTGCATGGAAGACCTTGCTAAGCAACCAAGATAAGACATTCTTTATAGCTGAGCCCTCTGAATCTTCCTCAACTTAGTCCTCCAGATAACCATGGCCAGCTAATGATAATTAGGATGTAAGTTGTAGATTATGAGTCTTGCTTTCTTGCACTTAAAGCAGTGGTTCTCAATTGGGGTGATTATGGCTACCCGACCCCCACCCAGGAGACATTTAGAGATGTTGAGAGGCATTTTATTGTCACAAATGTGGAGGCAGAAACGCTATTGCATCTAATGGTAGAAACCAGTGATGCTGTTAGACATTCTACAGTGCACAGGACAGTCCCCTCTCAACAAAGAATCTTCCAGTCCCAAATGCCAGTTACACCAAGACGGAGGAAGTTTTCAATTAGCAATAATCACCCCTCAGATAAACCTCATTGGCTACGATACTGCCACTGTGCAAAGCTGAGAAACACTGCACTAGAGAGACATAATCTAGGTCTTGAAAGTTTTGAGGTCACCCAGATTCAGCTATTAAAAGGTAAACATTTTAGATAGGAAATGCCTTAGTTCAGCAATTTTATATGGCTTGGAGAGAGTTAATTCTTTTTTTTTAAGACTTTATTTATTTATTTATTTGAGAGAGAGAGCAGGGGGAGGGGCAGAGGGAGAGAGAATCTTAAGCAGATGCTGCACTGAGTGCAGAGCCCCACTCAGGACTCGAACTCATGCCCCTGAGATCATGATCTGTGCTGAAATTGGAGTTTGACCCAGGCATCCCAAGAGTTAATTCTTAATAAACAATCTGGAAAGTTGTCTTAAAATTCTGAAGTAATGTGAATATAGCTACCCTTTTATTTATTGTTTTGAGAGAAATCATTTTTCACCTTGTCTCCTCTTAATTCCCTTAAAACCTGAGTCTCCTTTTCCTCCCAGAGACTCAAAAATGGACACCTTCTTTCTCACATAATCCAACCCACAAAAGATTTGCCTGAATCAGCAATCTCTTGGCCAGTGGGAACATGCTACAGATCCTGGGGAGGAGATTGAAGGAAATTAATAAATGGCAGCTTCCTGCACTTTGCTTTCAACAATAACAAAACATATCAAAAGAGCAGAATGCAGTAGTCAATAGATTTTCTCATTCCTGGCAACCACAAGGCTTTCTTACAGAGAAGTTCCTCCTAGCTCAGTGCTCACCATTGGTTTGGTCAGAAGCCCAGGAGGTCTCTTTAAAGATGTTAAGCACTTAACACTTGGTGTAGGAGGCCCTGATTATATGCTTTCTGGAAGAGGGCTCTGTATCTCTCAAAGGTGTAGGAATTTGCATGAGAATTTCTGTCTGCTATATTCTTAAGGCATAGCACCTACTAATACAGTACTAACAGGGTAATAATTTACTGGATTATTTTGAAATAATTTTTTCTAAATACTGTGCAAGTTGTAGTAATTTAAAATATTCATAACATAGGACATGCAATATGTGTGGAAAAGAGGTATAAGCTAGAAGAAGATGTAAAATGGTGTTCTATTAACATTGAATTTCACTGTATTTTAGAGTGTGATACTAATCCCCAACAACCAGGGTAGAAAGGAATTAGTGATTCTTTTTATAGTGAACAAACTTCATAAAAAAACAAAAACAAAACAAAAAAAAAAACCTCTGGGGCACCTGGGTTGCTCAGCCATTAAGTGTCTTCCTTCGGCTCAGGTCATGATCCCTGGGTCCTGAGATCGAGCCCTGCATTGGGCTCCCTCCTCTGCGGAAGCCTGCTTCTCCCTCTCCCACTCCCCCTGCTTGTGTTTCCTCTCTCACTGCGTCTCTCTCTGTCAAATAAAATCTTTAAAAAAAAAAAAACCCTATGTGAATATTCTCTGGAGACCCCAAAGACAGAGAGAAATCAAATAAAAATAAATCAGCCTGGAAATCCATTAAGGTTTGCGCAAAATATCAGGAAATCAGCACTTGGGAAACAAACGCATTCAATTATTATTACTACTTTGTAGCAAGATAGTTATTTAATTGTGTCACCAATGAGAAGAAAGTGGTATATTTTTCAGTTTGGTATTTTCAGAACTGTTGGTGATTAGCTAAATAAATAAATATTAAGAAAATTATTTTTATCTCTTCCTGGTATAGCTAAAGTAGCTGGTCAATTATCTTCAATAGATTCTATTTACAAAAGCCACACGTAAGAGACGAAGGTCAACAGATGAAAAGGACCCAGTCTCCTGGCTTGGATTTCAAGAGCTTGGTGGCAATATTCCAAACATCCTCAAGCCTGATGACCAGGATATTTAATAGTGCAGTACCACCGTGAGGCTGAGAACTCTTAGTTCTGAATCACAATTGCATTGCACATTGTCCGCGGAAAGAATACAAAAGCTCAACTCTTTTGTCCGGCATATGGCTAGCAAGATTCCAAAACTATATCACTGGTTTGCATTCCAATAAAAAAATAAAATAATTTTTGGTGAAATACAACATAGCTAGAAAGGTAAGGTAAGGTTGAAGAGATAGAACAGTGTGCCTGTATTTGGAATTAGCCTTGGATTCTGCTGATCAATGGACTGAGAAGCAGATAATCAAGAAGAAGTAACTATACAAAGGGCTTTAGCAGATACACTGATGTTGTGCTAAAGGCAAGGTAGGAATCTGGGGTTACCACAGCTGTAGCTGAGTAGTGTTGGCCATGCTGTGAGTCATCCAGTTGACCTCTGCCTTTTGTCATGCAATACCACAGCTTGAACTAAACTACTGTCTCATCTTTTGGAGTGGTTCTCATGAAACATGCTTGTTGGTAAATGGGCATAGCTTGGCCTGCTCCTATTGTATCGCCGTCTCTAAGAAATCAAGATGAAAGCCATCAGATTCTGATTTGCATAGCCATGAAGTATCTTCCCATGTTGGTCCATATTGTTTCCCTATATTGACCAGTGTCCTCGTGGTGACCAACTGGTAGCTGTGCTGTTTGCCGTATTGAATGTTCCAGCCTTCCAGCTGCTAGAGTACTCCAGTGATATCTGCCTAATTTCTTTGAAGCCTACCTCAAACACATCAAGAAAATTAACAGTGGGCCCAAGACCTGACTCAACCTCTAGAAGAAGTTGGATCTGGGTTCCGATTCTGCCTCCCCACCTAGCAACACTGTATTCTTGCTCATGTTACCTCCTCATTCAGCTGGAAGAGGGCAACATATTAGCTTATGTTTACTGAGTGCCTGCAACGTGACAAGTTCTGTTCCTGTCAAATGCAGTGTCATCTAATTGTCATAATAACAACCCTACAAGGCAGGTGCCGCTGCCACGCCATTCTACAGATAAGGAAATCTGTTCCATGTCAATCGAGTCTAATTCAGAGGCTGGACATGGAACAGATTCCAGGGCCCAGGTGTACCCAGGCAGAGCAGGTGTTGGTGTTCTCACACGTGTCTTATACCGCCTAATTTCCAGACCACTGTGCTTCTCACCAGAGAACTCGTCTGGCTCATTCAGCATCTGCATCACAGTATTGCTCTGAGGAGGAAATGAGTCAGTACACAGGGCACACAGCAAAGGAATCCACACATGTACTCATTCATCAGTTCAAGCAATGTTGACTGAAGGCTCCTTATGTGTCAGGCACTGATCTAGGTCCTGAGTGTACAAGATGATAAGAGTTCCTTCCTTCCTAGAGCTTATAGCCTAGAAAGGAAAGAAACCTCAGCCAAATCAATGTATCTAATCTATCTTCAATAATACATCACTAGTGCCTTAGAGAGAGATAAAGCAGGAGATTGAGAGTGACAGCTTTACTAGGTGATGGAAGGGCATGGGTGGAGGGTGGTGGGGAGGATGCTTCAGATAGAGGGAAGAGCTCTGTGAGGAAGCCACCTTTGAGCCAAGCCCTGACTCACAGGTAGCAGAAGCCCTGAAGATCTGGAGAACATTAATATTGCTTTTTAAGTAACATTATGTGCTAATTTCTTAGCTTAACCAAAGAGAGTTCTCGTCACCAATGCCAAACAAAGCATAATTTCTTACCCTTTTCTCAATCTTCTCACAACCAAAGAATAAAACTGAAAATGCAGATGGAAAAGCAAAAGCTATTCTGAAGACCAGAGAGAGCCCGGTTCACACAAACTCTGAAGGTATCATGAATGGAGAGAGCATTCCTATCTCCCTGCCTGTTGATAATTCACAAAGTCTCCCAAAGACAAAACCACAGTTGGCCACAGTTTCGTTGGTTTCACTTAATTCTCTGACCCTGACTCCTGTGTGGCTAAAAGCATATCATAATCACAGTAAATTCTACCTCTCTTCATTCCATTAAAGGAAACCCAGGCCATTTCAAACACCATCTTCCCATCCGACCTTGATTTTACAATGCTTTTCACTGAAGATTAGAGTTAATGCTTTTCTGAGAGGTTTGTCACAAAGAGGAGCTTAATTGGGGCTCATTTTCTCCATCCACACATTTGTTCAAAAGCTTTACTTTTAGAAAGTGTGTTTGTCATGAATGATTCATGCTCTATGGGTATAGATTATGAATTTGGAGAACCAGGTCACTCAGAGAAGAAAAAGCTACCTTGGCTTTCTGGGGATATAACCATATCATTCAGTGGAGTGGGTTGAATAGTGTCCCCCAAAAAGACGTGTTCATGTTCTAACTCTACCCATGAATGTGACCTTATTTGGAAATATGGCCTTTGCAGATGTCATTAAGGATCTCAAGAGCAGATCATTCTGGATTAGGATGAGCCCTAAATCCAATAACAAGTGTCCTTTCAAGACAGAAAAGAGGGATATTTGAGAGACAGGGACATGGAGGGAAAGGCCACATGAAGACAGAGACAGAGACTGAGACTTTCAGTCTCAAGCCAAGGAACACCAAGAGTGCCAGCCACCAAGAGAAGGCCAAAAAGAGGCATGGAACAGATTCCTCCTTGGAGCCAACTTGCTGACATCTTGACTTCTGACCTCCAAAACTGTGAGACAGTACAATTCTGTTGTTTTCAGCCAACAAGTTTGTAGTGTTTGTTAAGGCAGCGCGAGGAATCTCACATACTTGGTGTCAATCTTTGACATTGGACAAAGACTAATTGTTGAGTCATTGAGTTCCTTGGAACAATGGAAGACGTGCTCCAGTGTTCAGGTCAGAATGTAGGTTTTATATAGATTTTACTAGGAGTGCAAAATACTGTGGTGACTACTGTTTGTGTCTACCTGATATCCATCTGCATCATACCCACCCCCTATCCCACGGGAGAGACCGTGGCCACAGTCACAGAGGGAGGCAAACCCAAACTGAGCCAATCATAGCGTCCAACCCTGCAGCCGTACTGACTGGCAAAAGGGACGGAGGGAGAAGGGATAATTGACTTCGTTTGGAGTTCTTCCTTGGAACTTTTTTACTGGAGTAAAAGGGGGAGTTCTTTTCCAGCCTCTGAATTAGACTTGATGTCTGAATCTAGAGCTCACCACCATATTCTTCCTGCAGGCAGATACACAATGGGAAGCTGAGATCAGAACCAAAACTACATGTGCTCAGTGGGGGCACTATTAGCCCCTTGGATCTACAATTCCTTGTGATGCGGACACATCTTGTGTATTGCAGGGCCATTAGCACCCCTGGTCCTGCTGCTAAAACACCGGTAAATGCTGCCCTCTCTTCCCCATCATTGTCACAAATCAAAACACACCCACATATTCCCAGTTGTTCCCTAGAGAGAGCTGAATTGCCCCCTGGCTGAGAGCACTGACAGATGAACCTCAAAGTTCTTATCTCTAGGCTAGGATGGACTGATTCATTCATGAACCCAATAGAAATACTCTTGCTGATGTCAAAACTGGAACATTTGAAAGTCCATTGGCTATGAGTCAGTTTACCTCTAGAAACCTCTTTTTATCTATATGTTTTAATTAAAAATGGCCACCTTACTTCTTAGCATATTGCTACATTGAGTCATTTCACAAGTGAAACTCACTAGCTAGTGACCCAGTCCATTGTTTTAGGGTGACTTGGAAGATTCCTGGCTTCATCCTTGATTTTTGTTTTATAGCCTAACTCCCAGAGCGTGGCCTTACTTCTAATTCCTCAAGGATACTTAATTCTTCTAGGACGAGAGAGGAGGTGAGAGTAAAACATAGCCAACACTCACAGAACACTTCTAGGGGCTGTCCCTTACATGGGTGACCATGGGGACCCAGAGAAAGATGCTCCTCGGAGATGACACGACCAGGTTTATGTGGCCACGAGGAGATGGGGTTGACGTTGATAAAACCTGCCAGGGAGTGAGAGGTAGTTGGGGGGACCTTTGAGAACTGACTGAGGACAGGACCAAGGCAGTGGCAGCAAGAACCAAGAGAAGAAACAAGATTCAAAGGATCATAAAAAGTTAGCACTGAAGACATGAAGTCCAGCTGGGTGTAGAGAACAAAAGAGGGATGGAATGAAGGACACCTCACTAAACTGAATTTTCAAGATCACTTAAGTTGGAATAGAGCCAAATTCCTTTGATGTTTTGAGAGGTTTCTTCTATACATTTTGGGTGTGTTTAAAGAACACAACTATGAGATAATATCCCAGGCCATGATGGGGATTAAGCAACTCAGGAATTTGCAGGTTCCAACAATCAAATACTTTAGGATACTAGCTAAGAAGGAGTGCATTCTGGAAGTTTCCTGTTCTATCATACCCCTTCCCTCCAGGAGCAAACTTTTTAAAGAAATTATGTAAACAAATCTCAGCATTCTTTTCTAAGGCAGTTGTTAAAAAAAACTCTACATAAGAAGTGTGAAGACTTCAGGCAGCTGAGAAGCTTCACCAACTACATTACAAGCGTGCCTCCTGGAAGATCAAAATGAGCAAAACCACAGAAGGCACAATGCTCATTGCTGCAGTTGTGGATAATTCACAGAGAGAAGGGATGGTGGGAAGGAAGATGAGCACAAAAACAGCCTGCTAGTGAAATGACTGCACGGGGGGCCTCATTTTACTGTGCACACACTGAAATGTGTAAAATGCAGAAAGGACAGTGAGGGGAACAGGGAAGTGTCTGCTTCCTCCCTACAAAGAGTTTAGGAGGAAAGAGCAGTACGGAACCCACAGATCTTGCCTTCTGCATAAATGCTTCTGGAGTCTTAGAACATAAAAGTTAGAACAAATCTCAGTGCTTTCAAAGTTTTAAACGTTTCTGTATTTACAAGGCAGGTGGTTGCTGATTCGGGGGAAAAGCTCTTGAAAGTAATATAAAGTGGTTTTTGGTTATGCAAAGATAAAGAAAAGGCCCTGGTAAGATACAGATATTTGAAGATTTAGTTCCAAGAAGCTGAAAAATAGGTCTTCAGGGAGATAACTTGGGGGTGCAGGGGGAAACTCAGGGGATGCAGCAGGGTCTGGGTCCTCAGCTGGTACAGCGTTCCTACTCTGGACCACTGAGCTAGATTCAGCTGCTGAGGTGTTTTGTTTTACCCTCCAGTATTAAAACATATTAGATAATTTTTCAACACTTAAGAATATAGATATTTCACACAGAGCTAGAGAGTTTAGGCTCCTTTTGACAAATCTGAAGGTCTGGCAACACCCGACCCTCATTCCCACCAGTCAACAATCACAGGTGTGGAGGAGGAAAGGTAACCTCTCCAGCTGGCCTCTGCCCCACCTCTCTGCCACCTTCAGGCCTGGTCTGGTTCATATTTGGCTTTGGGACCCGTGTGTTAAGAGAAAAGTGGAGCCCCTAAGGGACAGTCTCTGCGTGAGAGCAGACTGGGGGTCACCTCCGTGTCCACATGTAGAATGCTCTTGGGGAGGAGACTGTTTTTCCTACGCAGAATGGACTCCAGTGTGGAATCCAGCATGGATCAGGTGCTCTGAGCATTATAGATTTGGAAGCTTCTGGAAGCAGTACTTTAGAAATAAGGACTGCCAACTCATAATGGGTGCATGAAATGGAGGCAGAGTAAGCCTCTCAAAGTGGTGTCGTGGGGATGATGCCGCCACATGGTAGCCAGATGGAGAGAAGAGCAGGGCAGAGGGTTCACGTGGGGAGAACAGAAAATGCTCCACATATATTGGGAATAGTGGGAATCTGACAACTACCATGTAGGCAGAATCTAAAGTTATTGACATAGATATTAAAGAGAATGCCTGAACATACCAGATGACTATTTTTTTTAATTTTATTATGTTATGTTAATCACCGTACGTTACATCATTAGTTTTTTTTTTTTTGATGTAGTGTTCCATGATTCATTGTTTGCGTATAACACCCAGTGCTCCATGCAGTACGTGCCCTCTTTAATACCCATCACCAGGCTAACCCATCCCCCATCCCCCTCCCCTCTAGAGCCCTCAGTTTGTTTCTCAGAGTCCATAGTCTCTCATGGTTCATCTCCCCCTTCGATTTCTCCCCCTTCATTTTTCCCTTCCTGCTATCTTCTTTTTTTTTTTTTTAACATATAATGTATTATTTGTTTCAGAGGTACAGGTCTGTGATTCAACAGTCTTGCACAATTCACAGCGCTCACCATAGCACATACCCTCCCCAATGTCTATCTCCCAGCCACCCTTATCCCTCCCACCCCCCTCCACTCCAGCAACCCTCAGTTTGTTTCCTGAGATTAAGAATTCCTCATATCAGTGAGGTCATATGATACATGTCTTTCTCCATACCAGATGACTATTAAAAGCATTCTAAACTGTCTATATCTTCCAACTAGTTCTATTTTTTGCATTTTTAGCCTAAAACAATCCATAAATGTGTACAAAGATTTCATTAAAATGATTGTTATTTAATATAACTTATAGTGACAAAGAACTGGTAACAATTTTAAAAACCTGCAACAGTGCAACATGGGAAAATAAATTGTAATGGACAATAAATTCCAAGTAGCCATTAAAATTTTCTACAAGAAGTTATGTAGGATATTTAAATGCATGTTACAAAAATAATATGCATGGTATAATGGTATAATACCATTTTTATTAAAAATATAAACAGACAATGGGAATATGTTCAAGTTTATACATGATATTAGTTTCCTATGGCTGCTGTAACCAATTACTACAAGCAGGGTGGCTTAAAAAAACAGAAATTTATTCTCTCACAGTTCCAGAGGCCAGAAGTCCAACTCGGTGGCTAAATCAAGGGCAAAAATCAAGGTGTGGGCAGAGCTGGGCTCTGTCCAGAGGCTCCCGAAGAGATCCTTCTTTGCCTCTTCCAGCTTCTGGTAGCTGCTGGCTTCCTTGGCTGTGGCCACATGGCTCCAACCTCTGCCATGCATCACATCTTCATTTCTGTGTGTCTGATCTCCTTCAGCCTCTCTCTCATTAGGACCCTTGGGATTGGATTTAGGCCCCCCCCTCCAGATAAGCTAAAATAATCTCTCTCTGTCAAAATCATTAAGCTCATCTGTAAAGTCCCTTTTTCCTTGTAAGGTAACATTTTCACATTACAGGGAGTAGGACCTGATATCAGTGTGGGGAGAGACATTGTTTCATCTGCTGTCCTCCCAAATATTAAAAGGTATTTTCTTTCCTCATGACTTTTCTGCTTTTTCTTAGAGTCAGTATCTGATCATGTCAACAAGGGCAACTTATTTCAATTAGATTCAAATAAACAAAATATTTATGAATTCTGACTTCATATATAACCTTGTATTTTTGCCTAGGAGCCAAAAGAAAAAAAGAAGCAAACAAACAAAAAAATACTAACATAAAATCCATCTTTGTCCTTTAGGGTATTAAAAACTTTATTCAATATTTAGGACTTAAGATATATGTAAAAATAGAGACATACTAATTTTTGATTTCTCAAATATGAGATTAGATGGTATAGAAAGTATATACAGTGTAGATATTATAGAAAAATAATGAAATTTGGAAAAATTCAAGAGGGGGGATGGACTTAAGTAATTAGGATGAGCTCCTTGGGAAATGTGATTCAACACAGGCATTAAATATTAATAGAGATTAGGATTTATCATAATGGCAGAAACAAAGGCAGGGCTGTCATGACTAAGAAGAATGTCCGGCAGGTGCTACTAACTTCAAAAAAGGAGTTGAAAAAATATATATCTATATAAAGAGAGAGAGAGAAAAAATAACTATCTGATGGGTGGAGTGTGGGCCCAAATTCTGAAAGACCTCTACTACTAGGGAAAAGATTTGGCCCCCACACTAACACATACTATTACAAACAGGAATGACAGTATTATGCTCAGTTCTGAAAGGTGAGCGGTGAAGTGGCCAATTCAGATTCCTTTCAGATGAGGAATCTGGTTACATTTCCAAGAAGAGAAGGCGGAAAAACAGAGAAAGGTAACAGAGAGAGCCCCCACCTGTGGCCATATTTTTGTATCAGTTTCTGAGTTAAACCTAGGAGGAGATACACACGCATTTTAAATAGGCTTCTGGTCCTCAGTAAGAGTAATGAATAAACAGTATTGATGAAAATCATTGTGTAACCAATGTTAGGAGAGACAAATCAATGCCTCCAGAAATAGAGGTGGGAGAACCTGACCTTGAGGGACAGAGCATACAAGGTTCAGGAGGCTGTGTGGAGAAGATGGAATGTGAGTGACAGGTGTTTGAAAATTTGGAAGCAATGGAGATAGAAAAATGATAATGGTGATAGCTAACATTTATGTCATCCAATGCCAAACACAGGGCCAATATTTTTTTTTTTAATTAATTGTTGGGGAGAAAAATCTTTTTGTCTACGCTCTTAGGTTCAGTACCTAGGGGTATGTGAATTAAACTAACAAAAGATGGATGAACAAGAGAAAGGGCACACAATTTTTACTAATACTTATGTGTATGGGAGTTCAACAACAACAACAAAAAGGAGTGAAACTCAAGTAAATGGTTAGACTTGGGGGCTTATATACCCTTTCAACAAAAGAAAGAGGGCTTGGGTTTGAAGGGTTGATAAATTGTGGGGAAGTGGCTAGGAAATATATGGGTGAACCAATGGAAGATAAGGGCTATTTTCATAAGGTCTGTTTATGCAAACTCATCTTAGTGTTGACTCCTTGTTCAATGATAAGAGTTGCCTTTTCTTCCTAGAAGAGGTGGGGGGGCACCTTTCTCAAAGGGAAATTTATGTCCTGCTTTTAGGCAGATAAAGGCAGGGCAGAGAACTCTTTCTACATCAGTTGATTCTCAATTGCCTTTGTTTCCAAATAATCCTTAGGCCAAAGTGGCAAAAATTTGGTTGGCATATTCTGATCTTCTTCATAATAAATATGTGTAATCTTGATACCACTATGATGTAGGCACAATTTTTGCCTCTTTACGGGGGGGGAAACTGAGGAACAGAGAGATTATGTTCTAACAAGCATGTCTGAGAGAAAAGTAGGGATTCATTTTGACTGGAGGGTAAAGCAAGTGGTATAGATATCACTTGGGCAATTCCTTCCTTCCTTCCTTCCTTCCTTCCTTCCTTCCTTCCTTCCTACTTTTCTTCCTTCCTAAGTCCTCCCCCTGCCTGGGCAATTTCAATAAGACAGAAAAGCTTCTGAATGCACTGCCCTCATTTACTTCATTTTTCTGAAGAACTAGATGGCTCTGCCATTCTTTAACTGGTTCCTTTCCCTCCCAAGTTGAAATCCATTCAAGGAACATTTTAATAAATCAATAAAGCAAATAGAACAGGTGAGGAACAGCAAGAAACAAAACTCAAGAGGATTATAATGATAAGAGGAAATTAGAGAAAGTCCATTCTTGTGCTTTCATGTACTGTACTCAGAAAAAGAGAAAAACATAAAGTTGTATAAAAATAAAACAGCAGTATAATAATAGCCCAAACTATAGTTTCTTCTTCTGTTTAAATTTTGAAAAACACAATCCAATAGCCTAAGAAGAAAGAGAAGAAAATGTGTTTGCCTAAAGAAAACACACACACACACACACACTCACTCACCCCCCCATTTGCTGAACTCCATAGAACTGAAAAGTCATTAGCAAGAAAGTGTAGACCAGCAGAAATCTTATCAGATTAGAAATCTGATTGACGTTCTGTCACTGACACCAGCTGACCAGGACAGATCACAAAGAGTCCAAGTTCAAGGACCTGGTTCCCCAAGTCATCCAGCTGGTTTTGCAGTCTATGATCAAAGGTGATTCTTGAAAACACTGGCCTTGTTACCAGCACCTCCTATCAGTCCTGATTGAGTCCTGGTGATATAATGTGCTTCCAGAGAAGTTTATATCCATCCTGCTTTAGGAAAACCATGGGACGCCTTCACCTGTCTCATTCAAGACAAATTTATTATTTCACTACCTAGAAGCCACTATGTTGACTCTGGGAAGATATGACTTTGGATGTCATAGCTCTTGCCTTTAGGAACTTTGTACTAGTTTTCTATTGCTCTATAACAACCTTCTACAAACTTAGCAGCTTTAACCCGTACTCAGTTATTAGCTTATAGTTTTATAGGGTGGTCTATGCCTGGGTCCTCTGCTCTGGGTCTTAAGACTGAAATTAAAAGGTTGGCCGGCTATGTTCTCATTTGGAAACTCTAGAGGAAATTTCTGCTTCCACACGTATTCAGTTTTTTTGTCAGAATTCACTCTTCTGAAGTTGTAAGACCAAGCTCCCTATTTCCTTTCTGGCCGTTAGCTGGGGGCCCACACTTAGCACCTAGAGGCCACTCCCATTCCTATTATGTGAGCCGTTCCACTTTCAAAGCCAGTGATGAGGAATCTCCCTCACATGGAATCCCTCTCCCTCTTATATCTCTCACCAGGAAGAGACCAGTCTCGCTTCAAGGTTCTCCTGATTAGGTCATGCCCACCAAGGATAATTTCCCTTTCTTAAAGCCAACTGATTTTTGGACCTTAATTGCATCTGCAAAATCCCTTCACAGCTCACCTAGATTAGTGCTTGACTATACACCAGCAGGTAGAAATCTCCGGGGTCATCTTAGATTCTGCTCACCACAAGTATCTGAAAAATATTTATTGAATGTTGAATGAATGAGAAAACAAATGAAAAAAAAAATCTGGTACTTCAATGGAATTATCCATCAGTGAAAGGCAGTATAGCTTTTTCATAATCTCATCCCATAGCTGCTTAGTGTTTCACTGTTTACAAAGAGCCTACACTCACATTAATTATTTGTTTGCTGCTAATAGCAACTCTGTAACACAAGCCCACATGGCAAGGCATATTATTCCTCTTCCCCAGAGCTGTGTTCTCCTAACTCCCGGTCCAGTGCTTCTCTCACCAGAAGAAATGACAGGTTCTTTAGGACTGATCGCAGACAAACTCTTTGCTGTTGTTGTCACAATATGGAGGAGAGAGACAGGAGAACATGGAACCCAGGAGAAGACCCATGAGCAGGTTGGGGCTGGGGGACACTGGCTTGCTGGGATTCTTCACAAAGCAGGGCCAGCAGAGCTTGGAGGTGGGTCATCTGTAGCTTTACAAGAAAAACAAAGCAGAAACTAAGAGAGGAGTCCTAGCAAAATTGACCAGGGCCCTTTAGATGGATCTCCCTGCCCCAGAAAAACTGTCTTCATGCTTTTTGGGCATTCTGTTGCCCCTGGAAGAAGAGCCCGTTCTATCTCAATTGTAATAGGATAGAGAAAAGAGAAATAGATCAGATGGAGAAAAGAACACCAGCCAGCAGCCCATTTATCCAGGTTCCTGTCTGGGTGTCTCTTCTACTAACCAGCTATGTGCTCTTGGCTCAGGCACTTAATATGATGTGCCTGATTTTCCTCATCGTGTCATGCTGGTGGTTGAGTTCTGTGATTTACATAATCCCTCTGGCTACAAATTCTGCATCTTATGAAGACTTGATTGGTTATCTGGACCATATTAAAGCACTTATCTCTGGGATTAATAACAATACATGGCAGCCTTTTCACATTCCTTCCCTTTTATACAGTTACTGCCCAATCAGCACTATAAAGCAACCAAATCTTAAAAAATAATTTGCTGAATGTGTCTTTTTTTAGCACCAGTTGGAACAAATGTCTATACGTCAGTGGTTAATTGCCTGCATGTGGAGCAACAGCTATGTGCACATGGAAGTCAGCTACAGCATGTTATTTTAATAGGATGCTATTCACCCAAACACACTTGATTTGAAATCTGGCACCAAACTTGCAATCTGGCTCATTCAAAAATCTTCCACAATCACCTTGCGCAATTTGACCCATATAAATGAAAACCTCCCAGAAAAGTTCATGAAATAATCAACACGGGAAGACCGAAAGTTAGGGTTATAAACTGTATTCTGTTTGAGGTGTCCAACAGATCACAGTTAATTGTGAATTCCTTAGGAAACAAGTATTTGCCCTATCATTTGAGAAGAGCGTTACGGCTTATTCACAGAGCCACAGTTTGCTGTGATCTGAGCTTAATGAGTGGCATTTTTTTTTTTTTTCAGTTTAATCAGGCCAAAAATCTTGGAGTTATCCTAGACTATTTTCTTCAGCTCACTGCAGTCTTCTTGGATCTCCCAGCAGAAGATATCCAAAATCCAACCACCTCTCACCATCTTCTAGTATTTCCGTATTCTGAGCCAACAGTGTCTCTCCTTCATGACCCTTTCAGCCCTCCTACAGACCTCCCACCTTCCAGCTTTGCTCCCCATGGCCTCTTCCCAACACTTCAGCTAGAACAGTTATCTCCCCGGGCAGCTCATGTTCCTATCCTACCCAGACCCTTCGGTGGTTCCCCATTTCATGAAAGAAGTATAGCCAAAGTTTGTAGATGGTCCCTCACTGCCTCTACGATCTCCTCTCTTGCTGCTCTCCTCCTTCACCCATCAGCACCAACCACAATTAGTCCTACGTTAATCCCGCGCCCACCAGCCACCTCCCCAAGGTAGGGGTGTTTCCTCTACTGGAATGTTCTTCTCTCAGACATCTTCTTAGCCAACTACCTCTTCCCCTTCAGATTTTGTTAAGATTTCCTCAGTGAGGCTTAACCTGGCCTATGTAACCCTGCGACTTGTCCCCAAACCCCAACTATCCTCACCCTCCTTACCTTGACCTGCTTTTTCTTCATGGCATTTAGCACCTTTAATATAAAGCATTTATTTAATAAATATCGTTTAATCCCCATCTTCTTCTGCTAGAATGTAAGTTCCATGAGGGCAGGAGTCTTTGTTCTGTTTTATGATGTATCCCAAACTCTAGAACAGTGTCGGGTAAATAAGAGCATTCAAACAAAATTTAATCTCTCATCTAAGTGGAAAATCAAATTGAACAATAAATTATAATCAAATGTGCTAACCTGAAACATGTTCATTTAGATATTGTTTTCTATGATCTTTCTTCTGAACTGTCTAGCAATTATCTGGGAAATGCACTCAACAAAACAAGTTTTAGCCTATTTCTAAAATGTATTTGCACTGGTTATATCAAAGAACCTCACTTGCTAACTTCTACATTTTTTTAATAGAGTAGTCTCCCTACCACCAAGTGAACACTCACTTTATAGAACACAATGATCCCTTACCTCCTCCCTTTAAACTTTATATATAAAACTATTTTGGAAAAAAACAATACACTAGTATAATTTAAGGCTACCTCATTGTATTTGTCCAATTCCTGAAGAAAGAGAAAGCACACTCAAATTAAGATGAGCTGAGGATACAGGGGAGCCTAGGTGGCTCAGTCAGTTAAATATCCAACTCTGGATTTCAGCTCAGGTCATGATCTCAGGGTCATGACATCGAGACCTGAGTTGGGCTCCACGCTGAGTGTGGAGCCTGCTTAAGATTCTCTCTCTCTCTCCCCCTGCCCTCTCACCTCCCACTTGCGTGCATACTCACATGTGCATTCACACTCTCTCTCTCTCAAAAAAAAAAAAAGAGCTGAGAATACAGTAGGATGGGCAGGATGTGTTTCTCCATTGAGACCCCACAGAATGGGAGCTGAAAGCTTGATGTCACCTCTCTACTCTTCCTCCATGCTCTGCTGGGCTCCCTATTAGCTGAACCCCACTCGGACCAGAGAGCAAAAGGGTCCACCGAGGCAACCCTCATTCTCTAAGAGCATAAGGCCTTGTGAAGGATTGAGAGGCAAAGGAAAGTAACCAGCACATGGAAAAAGAGCCTTGATCCCCAGTAACGAGATTAGAGTATCAACTCTGCCAGTGGACTTCAGAATTCAGAAAACATTTTACATCATAATGTAGTGGCCATATGCCTAGATACATAGTGCTTTTAATAGCACCCATTTCTTAAAACTAGTACTTACCCTCACCACCTGAAAAAACAAACAAAAACTCATTTTACTCTGTTCTGTTCTGTTCTATTCTTTATGTTTCAATGCTGCTTACAACCCATTAAATTGATTTCACAACCCACAGTTTGAAAGTCGCTGGTCAAGGCCGATCCCTCCATTTAAAAAGTCACATCTCTAGGCCCTTGTGAGGTGAAGGGGCTGTCCAAATTTATAATATATGTGCTTGGGATGATGTGGGTGTGTACGTGTGTACACTTACTGAAAAGAAAAACACTCAGCTTATTTCATCTACCCGAATGTTCTCTTCCAAACCACTGCATATCAGCATGTTTTGAAAGGTTTTTAGCAGTGCATGTATCAGGTGACACCTCAATTTAACGATCAGTAAAATAAACAGAGTCTTCGTTGTCCTGTGGAGGGGGGAACTTCAGGGAGGCGGAGAGTGGAGGCCGTGACCCCTCATACAGGGGGCGCTACTTGGGATCTCACACTGACTCCTTTAGGAGGGAAAGCCATGAGTGTGGGTACATCCTCCACCCCCAGGTAAAGCAGGGTGTCTGTGCTGCCTCATGAAGGACACTTGCTGGACACCGGGAGGGTGGCCAATGGGAGCTTCCCCACGTGCCTGAGTGCAGGGCTGTGAGGCCAGCAAAAGCCCCAGCCTGGCATGTGTGTTTCACGTCACTGACTCCTCTGGAGGCTGCTCTGCTTGGAACCAGTTCATCCTGGAGAAGCTCCCTTTGAAGACGTTGAAAGCAGCAGGACCCGTTTCCCCCTTTGGCAGGAGTCTGTGCATTTCACTCATTTCAAGTCAGGAGTAATAGCCCTAATGATTTTGAAGGGCCATAAATGATTCCTTTATGCCTGGCCAGGGTTGGCCAAAGTTCCACTTGCAACCCACAACATGCACACATGTTCTGCAGAGAAAGTAAATACCAGCGTGACAGTGTTGGTGTCATGCCACGGAAAATGGCCATTTTCTTAAGTACTCGCTGAAAAAGCAAGTTTGTTATTCCAGCATCTGTCTTTGAAAGCTGGCTTTCTGTATCTCTGCTGCTGTGTTTCCATTGCTGGGGTGGTGGGGAAGGGAGTGGACGAAAACAAAACATTAACTCTTTCAACGGTTTGAGAGCTGACCCATGCTTAAGAAAAGAATTAAGTCAGGAGAAAATGCATCATGCCCTACTCTCTTGGTTCTGTATCAGAGTTTCCACAAAACATCCTGCCCAAATAGCTATCAAAAGAAGAAATCTGTCCTCCGCAGAAGACTCAAGGCCCTTTGCCTGTGATGTCTGCCTGACTTCATCTATCCTGCCGTGGTGTTTCTTCCCCATGCTCCCAGGGTTGTTGAGGGTCTAGGTGCTAGGGGCTGTGTGTGCATAGGAAGCACGTATCCACGTGCATCTGTGTGTGAGTACATACGCATGCAGACGTGTGTGTGTGCGCTATGGGAGATGGGGAAAGGGCAAGAGAAATAAAACTCAGCCAGTCCTTTCAAGATTGTATATTTCCAATGCTGAAACGAGACCGAACACATGAAAAGTGAATGCACAATCCAAGGAAGTTATGATTGAATGGATTTCAAGAGGATGGTCACGGTGCAAGGCAATCCCACATGTCCCCATCCCAAACATCAGACCCTTCCAACCTTCTGTTGACTCTTATTCATCAATGTCAGGTCAACGTGATAAAGGTTTACATCTTTGCTTCCTGATCACCAAAGAAATGGCCACAGTTATTAACAACAGCTGCTGTGTGTGCAGAGCCTGGCGTCTCAGTGTGTCAACCATGTCCAAGGTACACACACCACTCCTTGCCCTGAAGTGTGCTCTACACCACCCACAGTCACCCAATTGTACTTGGAAAGCAATCCAAGATTTTTCCTGTTAAGTCCTTCTGCGAAAAATGTTGTATTTACTTTCTCAAAAATAAATATATCTATATATATGTATTATACTTTGAGATAGTTTTAGATTTACAACTAAACTGGAATGAGAGTTTCTGTATACCCCACACCCAGTTTCCCCATTGTTAACACCTTACATTACTATGTACACTTGTCATAGCTAATGACCCAACACTGATACATTATTATCAGTTGAAATCCTTACTTTATTCAGACTTTTCTAGTGTTTGTCTAATGACCTTTTTATGTTTCAGGATCTCATCCAGGATACCGCAATACATGTGGTCATCATGTCTTCTTAGCTTCCTCTTGGCCATGATGGTTTTTCAGACTCTCCTCCCTTTCAATGACCTTGACCTTGACCCTTTGGGGAAGTATTGCTCAGGTATTTTATAGGATATCCCTCAATTTGGTTTTGTCTGATCTTTTTTTCTCATTACTAGACTGGGTGTTGAATTCACCTTTGGGGATGTAAGTATAAATGCTGCATTGAAAGATACATATGTCCTATGAAGTTTGCATATTGGGAACCAATAGATACTCTACAGGGAACGTGTTCCTTGCAGGGGACATGCCCATGCCAAGAGTGACTCACTCACGGTAAACTACACTGGATGTCGTTCCTTAGACCCATATGAAAAATAGATGTCAGTTACCTTAGGTGCATCTGAAATTTCCCTTATTATAGCATAACAAATACATAACGATAATGCCAGCCATGTGTATCGTTCAGTGTAGGCTATCTGCTCTAACAAACAACTCAAAATTTTCAGTGACTTAACGAAAACAAATTCTATTTATCACTCATGCCAGAGGTAAGCTCGAGACTTCGGGGTGGGGTTGTGCTTCTTCCAGCGGTGACTTGCCAGAGGTAAGCTCGAGACTTCGGGGTAGGGCTGTGCTTCTTCCAGCGGTGACTTACCACTCTGGCCTTCCCTTTTCCTGAATCTACCATCGTCTAGGGCTGTGTAGCTCTTATCCACATTAGTTAGTGGACAAGAGAAGAGAGAACACAAGGAGAATTTAGTGGGAGGTTGGGGCCAGGTATTACTTCTGCCCACATTTCATTGGTCAGAACTCAGTCACATAACCCCACCCAACTGCAAAGGAGGCTGGGAAATGTGGTCGCCTATCATAGAAGCAGGAGAAGAACGAATGGGGAATTTGTGAACTCACAACAGCCTCTGCTATCCTATGACTTTATGTCATATAAAACTGTATCTTCTGCATAAGGGCTTCCATTATAACATGGATATTTCCTTAAATGCTGAAATCTGTCCCTTAAAGCAATATAAGAAGAGCAAAGAGGTAGCAACTGGAGTACATTATCACATCAAAGAAATGTGCCTTGCCCTAAGTGTATATAAAATGATTAAACCATATGATTGAAAGAAATAAGGACTAAGCAGAGACGCATAAAAAAACCGACCGTAAATGCATGTCTCAATCCAAAGTTAAATTCCAATACATACCTTTCTAGAAAAGAACGAACTGAATCTTTCTTTCCCAAATAGGCCTATTCTCTCTTTCATGTTTTAATGACCTTCCTCAATCTGAGCTATAGTATGTCTGGATGCTAATTGTCTAGTAGTCTAGACAGTGATGATATTATGACCAAGTTATGCACAGATAATCACTGTGTCACTGTTTTCAATGCTGCCTACACATATTGCTTCACTGAACACACTTGGCATGTGCGATTATTCTCTTGATATTTATTTTCACCATTTAAGTAGAGAATGCTTACATAATCAAACTGTCCAGTGAACTGAGCATTTTTTAAAAAAATAATTCAAATGAAATATGAGAGTCTCAAAGCAGAAAGGAAAAATAATGTTAATGGACTTCATACCTTTATGTATGCCGGGGCCTTC
This sequence comes from Neomonachus schauinslandi, assembly GCF_002201575.2. Lineage (NCBI taxonomy): Eukaryota > Metazoa > Chordata > Mammalia > Carnivora > Phocidae > Neomonachus > Neomonachus schauinslandi. Next base: position 9,653,967 of record NC_058403.1, on the reverse strand, counting down.
CACCCATGATATTTTTCTTGCTTTGTTCACCAGGGATAGATATTGCACAGGTCTCTCAAATACTTTTACTACAAATCGTCCTCATCCAGATAGGTTGGCTTATTCAAAGCCATTCCAACAAGGCAGACCCAGGAATTTCTGGAGATGTCTTTTATTTACCCAGAATTAGGCTTTGTGATGTAGTTTCATGTGCCCACATGGCCTGCCTCGTCCACACTCCACAGGTTACAGTAAAACAGGCAATTACTTGGCTCTTAAATGTTTTTAAAATGAAACATTTGTGTTTAAAAACCACCATCTTAATGAAGAATACGGGCTGTGATGTTTTGACATCACTTAAACCCACCTGAAGGGGGAAGACTTTGAAATCAATGCAGAAATGAAAAACAATATGGTTTAGAAAGTGGGAGGATGTTCCAGACACAGTGGATAACAAGGTTTATATTTGGCATGGAAAGAGAAAATGATCAAAGGGTCCTGGAAGAAGTTTGTTTGGCCAAGGAAAAGGCATAGACTGGGAGTAACAGGCAGACACGCAGGCTTGGCAGAGGGGTGGGTGTTGATACAGCATGACTTTGAGGACAGTGTAAAGGCTCTGCTGGACTGTTTTACATCCTATTTCCATCATTAGAATCATCTCTGAAGTCAATATATTACTTAAAGAAGTCCCCACTGCATGAAAATCTATGGCTGCATGGGGTAAAATAAAACCTTTCCCCACTCCCATGACATCAGCCTGCTTGCTCTCTCACGTGAAATGGAAACAAGACACCCAACAGATGAATTTAAAATTCATCTGTGCTGGTTCTGAGCTCGGCATCTGTCAGGACAGGTCGGGTAGGCCCATAGGGGAGGGCAGGGAAGGAAGTTCAGGGGAGAAGTGGAAGGCAAGAAGTTTCCATAGCCCATTGGAAAGGTAGGCAGAGCTCACCGATGACAAGTTGACTTTGCTTCATAATTCTGAGTCAAGCCAGCTCTTCCAAATGAATGGAGTCAAACTGTGCGCCCCCAACCACCCACCACCAAAAAAAGATATGTTCTCATTGAACCCGTGAATGTAACCTTGGAAAGGGGAACTTTGCAGATTTAATTAAGTGAAGGATCTCAAGATAAGATCATCTTGTATTTAGGGTCAAACAAATCTAATGACAGATATCCTTGTAAGAGAAAGGCAGAGGGAGATTCGGGACCCTGAGACACTGGGCTGGAGTGGTGCCCTTCCAGGCCAAAGAGCAGCAAGGACGGCCTGCAGCCACCAGCAGCCAGAAAGAGGCAAGGAACAGATTCTGCTTCAGGGCCTCCCCAGAGAACCAACCTTCCTGGCACCTTGACTTCAAACTTCTGGCTTCCAGAACTGTGAGCAAATACATCTGTTGTTTAAAGTCACCACATTTGTAGGGATTTGTTACAGCAACCCCAGCAAACTCAAACACCAAAGAAGAAACCCTGGCTCCTGCTTGTGTCCCTGTTCTGATACTGTCCCATCCTCAAAGTATTCTTTTTATTTACATTTGGGACAACACATAAAACATAAGATTTCCATCTTTATCATTTTTAACTGTACAATTAAGTAGCATTAAGTATATGGCCAGCATTGTGCGACCATCACCACCATCTGTCTTCCAGAACTTTTTCATCTTCCCAAACAGAAACTCTACCCATTAACATCTACCATTAAACACTAACTCCCCATTCCTCTCTCCCCCAGTTCCTGGCAAGCACCATTCGACTTTCTGTCTCTGAATCGGACTACTCTAGAGACCACATACAAATGGAATCCTACAGTATTTGTCCTTTTGCATCTGGCTTCTTTCATTCAGTGTAGTATCTTCAAGGTTCATTCATGGCATAGCATGTATGGGTACTTCATTCCTATTTAAAGTGAAATTATATATCTTATATATATATATATATATATAATTTTGTTTATATGCACTGTTTTTCCACTCATCCATTGATGAACACGTGGGTTGCTTCCACTTTTTGGCTTTTGCAAACAATGTTCTTATGAACATGGTGCACAAATATTTCCTTGTCCTCAAAATGGTATACTTCTTCTTTATTACATCTCCTGAACTTCTTCATCTCTTTCCTCCTTCTAACTGGAGTGGTCCTGGCACCAGGCTCCCTCTTCATCAGTAGTGCCCTTTTCAGGATAGTTCTTGGCAGTGAGGACCACAGGGTTTCCATAGAGAGACTGAAGTGGAACTTGGGGGCAGAAGTCACTGGGTGGTGGAGGTGGGGGGAGGGGAGGGAAGCAGAGGCTGGGGGCTTTGTCGGTCCCGAGTTCGCTAGCTTCCTCCATGTTTTCACTTAGAACACAAGTTACAGATCCATAAAAAGAGCCACTATTCACATTTTATACGAGACCAAGAAAGCATCAATGGCCCGTATTGAGGAATGTTATTACTCCCTTTTTTTTAAGTGACTTGGGGATCTCATGAAAGCTTAAGCTGGGTCCTCCACTCCATCCTTCGTGTTTCTCCTAAGTTAAAGGTAATCAAGTTTATCATCCAATAAATTGGGACACTTTTGGGAGTAAAAGAGGAGTTACTGGGGATCATTTAGGCAAAGAGATGTGTGGTCACCCAAGACTCACTGCCACACCATCCCCTCAAGCCCTCCCCCTCTGCCCTCAGGACCTGCAGCATCTTGGTTATGCCCATCCTGGGAGTCACAGGATATAATGCCTCTAAACATGTATTTTGTGATATAAAATCCCAAGCTACCCAATAACATGGGATATACATCGTGCCCAAGCTCAGGATGTACAATGTGAAACGTACTCTGCTTACCTTATACTTCCTGCTTACCATTTTCTTCCTGAAAATGACAGAGATACTGGTGTGAGCCAATGTACCTAAAGCTAAAAATATATTTTTCACCATATCACTCGTGAAAAGTCAAACATTGTTTTATTAGCCTATTGTATGTTTTCCTTCTTGCAACATTTTTATTTCGGGGAAACTAGTTTTTGTGGGCCTGAAAAACAACCTCACACAAACAGCACAAGAATTCTGTGCTAGGAATAGCAAAAGCTTACCTCTGAAGGGGGAAAATTCTAGCTTCTATTTATTTATACTACTTTTTTCCCTCAACAATTGCTGTTCTCTATAATTTAAATGTCTGCAAAAATAGCAGTTATGTAAACATTAATGCATAAAAAACTATCATTTCAATGTAGCCTGCAAATCCTGGAAGCTAAACATTAAGGAATCATGAGATTTTTTTCCTCTAAGCAAAGGGAGGGAGTTCACAATCTTTTTATCCCTAAAACGTACCCTTCAAAGCTTTTCAAGTTCAAATTGTTAAGCAGGCCTGAATTGCCATTAGTATTGAATTTTGGTAAAAGTTCGTATTCTTTCTGCCTCCAATCACATGCTCCTTTCTTTACCCATGATAAACTTATGTCTTTTATTTCTGTATTTGCTGATTTTCCAGTATTAAGTATGGAGTCTTCTTTTCCCTTTGAACATGAAAGTTCCCTCTCTAATCATAATAAATATATGCAACCACACAAGGCTAGCTTTGAAAAAAGTACTATTAAATAATTCCAATGATCCCATTGCCTTTCATAAAATCATAGATATGTGCCCATAGTGGGGGGAAAGACCTTAAGTTCTGAGTAGGAATTCTTTCCCAAGAAAGTTCATGAAATTCTGTTAAGAATGATATACTTCTAGAAGGCATTAGACCAAGAGAAGAAAAAGTCAAATGGAGAGGTGTGTGTGTGTGTGTGTGTGTGTGTGTGTTGGTGGGGAGATGGTAGAGAAATTTACAGAACCCAAAGCACAGGTAAGCTGTGTATTACTTGTGGGTATCAGGACCCCAGCCTCAAACAGATCTCTCACCATGTCTTCAAGAATCCAGAATCCGGAATGGCCCATAGGCTGGCCTTACATCAGAGCATGCTTTCTTCCCTGAAATCTGTGGGCTTATCCAGAGTTACAAATTCTTAGGATGGGGTCCTCTGAAAACCCACAAGCCCTCAGCTCCCATCACCTCTCCCATGAGAGTCATAATACATTTAAGGAAATTTTACCTTCTGTATGATGGGCTCTTAAACTCAGTGACTGAGTCCATGGTCCTTGGTAACAATAACAATTGTATAACCACTTATTCCATCTGCCTTCATTAGCTCCTACCATGTGTAAGACACTGTGTGAGACAAAATCTTTTACCCCAAAGAGTGTATATTCTAATGGGAAGAAGACATGTTAGGAGGGATTGAGAAACAACATGCACAGGAAGGCAGGGAGGGCCAGTTTTACCCAGGGAAGTGGAAAGAGCATCCTAGAAAAGGTGGTGGAGTAGAGAAATGAAGAACATTCCATACATACTGATGGGAAATCCAGAGAGCTAATGCTTAGACTCCTTGGAGAAGAGTAAATAAGCTTCTGTGAGGAGAGCTAAGCATGTAGTGAGTAGTGGAAAGACAACAGATTCCAAGAAAAGCAGATAGGAGCCAGACTGTAGCTTGATAATCATTTCTTAAATAAATGAATGGATGAATGAATACTTTTCTTAAAAAAAAGATTTTATCCCTTTGAGGTATTTAGAAAACAACGTTCAATGGTATAAGAGACAGCATTTATTTATTTATTTATTTACTTACTTATTTTGGTGGATGTTAGGGACTGAATGTTTGTGTCTCTCCCCTCCTCAAATTCATATGTTAAAGCCCTACCCCTCAATGTCATTGATGGTATTTGGAGGTGGGGCTGGCTTGGGGAGATAACTAGGGCTAGATGAAGTCATGGGGGTGGAGTCTTGGGATAGGATTGGTGCCCCTATAAAGAGAGACACGAGAGCGTTGCTCTCTCTCCCTCCCCTCCTCCCCACCATCATGTGAGGACCCAGCAAGAACATCTACAAGTCAGAAAAAGAACCGTCACCAGGAACTGAACTGGCTGGCACCTTCATCTTTGACTCCCAGCTTCCAGGACTGTGGGAAATACATGTCTGGATTTTTAGTCACCCAGTCTATGGTATTTTGTTCTGGCAGCCTAAGAAAGCTAAGACAGTGGGGTTATTTTTTTTTAAATAATATTTTGAGATTGATAATACAAAATGTTATATTGAGGATTTGGGAAGCAAAGTTGCTAAAGAGCTAAAATATTGCAACAGCTGAATCTATGACTTTACTGAAGACCACAAAATAAAATATCATATTGTTTAATAGCATGGAAACCATTTATAGGAAGAATGAACTTGCTAAATTTTTGTTTAATTATAAAATAGACACAAGAAATGTGACCAAATAAACTGAAATATGTAAGGTAGTAGTGACCCACATTCCTTGGACCACAGGTCATTTTCCGGTAAATAGGAAGTTATGAGACTTCAGTTAAGTACTGGGTTGAACCAGATAAAAGTGCCATTTTGGTAGACAAGATTATGGGTTCTCCACATATCAAGCTGGGACACCAGCTAGGTGTCCTACAGTTCAACTCCACTGTGACACTACATACACAGAGAGAGCATCAGATCCCACAGGCCTACCAGACTGTGCCTCCCCCCCACTTCAGATACCAGTGACAAGTCCAGATTGTCACCTGTGCTTCTGATCCAGTGGCTACAAATCAGAGGTTCCCATGACCCCTCCTCGGGTTCAATTAATTTGCTAGAGTGGGTCACAGAACTCAGTTTACTTACTAGATCACAGGTTTATGACAAAAGATATTGAAGGATACAAATCAACAACCAGATTAAGAAATACATAGGGAGAGGTCCCCAAAGGAGACCAAAGATAAGAACTTCTGTCCCCTGGAGTTTGGGATATGTCACCCTCCCAGTCTGTAGATGTATTCCAATTCATCAACCTGGAAGCTCTCTTAATTCTGTGGTTCAGGGATTTTTATGAGGCTTCATCCCATCAGCATGATTAAGTCCTTGGCCAATGGTGATTGGCCAAACTCCAGCCCCTCTCCACTCCCTGGAGGTGGGGGTGGGGGGGCTGAAAGTTCCAACCTCCTAATCACATGTTTGTTTCCCTAGCAACTAGTTTCCATCATTAGGTTACCGGAGGGTTTTCCAAAGGTCACCTCATTAACATAAACGCCGGTGTGGTTGAAGGGGCCTTGTTATGAACAACTAAATTACTCAGCCATAAAGAAAAAATGAAATCTTACCATTTGCAAAGACATGGATGGAGCTAGAGAGTGTTATGTTGAGTGAAATAAGTCAGTCAGAAAAAAGACCAATGCCATGTGAGTTCACTGATATGTGAAATTTAAGAAACAAACCAAAGGAGCGAAGGGGGAAAAAAGAGAGAGAGAGGTAATCCAAGAAACAGACTCTTAGCTATAGAGACCAAACTGATAGTCACCAGAGGGGAGGTGGGTGGGGAAGATGGGGGAAATAGGTGATGGGAATTCAGGAGTGCACTTGTCCTGATGAGCACAGGGTGAGGTATGGAAGTGTTGAATCACTATATTGTACACCTGAAACTAACATTACACTGTATGTTAACTAACTGGAATTTGAATAAAAGCTTTTTTAAAAAAAGATGCTCCTTTCACTTGTATCTCTCTCTTTATTTAGGTAATTCTAAAAGTTTTAGGAGCCTGTACCAGGAAAGAGGATGAAGACCAAATAAATATATTTCTTGTTATTAATCACAATATCACACATATGGTTTAACCTAATTCTAAATGGTGATGTTGCTGTAATTAGAGTCTTAACGTATGAGTTTTATGTAATTTATCACATTTTATAGTATTAGAAACATAAGCTATTAATTGAACACAAATTAGTCCTTTGAGTAGCTTTTTAGAATTTAATTGTTTCTAAGAGTGTGATAAACCAGATGACTAGTAATAAAACTGATAATTATGAAATTAACAGAATTTGATCTTTGGCTATAATTCAGGGAAGAATTCCTCATAAAAGAAAATTAAATGTTAGTTGAGATAAAGTGTTTAATTTTAAAGATTATTGCCTTGTAAGTGATTTCTCTTTTAAGTGGAAAGTAAACTGATTTATATTAAAAGCAAACAATTGCATTTTTATATCAGTGGAAAAAATATTTGTTGTTTTAAATGACCACAGAATCATTAAGTTACATCCTTTGTGGAGAATGGGTCCCAAGCCAGGGTTTTAAGCTCTATTTACTGTCTTCCTCTTAATACAGGATATTTTGAGAATGTATTTTAATTTTCCCCACAAAAATATTATTCCATTCCTTAAATGAAATTTACTTTCTTTAATATACTGGGATAATAAAGCCCTGAGCCAATCAGATCTAATTCTGTCCATAAGAAAAATTGTAAATATGCACACGCCTACACTCACCCGTCCCTGCGTGCAAACACACACACACATACACACACACACAGGCGCGTACGCGCACGCACGCACTACTAATAAGAAGTAAAAGGTCTCAATAGTTACTTGTTCAGACAGTAAAGGACCCCTCCCCAAGACCTTCCAAGGTTTTGATCAACAGTAACAATAATCTGTAGAGTTTTCTTTAAGAACCCATTTTACCCATTTTATTTTTAATTTGTATTATTTTAAAATTATTTAGCTTTTAAATAGGTAATATATGCATGCGGAAAAAATATACAAGACACAAGAGGAGGACACACTCTTCCTCCAAACCTCTTCAGGTCTCCTGGTCTCCTTCTCCAGAATTAACTATTGTTAACAGTTCTTTTTTTTTTTTTTTTTTTTTTTAAGATTTTATTTATTTATTTGAGAGAGAGAGAATGAGAGAGAGAGCACGAGAGCGGGGAGGGTCAGAGGGAGAAGCAGACTCCTCGCTGAGCAGGGAGCCAAATGTGGGACTCAGTCCCGGGACTCCAGGATCATTACCTGAGCCAAAGGCAGTTGCTTAACCAACTGAGCCACCTAGGCGTCCCACTACTGTTACCAGTTCTTAAGAACCACTAAGACATAGACTGTAAGAGCTTAACAGCTCTCACAGTACTGACCCGTAGGAGGATAATGCAACCCACATATAGGACTAAAAATTTCCTAGCAGCTACATTAGTGAAATGAATATTAGTATTTTGTATTTATTTAGCCCGATATAGGCAAAATGTTATTTCAAACTGTACACAATATAAAAATATTAATGAGATATTTACACTCTTTTTTTCCTACTGAGACTTTGAAATTCAGTGCGTAGGTACGCTCATAGCACATCTCAGTTTGGACCAGACACATTTCATATGGAAAGTAGTCACCATATTGAACAGCACAGTTCTATAAAGTTCCATAAAATATAAGCATCTTTTTTTAAAAAAGGAAGAGGTTTTTTTTTTTTTAAAGCTTGCATACAATATGCATGGTTCTTCCTTTTCTTACTACTTTGAACGTGGCTACAGAGTACATATATATATTAGTAACACATTATGGAAAAATTACAAAATACAGAGAAGAAAACTTTTAAATCATTTATAATTCTATTTTTGTTTTCGTACAGGTACAAGTAACAGTTCTGAACCTCCAGGAATAAGTTTAACATAAATTTTAATCACAAATTCATAGGTCTGAGAAAGCTGCCCAAGATGTCATTCAGTTAAATTCTTATTGTGAGGTAAAAGGACTTCACTAAGCAATAGTAAATGGATAATTTTTTGTTTGAAATTTGAAATCTCTCTCTCTTCATCACTCTCCCTCTTCTTTCCTTCTCCCCCACGCCACTCTCTTTCCTTCCTTTGCTGCTCTCCGTCTTTCCCTCGGTCACCATTCAAATGGAGAGCCAATGAGAAACATTGTTAACAACTGTCCTTTTTGTTTGTTTTTTAGTTCTTTAGTTTTTTGTTTTTGTTTCTTTTTTAGTTGGGGTGGGGGCCGTGCAGTACATTTCATTGAACAAATAACATACGTTGCCTTTGAAAACAAGGGTAGGCAGCCTCATTTGCCTGGAGCCAATTTATGCCTTCATACAGCTGTGTTTGGATATGTAGATATGGTACAGAAATTTGGAAAATTACCACGTGAAATTATTGTTTATCTTTTCTTCTCAGGGGAACAAAGTTTTGAATAAGCTTTTCATTGACGAATAAAAATCTCAGTGTCTACTTAACTATGAAGTGTGCATTATAAAATCATGGGATTCCGTGCCGTGGAAAGAACACCAGGCCAGGAATCAGGAACGTTCCATGTCAGCCTTCCTTCTCTCCAGAGAGAACTCGTAGCTCACTTAGCCGGCTGGCCCTCAGCTCCCTGCTCCACAGATTACAAGGTGGGACTCGAAATTTTTATACCTGTAAAAATCCTACAATTTTTCTTGCCATACATCAGGGCAATGTTTTTAAATCCTTCCTTTCAAAATAACTATTTTTAATCTTAGTTACAAGAAAATGTGTGATTCACAAAAGTACAACTGGATACAATTTTTCTAACATTTCCTTATGGTTTATAGCCCGGGTTGGCAAACTAAGAATTCCAAGGCCAGCTGTTTTTATAGAGCCCCTGAGCTAAGAATAGTTTTTATGTCTAAATGATTGGGGAAAAAATCAGAAGGATCTTTCATAACATATGAAAATTATATGAAAGTCAGTTTTCAGTGTTCATAAATAAAGTTTTATTGGAACACTTAATTTGCTTCCTGAAGACTGTGGTTGCTTTCATGCTACCATGGTTGAGCTGAATAGTTGAGACCTAGACCCCAGGGCCTGCAGAGCCTAAAATATTTACCACCTAACCCTCCCCACTGAGGAGGAAGCCCAACTGGGGACTCGATCCCAGGACCCCAGGATCATGACCTGAGCTGAAGGCAGGCACTGAATCCACTGAGCCACCCAGGCGCCCAGGCTGATTTTTTAATACAACCATAGAAGCATGGCAGGAGCAGGAGTTGATTCCAGATCTCTCTGATACAGAGTCTGTGCCTTTAACCTCAGTTCCAGAGCACAAACCTTCCTCTGCATGTCACTTAAATGACCTGGGTGTTTCTGGCAATGTATGCAGAAAGAGACAATCTGCATTAGGAATTGCTGATAAAAGGATCAGTGCCTTCGGGACTCTTAAAAAGAACTCAAAATGGCATATTCAGCATGAATCCACCCATCTACAGAATGCATAACAATGCAAAACTGAAAAGTGAAAGTTATAGTTTCAAAATAGCAAACAATGAACTGCCTTGTTGCAAAGGCAGAGTGGTCTACTTGATGTTTCCAAAGTGCCCTCTGATGGGCCACCATCCGTTCCTGACAGAATTGGCACCAGTGTAGACTAAAGGAGAAAATAATAAAGACAATGCCCCGAATTTTTCACGGTATGAAGTTATTCAGCTTAAACATAGCCCTTTATTGTGAGATCACATCCTCTCAGATTTTGGGTATAAAATATATTCTCTGTTTTGCATGATCATGCTAGGCTTTTCTTCTCTAATGGACTTACTTGACAGAAGAAAAAGCAGACAACCTATTTTGGTCCTTTATTTACTTTTTTAATTTCTTGGTCAATGGAATCCTAAAGTCTGCGAACCAGGAGTTTACATGCCCTTTGACCTAGTAATCCAAACTTTAAGAAATGATCCTCCTGAAATAATGTGTTTGGTAGAAAACAATTTATAAACAAAAAATATATGCCTCGGCATTATTTGTAAAAAGCAAAATTTCAAAATAAAATCATAGAATAGTTAAGTTATTGTATAATGATTATGATAAAATAACCTATGGCAATTCAAAATCTCTTGTGTGATTTATCTATTGACATGAAAATACTCCCAGTATTCTGTTAAAGGTGAAAAAAAAAAACCAAGCTATGCATGAAAAATAGGATTACAGTTTAATAAAAATTAAATGTATAATCATAATATGTGAAAAAACATGCCTAAATGTGTTTACAGTTATGTTTTTGTTTTGTTTTGTTTTTCAGATCAAGACTGTTTTCTTCAACTGTCTTCTTTTCCACCTAGTCGGGCCTTTTTTTATACATGTCCATGACTGCTTGGGAAATCTCTGTTTTTTGGCCCTTCTGTTCTTTTCACACATAGGTCCTTTACTTCTGTGTTCTGGGAGATCTCGAGATGCTGTTTTCTGCCCTGTCAATTCTGCAATTCATAGGTATGAAGCCTTTGATCCCACTTCCTATTGGCTTTCTTTGCAGTCCTTCCTGTTCCACTCAGGCATCTCTTCATGTCACAGTCCTCTCTTCACAGCTGTTTGAGGGAGACCATATATATTTTCATCTTAATTGCCATATTACTTTCTCCTGGTTATGCTGGTAAGCCAAGCTAAGAAGACTTCCTCTGAATACATTCCTTAGGATAACGTTTCTCTCTTCTGGACCTAGAGTAATTATTAATAGGTCATGTTTTATCCATTTTATTCCTTACTGAAGAGAGGTCTCAGGGGCCCTTGTGTTGGCTGCCCAGAGGAGATGGCCCTCACTCCTTGCTCCTCTCACCATCCACATGGGGATGGTCAGCCCCTCTCAGGCCCTTCCCCAGTGCTCGGCTGTTTACCCTCTTTCTGTATCTGGTATACTGAAGTGGGGTCTTCCCCTACATGGTTGGGTCTCTCCCACCGTGAATCGAGAAGGAAAACAGTCTCCCTGTACTGCAAGACCACCAGGACTCAGTCTCCCCATTTAACCTCCTTTACCCCATCCACTGTAAGAGGTTAAATTGCATCCACTGGGAATTTATATGGTGAAGTCCTAACCCCTGGTACCTTAGAATGTGACCTTATTTACAAATAAGGTCATTGCAGATGTAATTAGTTAAAATAAGATGAGAACATTAGGATGGCTATTATCAAAAAGACAAGAGACAACAAGTGTTGGTGCGAGTGTGGAGAAAAGGGAACCCTTGTGCGCTATTGGTGGGGATAGAAATTCGCAAAGCCACTGTGGAAAACAGAATAGAGGTTTCTCAAAAAAATTTAAAAGGAATCACTATAGGATCTAGCAATTTGACTTTTGGGTATTTATCCAAAGAAAATGAAAACACTAACTTGAAAAATATCTGTCCCCCCATGTTCATCGAAATGTTACACACAATAGCCAGGACATGGAAACAACCTAAGTGTCCATCAGTTGGTGAATGGATAAAGAAAATGTGATACATACATACAATGAGATATGATTCAGCCATAAAAATGAATGAAATCTTGCCATTTGTGACAACATGGATGGACCTTGTGAAATAAGGTGAAGGGAAATAAGTCAAAGAGAAAGAAAACTACCGTAAGATCGCACTTATATGTAGAACCTAAAAAAAAAAGGAAAGTAATTTCATAGATACAGAGAACAGATGGTGGTTGGGGGGGTGGGAAGAGTATGAAATGGGTGAAAAGGGTCAAAAGGTCCAAACTTAAGAGTTATAAAGTAAGTAAGTCATGGGGCTATAATGGACATCATGGTGACTATAGTTAGTGATACTGTATTGCATATTTGAAAGTTCCTAAAAGAATAAATCTTTTTTTTTTTTTTTAAGAGGTAGAGAGGGGCAGAAGGAGAGAGAAAATCTTAAGCAGGTTCCACACCCAGTTCAGAGCCTGTCATGGGGCTCAATCTCACGACCCTGAGACCATGACCAGAACTGAAATCAAGAGTCCCATGCTTAACCAACTGAGCAATCCAGGCACCCCTAAAAGAGTAAACCTGAAAAGTTCTCATCATAAGAGTAAAAAAATTTCTAACTTTTTCTAACTTTACCATACTATGTATTAGAAAAGATGTTAACTAGACTTACTGTGGTTTTCATATCGCAATATATACAAATATTGAATCATTGTGTTGTAGACCTGAACTTAATATAATGCAATATGTCAATTATACCTCAACTTTAAAAAATAGGAAGAGGTGTCACCTTTCTGTTCATGTCTTTGCTTAATTTGCTGCCTGCTCCTGTTACAACATATTGTTGTGCAACAAACCACCTTGAACATGAATGACTTAAAATGTATTGTTATTTCTCAAAAAGGAAAAAAAAAAAAAGGAAGCTAGGTCATTATGTTGGGCCCGAATCCATTAGGACTGATATAAAAGGGAAATCTGAACACAGACTTGCACACATACAGACACGCACACAGGGAGGACACGTGAAAATGTAGGTGGAGACCAGGATGATGCATCTACAAGCCAAGAAATGCCCTCCGAGGCAGCCAGCTCTGCCCTCCCCTCAGTGTGGGACTTGTGGCCCCCAGAGCTATGAGACAAGAATTTTCTGTTGTGTAAGCCCCCCAGCCCGGTGCTCCGTTACAGCAGCCCTAGCTGACCGCCACTCTCACGGACGCCCCTCGCAGTCCTCTGGGATCAGGCCCTGGCCACCTCTCTTCCCAGCTCCATCCCAATACTGCATTCTTAATGCTCTGGGGATGTTAGAGCTGCTACGTGGCCCCTCCCACACTGTGCTGTTTCTCTTCTGGGGCAGCCTCCTCTGCCTGAAATCTGCTCCTCCCCCTCGCTCTGGCCCTCCTCCTGCAACCTACCCACCATGCTCGTCCCTTCCTGGCTTGGAGACTCAGCCCAGAAGTCCATGGCCATCTCCTCCAGAGAGCTTAGCAGACTTAGATGCCTTTTTTAAGGTGACCAACCATCCCCGTTTGTCTGGGACTGAAGAGGTTCCTCTACTTTTGGTGCTAAAAACAAGAAAGCCTGGGCAAATTGAGGCAAGTTAGCCACTTGCCTCTCTCAGTGTTCCCGTAATTCCCTGAACCTCTTTCTATAATTCTTCTTCCTAATGATCTAATTTATAGCAGGATGATCTGGTCTAATTGGACCCACACTAGACCAGGAGCTCCTTCAGGACCTTGTTTCTTCACACCTGTATCCCCAGCACTTCTTACGTAGTAGGTGCTCAGTTCATGTTCTTAAATAAATGAACAGTAAGAAAATTGTCAAGTCTCTTCAGGGTCACCCTTGCGTAAATGCAGCCCCCTGTGCATCCATTCACTTACTTAATACTCCTCCCTGGACTTCCATGTTCCCGTCAGCAGCTTTTATATCCACCACCAAGGAGCCAAAGACTCCAGAGGAACATGACCATAAAAGTATCCTAGGAAATACCGACTTTATTTAACAAATACATCAAAAATAACTATGACTGCTGAGCATACCAACAAAGTAGTTTTCTAAGAGTCAAAATTTGAAATTCATCAAGTCCTTGGAAAATGGAACTTCATCTGAACATTGTTTGACTGTTGTTGTTGTTTTAAATTAAGTATAGCCTTAGGGGTGCTTGGATGGCTCATTCGGTTAAGCCTCTGACTCTTGATTTTGGCTCAGGTCATGATCTCAGGGTCCTGGAATCAAGCCTCACATCCGGCTCTGTGCTCAGCGCAGAGTCTCCTTGAGATTTCCTCTCTCCCTCTCCCTCTGCCCCTGCTCACACATTCTCTCTCTCTCTCAAAATAAATAAACAAATCTTAAAAAAAAAGTATAGCCTTCATACCAGAAGTTGCTATAAATCCCCCATTTTAATCAATAGGGTCTGAGTAGAAAAAAATAATTTAAAGAATGCTTTCCTGAGAAATGATTATATAGCACTATGGAATATCTCTGTATTAAGTCAATAGTGAACATCTTTGTAATATATCACTGTAGTCCTCCACAAGAATTATTAATATTTATTAGTATTTTACTATATGAGCAGATAACTTTTTATTATTATAGACAGTTCTGCAAGGAATATGATTTCAGCCAACTATTTTTATATATACTTATGTATCTCTTTAGACTAAATCCTTAAAAGTGGAATTTTCAGGTCAAATTACACTTTGAAATTATTTTGATTTAAATATTCCGTATATTTTTCTAGCCCTTAAAGACAAGAAAACTATTTGCTGACATAATGGTCCTCTTGTATGGACTTGTATGGATCCATCTGACTCTTTTCTACTTTTCACAGTTCATTGTGAAAGATGATTGCATTGCCCATCAAAAGTCTTCTTGTTGACAAAATGTTTATCTTTACCTAAAAGAGGATTGTGATGACGATGTTGCATCTTAAGTACAAAAATTCTCTCTCTATTTACATGGTTTAGCAGAAAAATAGTTTGAAAGTGCAGGGTGGAGACAAGTTGAATGAGTTCGAAGTCCCAACAGTGTTTTAGCTGTCTCACTAAAAAGACATTCCAAAATCTTGCAGCACAAGAAATACTTTGAACGTCGGCCTTAAACTTAATCCCATAGGAGGGAGGCTTGGCAAGCAAGTCAACATCTTTCTTGTAACCCTAAGAAGTTCACAGATTCCAGTAAGCTTCCATGCATTTTGCAATCCAGATTCTACCCCATGAATCTTGCTTCCTTTCAAGTTTGTGAAATTCTCTAATTTTCCTAAAACATCATACAAATCCTCTCTCTGTTGTATATCTCTCAATCATGAAAGTGTCATTTGGATTTATAGTCTCCAAAATCAATAAAACCTCCCCCTCCCCAACTAAAGGGGAGAAGGATCTGGAATCACTTTATGAAATGTACCTAATAATAATATGACAACAACATGCCACGTTATCATAGTTCAAACTACGCCTGAGACAGCCTGGTCAGTACTTGGCTATCTTTGAAACAAAATCACATTCTTCAGGAAGTGGTGTTGGTAACTCAATAAGCGGCAGCTGTTCCTGGGTCTTTGAAAAAAATGTTTCATCATTTGACCAGTGTTCAGTAACCAGAGTTATGCCCCATTATAACTGAAGGCCAAAGTGGAAAAGTCTACTTTTTATAATGATTGGAAAACCTCTGGGCAAAGAAATACATGAAAAAAATTTTTTTTGCTCTTAATCTGAGTATCCTATCTCAATTTAGATGTACTCTGTTCACATCAATTTCTCTGTAATGTTAATTTGCACTTATTACCCAGAAATTCCATACACATAAAATGATTGCTCCATTCCTTCCAATCTTAATAATAAGTACTCCATCCCCATGCCATTTTAAAAGCTTTCTAAAGACCCTTTTAAAATGAAAGGTGATATCACTGAATGTAATGTTTATTTACAAGATATTATGATCCCAGGCTTCCAGAATGCTCGGTATAAATAACAACCCAGCAGCATGCACTGCATTTAATAGAAATTTGATCCCATCAATTTTACATGATCCTACCAAGGAGAGCGTAGAATGCTAATGATGCTAATGAGAATTTGATGTTGACAGAAGATTCATTTATAAATAAAAATGGCCAGAAAGATTATTAAATCAGATGATGGTTTGTCAATACCCATCTCACATTAGGTCTCACTATCAAGATGACCAACTGCACTTTCAATAACAATAAATAAATAACAATTATGATTCCTATGTTGTACTTATGTTGCACTTTTCATCAGTGGACCTAAAAAGATATGTATTAGATTATCTTCAGGCTCCTTGACAGCCTGGGCTCGAAGTATCTACTTCCAGGAGGACTCTAAATCAACATCATGTTCATTATTGTACTGAAATGGCTTTGGTCACGCTTGTCCAGCCATTTGCAGATGTCATACTTCATACACCCAAATGACCTGGACAAGAGGTCCTCTGAAGAGGAGGGAGGGTGGCACGATCTAGATCATGCTTCCCATCTGACTCTTTCTTATGCCTTAGTTCTCCTGAAGTGTCTATGGAACTGAGAGTTTCAGGGCTTGTACAATCCAAACATGTTTGCTGAAATCTATACAGTTTATTCCTTAATTAAAATCACTAGAGCTTTTTATTTGTCTTTAAGGAAACAGGCATAACAGCAAACTCTTTTTTTTTTTTTTTAATCTAGCTTTGGCAGTAGAAATACAAATAGAATGACAATTTATAAATTATTGTATGTTCTCATCGATTTTGACAGATGATGACTATCTCAGACCCTGCTATAATATTGTAGAAATTTTTATTTTTTGTATGCCTACTCCACTGGCATCTAATACAGTGACTACCAGTGTCCCCTGCCCAAGGATTGAAGTGTTTAGTAATAGGTGAGGAAACTCACCTAGAGAGCTGCCCAGGTCTGATTTTCTTTATTCTCCTTTAAGAGACACAGACAACCTTGAACAGGCTGATAAATCTATTTCTACTGAATCATTCTACTACTAGCCATTCCACTAGGAATGAAAATGAAGAAATGTATGGGAAATGACTGGGGAAAAAAAGGACAAAAGGAAAAGAGAGCTCCCGGAAGCCATGACAACTGTTTTCACTGTGTAGAGGGCCACCTACAGAAAATGATACCATCCTGAAGAGGAAGAGCCTCCAGGATGAGGACACCACTTTGGGGATGTTTCAATTCCCAGTGACAGAGCAAAAGTCATGATACCTATTGGAGTTGCCTGGTTGGGAACAAGAAAGGAGAGAAGACGTGGATGTCATGACTACATATTCATTAATTCTGTAAATGTTTACTAGGCACTCACTCTACATTGAGCGGTACACAAGATGCTGCAGACACAATGTGGAGAAACGATAGGCAAGGCATCTGCCATCTTGGATCTGCGAGTCTGGTGGGGGTGGCAGACAGAATTCTGATCAGTGTACTCATGAATGGAGGACCACAACTCCAGTAAGTCCTTTGGAGAGACCGTGTGTGGATTGTGAGATTGACCTAGTCTGGAGTCCAGAGAAACTTCCCTGGGTAAGAAACACTTGAGACGAGATCAAAGTAGGATGAGAAGTAAGCCAAATGAAGGGTCGAGGACAGAAAAGATTCCAGCGAATGACCGGTCAGAGCGAAGGAATGGAAGAATCAGGAAACAGAAAAAGGCAGGATAGGAAGGCCTACTGGATCATGTTCAGGAATTTTGGCTTTATCTTAGGAACAATGGGAAATCATCAAAAGTGGTTTGGTTTGGTTTTGAGGTGGAGAGGTGGTGATGTGGTCACATCTGTACTTAGAAAAAGTCATTTGGGCTCTCAAATGGAGAGTGGATTTGATGGGACCAGAGTGTATCCAAGAACAGAAGGGGGCTGCCCTAACAGGACGTCAGGTATCAGACTCCTGTCGGACCTAGAATTTTAATGCTTTAAGACGTCTGTATTTGGAGATTGTGAACTTTGCTTCATTCACTTACTTAATTTAGTCAATAATCAATATGCTAAATGACATTTTGGAAGTAGAAATTAGATTTTATGCTGTTTTTATCACTCCCCCAACCTTCAGTCACTGCTGTCACGGCCAACAAGATTTCCTTTTGACTTTTAGGAACATTATTCTGTATTCTAAGCTATGTGAGGGTAATATAACTGAACACTGCAACAAATTACCCTATCGATTATCAAAATAATCATCAGGAAAGACAGTATTTATTTATTTATACCAATGATTATCTTTAAAGGGCTGGATGCCAGATTTCACAAAATACAAAAAAAAAAAAAAAAGCTAATCTAAAAATAAGCCATTTGGAAAGCCTATAAAACTTCTGATGAACTTAAAATTTCTCACTTCCACAAGTGCATCATTTCTCATGATGCCGTGTACCTAATACACGGATGAAGCTAGACTGCGGTAGCTTTCCCATAGTCAGATTAAAAATGAATGTATTTATAAAGGATTTATGGACAGAGTTTAGAGAAGTAAAGAAGTTTTCATAATTCAAAGATGTTCTTTCTAAGTGTCCAGAAAACAATGTCAATAATTTCCTGGGTCTGGTTGTTAAACTAGTGTGAGCTAATTTTATTATTTATTGGTAGTGACATTTTTTTTCCTGCAGAAGATATGTACGTAAAGCTGTTAGTATATATATATATATTTTTTTTTTTTTTTACAGTGGTTTATTTTGAGGTTTAACTCTGTCATTTACAACAAGCTAAACAGTCTAAAGAGGGCTCTTTGTTTTCTATATGCACATGTGTTCATATGGACATTAAGCCTTTGTTGGGGCAGAGGGTTGGGAGAGAGAGTCAGAAACCTTAAAGGAAGAGGATGAATCTCACAATCGGGAGAAAGTGATGTGAACTTTTAAAGAAAGGCGTTGTAAAACCAAGCCATAAAATTCTATCCTTCTGTTTTTACAGGAGCTTCACCACGGTTTGAGTCTAGTTTGACATTTGACATCCTGACAGTCAAAAACAAAAACAAAAACAAAAAGCCAACAACAACAAAAACACATGCACACACTACTGGGATTATTCTGTGGGGGGGTTAGAGCTGTTAGTTGTGCAATACGGATCGAGTACTTAAGACCAGCAGACACATAGTGCTTGGGCAAGGTTCCCACCTTCTATCCACACTGTGGGAACATAGACATCAACAAAAGCTGGGAGACGCTCCAGGGGCAGGGAGAATCTGTGAAGTGAGGACACCCTCTTCCTTAGAGATCGGCTAATTATGCACTTACATTCATTCACTCATTCATTCATCATTCAGTTGACATATATCTGTGCCAGGCCTGGCCTCAGAGATTCTGCCATATTTCTGTGGGGAGAATGAAGCATGTCACAGCTATGGAGGGGACAGTGAGAGACTGAGGGACCTGTCCCTTGAAGAAGCAACAAAGTCAGAATGAAAGGCAGGTTCCCAGATTTCTTCACCACATTTTGTTGTATTTGTTTCAGAGCAGTGGTTCTCAATCAGGGATGATTTGGGCCCCCGGGTATCAGTGGGCAATGTGTGGAGACAAGCTTGATTGCCATGACTAGGAGAAGCAAGGGCTACTGCATCCAGTGGGTGGGGGCCATCGTACAGTGCGCAGGACAGCCCCACGGCAAGAATGATCAGGACCAAAATGCCAGGAATGCTGCAGTTTAGTACTCCCTGGTTCACAGGGAGCTTCTCTGGGTAATAGGAAAAATTAATAAAAACTAAGGTAGTTTCTTCTCAACTGACATTGATTCTCTCATAAATGAGTCTAAATCCAACTTTTTTTTTTTTTAAAAGAAGTGCTTACTTTGCAGACAGGCTTATCTCTCTATTTATTTATTTATTTATTTATCTATTTATTTATTAATTCCACAGTGTGGTTGCCCACTGTCACCACAAGCCGTAGCACTTCTATCTGTCCGTGATGGCGCCTGGGTTTACAATTACAGAATGTACAGAACAGAAAGCTTTTCTCACTGTCCCATGTGTACACTCAATCCACCTGTGGTTTTCCCAGTGAGGCTGTCTCCCTCCTGCCGTTGAAGTCAAGGCTTCAGTGAAGTGCATACACCGTGTATTATTAAGAATCTGGTAGCTCAAGAATACTGCATTTCGAGTAAAATCAACACCCTCCTATTCAAGTAACCTCTTCTCCTTACTCATTGAGATGTTTGTATGAAGAGCCAGGTGGAAATCATAGCCACTGCCATGAAGATGTTAAAAGGTATGGGGAAAATTTACGGTGTTTACACTGTATCTTTAATTTCCAAGTGCTAGTATCCTAATACCCATGGGAGTTAAGCTGGGGCAAGACTTAACATCACTATTTAGTGCACAGGGCAAGGCAAGTGGCTAACTTCTACAGATTTCTGGTCTGGGACAACATTGACTTTGTTATTTACTTCACTGTCAAAAGCACATTTACATCATTAGGTCATGACTGTAAGCAGTTCCCCAGGATGAATACTTAGAGGTGCTATTGTTACATAACCTTAAAACTAAGTCAGACATGCTTTTACTCCTCAAATCTCTATCATCGTTTAAGTAAATGCCCCATCGAGGCATTTATAAGCCTATTAAAAAAATTCTATCCAAAAACAATTGTCTTATCAACCATCATCACATCAAAATAAAAAAAGTAAACAAGAAAAACTTAATTTCTTTCAAAACATTCAAATTAGCTTTCTCTAAATAACAGAATGGAAAAGCTTAGTCTTCAAGAATCTCATGAACTTCCCTCAGGCTTTGCACCAACACACTGGATTCTATTCTCCCTAATGTCTCATTGGGTCTGACAAATGTATTTATTTGGGGCAAAGAATGAGTGTGTTTGAATTTCTAAACTTGGTTCTCCCACAGGGGCGTGGACATATATATCTTTCCTTCCCAAAGCTAGACAGTTACATGCAATGTGCACAAATATTTCCAAGCGCTCCAAGCACAGTGATATTATTTTATGAGACTAACAGTGGTGTGT
The DNA here is from genome assembly GCF_002201575.2 of Neomonachus schauinslandi. Classification (NCBI taxonomy): domain Eukaryota; kingdom Metazoa; phylum Chordata; class Mammalia; order Carnivora; family Phocidae; genus Neomonachus; species Neomonachus schauinslandi. The sequence goes on along the minus strand of NC_058403.1, from coordinate 9,633,043 downwards.
AGGGACTAGCAAGACTTTCTAAAAAAGCAGGTGCTACAAAAACAACAGAGATACAAAGTATAGGAGGAGCCACTTTGTTTACACTAAAACAGTTCATATTTCAGTACAGTCAGTTACCCCATCACGTCTAGGTGGAATGGAGCCTGGAGCACATCCGGAGCCTGGAGCGTGCAAGGAGATGTGTAGCCCGGGGATCCTGGATGCAGGGAGCCCTAGCGTCTATTGGAAAGCCGAGGAAGGGTCTGCCTCTATGCCCTTTATAACTAAAGAATTGCTTTAGAGCCTAGAAAGAAGGTAATGTGATGGGAGTATGGAAGTAATCTTAATATGAAACACAATCCCTTCAGCATTCGTTGAGTACCTACAAGCGTTTGTTGAGCACCCAATGTATACTAGCCCAACCTAATCTTAGCAGATGGCACCATCCCATATACTAAGGATGCAGAAGTGAAAATGCACTGCCCTCTCCCAGGGGCTCACAGTTCACCAGGGGGACTGAGGTGTAAATAAATAAATCCACCACCATTGGAGTCCCTGCAGAGGTCTGCGCGGAAAGGGAGCTGCACAGATGAGCACCTATGAACTCTACGTAGAAAAAGCGATGTGCAACGTTCTTGAGAATGATCGAGAGCGCAGTATTGGGACAGGGAGGATGCTCAGAGAGAGCAGAAAGAACACGGTAAAAAGGCACCTGCGCCAATTTCACAACAATTTATGCAGGACTCTCCAGGAAGAACTCTGTGGGAAGTTTGGAACAAATGAAAGATGGTGCTGTCTTCAGGGAACTTTCCATGTTTTACTTCAAAAGGCATATATTTTTTAGCTCCTCGAGATTAACAGCATGTGAAATGTACACGAACTGCCCTTACTTCCAATTTATTGCCTTTAATCTTTTAGTACTCTAGTAGATCGGTTACAAATCCTGCAAAATATGGAAGCAATCTCCCAAAAATGATAAACAATGATCCATGTGGATACATGGTCAAATGATAGGCAGAAGAGCAAGATGAAATTCAGTTGATGAGCACAGACATTGGAAAAAAGCTCAATCTCACTAGTAATTTGGAATGTACACTTAAAATGTAGTAACTTTCTATTTATACTTTACTTTTTTTACTTTTTTACTTTTTTAAATTATTTTTTTTAATTTCATTTTATTATGTTATGTTAGTCACCATACAATACATCATTAGTTTTTGATGTAGTGATCCACAATTCATTGTTTTCATATAACACCCAGTGCTATTTACACTTTATGTCTTAACCTGGGGAGACTCTGGTGAGCTTATATGCTCACACATGGCGATGGGACCATATGTCTCTAGAACCTTGACCCCCAAAGAAAGGGGGGCAGCAGACCTCTATGCATAAAGATGTTCACTTCAACATGATTTATAATAATAAAAATATGGCAGCAAACTGAATTTCCCAAATTAATGGGAGAGTTAAATCATGTTTCATTCTTTATCTAGGTTACATGTAACATTTGTAATTAGTATTAAAATTTATAATTATGGAACCTCTTGCCACAAGGAAACATTTTCAATATAATCAATACTAAAAAGGGTTAGAAAATGACATGTATGCTATGATTTTAACCACAGAAAATATTTATATATATAAAGAAGAATCTGGTGGCACCTGGGTGGCTCAGTTGGTTGAGTGTCTGCCTTCAGCTTGCATTGGGCTCCCTGCTCATTGGGAAGTCTGCTTCTCCCTCTCCCTCTGCCCTCCCCCTCTCATGCCCCCTCTGTCTCAGATGAATAAATAAAATCTTTTTTTTTTTTTTAAAAAGAAGAATCAGAAGGGAATGCATGAAAATAACAGCTGATATAATGGAAACGGTTTTTAGTTATCTTGAATCCTCAGATTTTTTGTTAATAAATTTTAACAATGCTTGTACACTGGTAGAATTTGGATCTTTCCATAAACCTCATGGTAATGAGATGATATATACACCACTTAAAAAAAAGGTCGTGGGTATTTGTAGACCCACATATTAAGTTGAAAAATATACAACCATATGAAAATTTAAAAATTCTCATTTTAGAGGGGGAGAGGGCAGATTCATCGCAAATTCTGCCTTAAATAGATTTGTGAGTTGTTGTTACAATGCTTTATATCACTTACTAGTTTGGGCACAATGGCAGAACATAGTCATCTAAATTATCCGTTTATCTCATAATCGGAATTAAAAGCTCTTTGCTAGGGGCTCAAAATGTCAAGAGGCAGAGTCGTGCTGTGGATTGATTCTGTAGATTAGAATATTTCCACCAAAGCATTTGGCCTGTGAGATGTCTAAGTAGATTAATTGAAATAGAAATGCATTATTTATTATCTCACACTTAGTGAGAGCAATCAGTGAGCTAGGTTTAATAATGATTTCTTTTAGATACTCACCGATAAAGAAGAATTAGGTAAACATAACCAAATCATTATTTGGGAGGTTTATCAAGTTTCAAAATCAGAACTCATTTTGAAGAGGCAGTTAGCATCACGATAGTCACTTTGAACATGGGAAAATGTTGTGTTCCATATGGAAATTCTAAGAATCAGGACTGTTTATACGAGGAAAGTGAGAAGGTTCTACAAAGTCAATGGAGGCTTTTTCTAGTCAATTGAGGCTTCTGATTCTAGACAAATCTAGGAGACAGATGACAGGAACACATTAACTCATATCAGAACTCCTAATGGTGGTGATTGCTAATTATTTTAGAACTGGGGGAAGGCTTCGCTTCCTGTTACAGATGCCCAGATTGCTGGGAAAGCTAAATTCTACAAAATCACATCCACATCCATGTAAGGGAAAACTGATCTGTCTGGACAATTTTGTCACTTTCTGGGTGCCTCCTAGTCCCTAGGCCTTTGCCCATCCCCACAGCCCCTGCGTGAGTTGTGTCCTATTTCTGACATCACTCCATCTAGTACGGACCGGACCTAAGAGCTTTCTCTTTTCAGTGGTGGCAGCCTTTGAGTGGGGAAACCACTAATCTGTGGCTTCCAGCTTTGAGAGATTGAGTAGAAGATGCACACAATGAACTTAATCTGTGGGGAGGACCTTATCATGGGCTCCCATCACGATGAAGTCCGACACTTCCCAGTTTCGTGATTTGGAGCAAAATACTCAGCCTTTCTGGGGTTCAGCTTCTTTATTGTAGATGGCATCTATAACAGAGAGGTGTTATTGGCATCTCCAGGGGCTTGCTTATACCTAATAGGTGCCCAATATATGGTAAACCCTCCATACCTCTTAAAAAATTTTATTGTGGTAAGATAACTTAATATAAGATCTACCCTCTTAACGAAGTTTCAGTGCACAATCCAGTACTGTTAACTCGGGACCTTGCTGTACAGCGATCTCCAGAGCTTATTCACCTTGCATAAATGAAACTTTATACCCCTTGAACAACTCCCCATTCTCCCTCCCCCTCCAACCCCCACTCCTGGCAACCACTGTTCTACTCTCTGCTTCTATGAGTTCGGGTGTTCTAGATGCCTTATATATATGGAATCACATATATATATGTGTCCTTCTGTGACTGGCTTATTTTACTTAGCGTAATATCCCTAAGGTTCATCCATGTTGTTGCATATGACAGGATTTCCTTCATGTTTAAGGCTGAATAATAGTCCACTGCATGTATACCACGTTTTTCTCTCTTTTTTTTAAATTAACATATAGTGTATTATTGGTTTCAGAGGTACAGGTCTGTGATTCATCAGTCTTATATAATACCTAGTGTTCATTACATTACATGCCCTCCTTAATGTCCATCACTCAGTTACCCCTTCCCCTCCAGCAACCCTCAGTTTCTTTCCTATGATTAGGAGTCTCTTATGGTTTGTCTCCCTCTCCGGTTTCATCTTGTTTTATTTTTGCCTCTCTTCCTGTATGACCTCTGTTTTTTTCTTAAATTCCATATATCAGTGAGATCATATGATAATTGTCTTTCTCTGATTGACTTACTTCACTTAACATAATACCCTCTAGTTCCATCCACGTCATTGCAAATGGCAAGATTTCATTTTTTATGGCTATGACACATCTTCTTTATCCATTCATCTGTCGATGGACTTCTGGGCTCTTTCCATAGTTTGGCTATTGTGGACATTGCTGCTATAAACATCGGGGTGCACGTACCCCTTCGGATCCCTACATTTGTATCTTTGGGGTAAATACCCAGTAGTGCAATTGCTGGGTCGTAATGTAGCTTTATTTTCAACTTTTTGAGGAAACTCCATACTGTTTTCCAGCATGGTTGCACCAGCTTGCATTCCCACCAAGAGTGGAGGAGGATTCCCCTTTCTCTGCATCCTTGTCAATCCTTGTCGTTTCCTGACTTGTTAATTTTAGCCATTCTGACTGGTATGAGGTGGTATTTCATTGTAGCACCTTTTTCTTATCTATTCATCCACTAGTGGATATTTAGGTTTTTTCTACATCGTGGCTATGGGAATAGTGCTAAGTTAAACATAGGGGTACAGCTGTCGCTTCAAGGTTCTGATTTCAATTCTTTTGGATAAATACCCAGAAGTGGGATTATTGAGTCATATAGTAGTTCTATTTTTAATTTTTCTCTGTATCCCGCCATGGACTTCTCCAACACTTGCTTCTAACTTCAAATTTCTTTACACGTGCTGTAGATTTCAGCCCCCATCAGCCCATTCCAAAGCCACTCAATTTATGTATTTTTTTGACAATTTCTGTTTTGTGAATAAATATATTTTTTCTTTGTGGATGGATGGAGTTGGAATTATTATGAAACTGCTAGCAGTGACTTCAGTGTGAAGGATGCCAGCTGAACCCTGAAAGGTTAATACCGAACTTCAGAGTGGTCACAAAAGGAAAGTTATTTGGGTTCCTGGGTGGCTCAGTTGGTTGAGCGACTGCCTTCAGCTCGGGTCATGATCCCAGGGTCCTGGGATCGAGACCCACATCGGGCTCCTGGCTCAGTGGGGAGCCTGCTTCTCCCTCTGACCCTCTCCCCTCTCATGCTGTTTCTCTCCTGCGCACTCTCTAGTAAATAAATAAATAAATAATCTAAAAAAAAAAAAAAAAGGAAAGTTATTTAAGAGACCACATTTTATAAACAATGGATTTCCTAACAGATTTCCAGAACAACAAGGAAGTCAAGTTTGGGATTCCCATACTTTTAGTGTTTATTTATTTTATTGTTTTGGTTTTACCATTATTAAATAATAAATAGTAGTGAATAGTAGTGAACTATATCCATTTTACAGATATGGATATGAATATTTAATTTTATCAGAAGTAAGATTCATTCTTTAATAAAACAAGATTTAGCACAGTGCAATAAATTTATCTAAGTAAACACTTTGAAGGTCAGAAGGAATTTTTACTTATGATTACAATCAGTGCCTTAAACTATAGTTGAGTTCCATAGATATTAAATTTTTTTATTATTATATTCAATTAGCCACATATAGTACATCATTAGTTTTTGATGTAGTATTCAACAATTCATTAGTTGTGTATAACACCCAGTGCTCATCACAACACATGCCCTCCTTAATACCCATCACCTAGTTACTCCATCCCCCCACCTCCCCTTCCCTTCTGTGACCCTCAATTTGTTTCCTGGAGTCCAGAGTCTCTCATGGTTTGTCTCTCTCTCTGATTTTTTTCCCATTCAGTTTTCCCTCACTTCCCCTACGGTCTTCTACCCTATTCCTTATGTTCCACATATGAGTGAAACCATATGATAATTGTCTTTCTCTCCTTGACTTATTTCACTTGGCATAATCCCCTCCAGTTCCATCCATGTCGATGCAAATGGTGGGTATTCATCCTTTCTGATGGCTGAGTAATACTCCATTGTATATATGAACTACATCTTCTTTATCCATTCATCTGTTGAAGGGCATCTCGGCTCCTTCCACAGTTTAATTATTGTGGACATTGCTGCTATGAACATTGTGGTGCATGTGCCCCTTCTTTTCACGGCATCTGTATCTTTGGAGTAAATACCCAGGAGTGCAATTGCTGGGTCATAGGGTAGCTCTATTTTTAACATCTTGAGGAATCTCCACATTGTTTTCCAGAGTGGCTGTACCAGCTTGCATTCCCACCAACAGTAAGAGGGTTCCCCTTTCCCCTCCTACACTGTTGGTGGGAATGCAAGCTGGTGCAGCCACTCTGGAAAACAGTATGGAGGTTCCTCAAAAAGTTGAAAATAGAGCTACAATATGATCCAGCAATTGCACTACTGGGTATTTACCCCAAAGATACAAATGTAGGGATCCGAAGGGGTATGTGCACCCCAGTGTTTATAGCAGCAATGTCCACAATAGCCAAACTGTGGAAAGAGCCTAGATGTCCATCGACAGATGAATGGATAAAGAAGATGTGGTATATATATATATATATATATATATATATATATATATATATATATACACAATGGAATATTATGCAGCCATCAAAAGGAACAAAATCTTGCCATTTGCAATGACGTGGATGGAACTGGAGGGTATTATGCTGAGCAAAATAAGTTAATCAGAGAAAGACATGTATCATATGACCTCACTGATATGAGGAATTCTTAATCTCAGGAAACAAACTGAGGGTTGCTGGAGTGGTGGTGGGTGGGAGGGATGGGGTGCCTGGGTGATAGACATTGGGGAGGGTATGTGCTATGGTGAGCACTGTGAATTGTGTGAGACTGTTGAATCACAGACCTGTACCTCTGAAACAAATAATACATTATATGTTAAAAAAAAAAAAGAAGAAGAAGAAGAAGAAGAAGAAGATAGCAGGAAGGGAAGATGAAGGGGGGGAAATCAGAGCGGGAGGCGAACCATGAGAGACTATGGACTCAGAAACAAACTGAGGGTTCTAGAGGGGAGGGGGTTGGGGGGATGGGTTAGCCTGGTGATGGGTATTAAAGAGGGCACGTTCTACATGGAGCACTGGGTGTTATATGCAAACAATGAATCATGGAACACTACATCAAAAACTAATGATGTAATGTATGGTGATTAACATAACATAATAATAAAAAAACAAACTAAAAAAAAAAAAAAGAGGGTTCCTCTTTCCCTGCATCCTCACCAACATCAGTTGTTTCCTGCCTTGTTAATTTTTGCCACTCTAACTTGTGTAAGGTGGTATCTCATTGTGGTTTTGATTTGTATTTCCTTGATGGCTAGTGATGTTGAACATTTTTTCATGTGTCTGTTAGCCATTTGTATGTCTTCTTTGAAGAAGTATCTGTTCATGTCTTCTGCCCATTTCTTGACTGGATTATTTGTATTAGGGTGTTGAGTTTGATAAGTTCTTTATTGATCTTGGATACCAGCTCTTTATCTGTAATGTCATTTGCAAATATCTTCCCCCATTCTGTGGGTTGCCTCTTAGTTTTGTTGACTGTTTCCTTTACTGTGCAGAAACTTTTTATCTTGATGAAGTCCCAAAAGTTCATATTGCTTTTGTTTCCCTTGCATTTCGAGACGTGTCTTGAAAGAAGTTGCTGTGGCCAATGTCAAAGAGGCTCCAAAGATATTAAATTTAAAATATAATTCTATCATGTGGGATAGTTTGATTCATGTGCAATTCACTCATTAATTCCTTAAAGGCCTTCTTGTGATTCTGTTTAATAGATATGTCCTTAAAAGGGTCTCCCTCTCTGCAACACACATCTGTAATTCTTACTTCTTGATATTTTTAAAATGGATTAAATATTGATCTTGGCATTACTTACAAATGCAACAAAGCTCATTCAGACGTAAAGCTCTGGAAACAGGAAACACGCATCCATTTCTGCAGAGCAAAGTTGGGAGAGCATGAACCTGAACAAGCAGAATCCCAGCTCTGGCCCCTAGTCGCCTGCCCTCTCCAGCCTGCTGTGTCTCCTTAGCTGACATTCCAATCTTCTGTTCCTCCTTTGAGATGTGATGAGCAGCCTGAATGATCTCTGAGCTTCCTCTATGTCTTTCTTATGGCCCTGGTGTCTTCTGTGATGTGGATGCTTGCAATTATTACTACTCTGACCGCTGATGCCAATAAAGACACATCTACAACTTTTAACAATGAATTTCTCATTTTTATCCCATAGAAAACCACTGAGTGAGGTTTGGAAGTAAAGGGTTCATAAGGCATTTTGTGGTAGGCTAGTCCTGCCTCACAGGGTGAAAACATTTGGGAGGTGGTTAGTGAAGCACAGGGTCTGCCTAAGGACCCATAAAAATGAAATTGAGAAGAACATGCACACTAATCATGGAGCTTCCTCTCATTGCCCAATATCGTAAATATGAAAAGTTTATCAATTTATAGGACTCTTGGTACACATTTTCCCCATAGGCTGCTGGAACTCATGCACTTAGGACTCTAAATGCTGTGTTCTCACTCACATCCCCTGCATACAAATTTGGATGGTCTCTGCTGCCAGGCTGCCAAATATAGCTTTTAGAATCTTTCCTAGAAGGAAATGAAGGCAGGGCACTGCAAGAGCTAGAGGCAGACAAGTAAAAAGAAATAACAAAAGGCCAGAACACTTATGGATTTAAAAGTTGATAACTTTTATTATGCTTTTTTAAGTTTAAGAAAGCCCTAAAATTTCTTCCAAAAGATCACAGTCACGTAAAATCAGATTTGTCTTGTTGTTATCGAATTGTCTTTCCTCTGCCCAAAGAATAAATGAATGAAAACACAAGAAAGTCTTTGGTAATGGGAAGCAGTGCATGAGCAGTTAAATCTCCATGAAAACCTTTGAAAGTTGCAATTGATATATTGAAAGCCAGCTTAATTAAAGTGATATTATCGGAGCTGCTTGTTTAATATTGGCAACCGTATTATATGGCAGAGACTGAGTCCTAGGGACTCCTGGAATTTGCTCTCTGAAGAGTCCCTTACACTGCAGAAACTGTTTCTTTTTGGGTATGTTGCATGAGGTTGGGAGGGAAGGATGAGAGAACAAGAGAGAGCCCATGGGTGAGAAGGGATGACAGCAAGTTAATTACAGTGGGCAAGAAAAAAACTCATCATGGGGCTAGAAGACCAGGGCAATACATAGCAGACACATCTATTGTCCTTGACCTTGTTTATTTTCCTTTACCATGACCCTGAGCATAGAATGGAATCATGCAATAGACAAGGATCTAGCCTGTCTAGGGACACACATTCCCTTTCCTCTGAGGGCAGTCACCAGCCCGTTGGCACATACTGTGGTCTCTCCTTTAGGGCAGGGTTGACTGTTTGACTGGCACTGCAGCCCCTGGTCATTTTCCATGAGACTTTTAGGGCTCACAAAGAAGCGTAGAAAACCTGCTGAATCTTTTCACTTGGGCACCAGTTTTTTGATGAAAAGCCAATCCATGACCGTGTTTGCACCCAGAGTAGACCCAAGCTAAGACCACCACTTCAGGGTCGCTGTGTGATCCCATTCCTGCTTATAAAACATCTGGTTTCAGGATCAATTCTTATAGTAGACCTGGTGGTATGACAGGCTAGATTATGCCATTCTGGAAGAAACTGAGAGTGTAGAAGCTATTGATTACAAAAGAGAGATCTTTCAGTAATTTAATAAGTCATGCTTTCAGTAACAACAACAACAACAACAAAATACTTACAGCTTTGGATTGGATGTTTGTTTCCTCAAAGTTTAACATAGGTTACTGGGTTCTTTTTAACTGACCAAAATATCCTCAACAAAATATAGAAATGAAATCACAGGGGCGCCTGGGTGGCTCAGTCGTTAAGCGTCTGCCTTCGGCTCAGGTCATATCCCAGGGTCCTGGGATCGAGCCCCGCATCGGGCTCCCTGCTCGGCGGGAAGCCTGCTTCTCCCTCTCCCACTCCCCCTGCTTGTGTTCCCTCTCTGGCTGTGTCTCTCTGTCAAATAAATAAAATCTTTAAAAAAAGAAATGAAATCACAACCATTCTTAAAGGAATGAAAGGCAGAATCTCGGTATAAAGACCTGCAGAAGTGGGGAAGAAGTTTGACCGAATGCTTAATTATTTTTCATGTGCAAAAATCAAGGATGGTTTACCCCCAACAGTTGTCAAGTAATTAGAAAATTGTTTCTAATTTAGTTTAAGAGATACATCTATTGATTAAACACATATTACATGTGGTTTTTTGAAGTTTAACTGATATTCATCTTTCTTGTAGATGGTAGGCATGGCTCTGTATCTCTTATTCTCCAGATCCTCATAAAACCCTATAAAGCAGAACTTATTATTATCCCACCACTACCCAGGAGGACACTGAGGAGAAGAGGGATCACATAACATCCCAAGGCCACACAGATAGGGAGCTGAGAAATCAGCAAGAATTCAAACCCAGGCAGTCTGGCTCAGAACCCACACTCTGAACCACTAAGCAGTGCCACCTCGAATTCTATCTTTTGTAGAATTTTGGAAACAGTAAGAATTCCCTGCACTTGTGAAAAATTGTGTGATATAATCATTGTTTCTAAAACTGTTTTATAAACATAATCCCATTTGGATCTTAGGGCAACTGAATGCAGCAGAAAAGTATTGAGTGTGACGACCACCATGTTTGGAGGTGAAGAAATTATGAGTAGGAAGGTGATGTGTCACTGGCCCAACATTAATAAATTAGTAAGTACTAAACCTTCCAGGCGAAACCAGCTCTCTCTCCACTCTACCTATGCTTAAAATGGAAATTAAAGTGGAACCTTGAAAATGTGGCGAGCGGTGACTTTGCTCTAATTTAAAATCTGGATTCTGGAATGCAGGCATGTTCTGAAGTCTGGGGGTACACAGGGACAGAGGCAGGCCTCTGCTTGGTGCAGCAGGATCCGGGGAAAGGAAAACCATCCTTCTGACTCTGCTCAGCGGTTGGAAGGTGGCTTGGAGGCTCTGTCAGCATGGGAGGCTTGGGTGTCAATACAGAGGAAATCCCTAATTTGGAAACTGTGATACCAAGTACAATAATAAACAGAGAGCTAAGACCATGCTTCTGTCAATTGAAGGATCTTTCCTACCAAAACTCATCGCTGTTCTTAAGGTGCTTATCATCAGTGAAAAGGATTAGAGTTGAATGCACCAAAATTTAGAATGCTGGATACCTCATTTCCCAAAATTTAGTTTTCTAAGCACTGAGTTTTATTGCTGGGAAATTACTATGGCCTGGTATTAAGTACTGAGATGATGATGGGTTTAGAACTAAAACAAAATTTAGAGAGCTTTGAAGTAGAAAAAGACATTGGTATTTACAATGTATATTTTAGAGAATGTCAGTAATGAATGACTTTCAGAGGGAAAGTAAAATTAGGCTGTGAAAATAGCTACCTTTGTTTCACTCAAAGTGAGTCACTGTCTGCAGAACTCTCCAGAAGGGGAGTGTGGGCGGCCAGCCCTAGTCGCCGCTGTGATCTTCAGAGATGTCGGAGCAGGCAACATGCCTGCTAATGAGACCTCAGAAGTGTCTGATTATCTCCACTAATTGCTCTAAATAATTGGAGAGCTGCATGGCCTGGCCTCTCCTTCCCAAAGACGGCCAATTCAAATATGCAAATCTAAAATTATTTGAATATTGTTCTAATTGGAGTCTGGGCTACCCATTATTTGCTGAAGAACAAAACAATCTGACTTGCCAAAACAAACAAACAAAAAAAACCTGACTATCAGATCTATCATTTTAAGCTTCACTGAACTCCCCAAATTACCCACAGGCAGTCCTGACAGGGAACACTTTACAAGGAAGTTGATGACCTCTAATTAAGACACAAGGAACTTCTAGCTATGTTAATATTTGAAATTGAAATTGGTTTGACCTCTGCTATTCCATAAAATACCACCAAGCCAGGCACCTTCTAGCTGACAAAATGCCCAATAACCCGGTAAACATATTGCAAAGACACAAGTGCGAACTCCCTCCCCCCTGAGCCGTCACATTCTAGAATGGCAGGTCTGAAATATCATACCTGATGACACTGTTTTTGGTAGAAACTTGATCCAACGAAGGCCATGGGGCAGGCATCACTAGCTCCGACCCACCAGGAGTTGAGGTCCCCACTGCACACTTTCTCTCAGCTTCTTGAACCTGGAGCAGCCTCCACCGAGCTCTCCCCATGAACCCTCTCAACCTTCTCTTCTCTTTTGAAATGAGCTTCATCTTCTCTCCTCTCCTGCCCTTGTGTCCATCCTTCGCCATGTCCCGAAACACCTGTTCCTGAACTCCCTGGTAACAACTTGGGCTTTTGCTTTGGTTTCATTTGTTTGTTTTTTTATATTTTTAGCTTATCATCACCTTACCTTAGTAACACTCATTTTACCACAACTGTCCAGATAAGGTGTTTACAGAACCCCACCTTCTCTTTTAATGTCAGCCAACTCCATCTCTTCGACCTACATCCTGTCTTGCCCATCTTTAGAAACTAAAACTCTAAACTTCTCTCAACCATACTCTGGTCCTCCTTCTCCTTCTCATCCCTGCCAAATTTCTTGAAAAAGTAGTTGCTACCCCTGCTATTACTTCCTCATCACCCAAAGTGTCCTTGACTTTCACAATCTGTTCTTCAGCCCTACACTAGAGATAAGTTTTCTGTACGCATAAATTGTTAAGGACCTCCTGCTACCAAGACTTGGAAACTCAATTCTTTCAAAGGCTAATGCAATTGAGTCTTTTTAACTCAACTATACAATGTCTTCTTCCTGAAGATCTTGAAAACAAGTTATAACAAAGGCAATGTCTCGTACAGATACTGTATTGATTAAGGGAAGCAAGTGCTTAACACTGTCGTGGTCCAATCCTGGTGATCAGTAGTTCTGGATGTCAGGGGTTGTTGTTGTTATCACGCTGAGTGGCCCAATCTAAGAAACTTTTTCAATTTTTACCTCCTTTAACTTCTCTGCACCATCTGTTTCAAAATTGTTTAAACCACTCAAATGTTCCCCTTGCTTCTATTCTATGATGAAACACTCATCTAATTCTGCTTTTACCTGTGATAGTTTCTCTTCTGTATTTAGTGGATCCAGTTCCAGTTCCTCCCTCACCCAGATAGAGGTAGTCTCCAGGAGTCTGCTATCCGGAGATCTCTATGCCTCCTACACTATTTTCCCTGTGATTTCCCCATAAACAGGACTCCCCTTGTCCCCATCTTGTCCGTGGGTCATTCCCAAATGTGGAGAGCCAGGTCAGCCTGCACCATAAACTTTCTGCTGAACAGATCATGATACACAAGCATATCCCACCAGCACATAAAATCTAACATATTAAAAGTGAAACACATCTTTTTACTTTCTTTTTATAAAGCCTATTCTACTCTCCTTTCTTTCTGCAAAAGCCATTACCAATTCCCGGGCCCAGGCTATGAAACTGAGCACCATCTCCAACTCCTTCTTATTTACTCCCAAAGTTAATTTCATCTCTCAAAAAGATACAGATCATGGTTACTCTGCATCTAAGCAGATGGTTGGAATAAGAAGAAAGGAAATCCTGGAAGAAAATGTTATTTTAGGGGATGTGATGGCCACAAAAGAATTAAGGAAAACAAAAGTTTCATTTGACACCTACAGTGTTCCAAAGATTGTAGTGGGTGTTTTTTTTTTCAAATATAACAAAAGAAAAGGTATTATTTCAAGAAGGAAGGGAATCTTGCAAAAATGAAGTTCTGATGACAAACTGGAATATCCTTTAAGAGGAAAATCAAGTAACAATGTCTACGGGGATGAGAAGGACTGCCCAGGGGTATTCCAGCAAGCTGGGGCAACTCTGACACCTGGACAGCAGAAGGAAAGGTGGACTCATGACCGGTAGCACCAGCTTATAATGAAATTATTGGAAATCCTGAAGTCCCAAAACCTACGGAGTCTTTTAAAAATTCCCAAGGACAAAAAGCAAGTGGATTTTAGTATCATGTTGCCCTGAGAAAGAGGTCAGTGTGTGTTAAGACAATGGAAAGAAATTAGAACTACCTCAGTTCCTACCAGGCATCCATCTTTTTTGTTGAAAAGCTGGTTTGCCTATACAGACTTCGTGCGAAGATGAAGCTGATGCCTGAGCTAGTGATGGGAGAGTTGGCCTTCCTGGAGTACCCCCCCCGCCCCCGTGTGCCATATGCATTCTCATCGACTCCTTACAGCCACTCTCCGAATTAGGATGTTAGGTTTACAGCGGAGGGAACGGACACTCTTCAGGATGCTCGTAGCACTCAGCTACAAAATGTCTGAGACAACCTTTGTACATTGCGAGCTCTGAAAGCCAAGGAGTTAACCACTACTTTGGGCCATTTCCCAAGTCTGTTATTCCTGCGAACCCAACTCTTGGATGGGACGTTTGGCAGGTGTGGTCACTGAGTCATCAATCTCTAAGGAGCTATAGGGAATGCGGGGGGCGGGGGGGATCTGAGACCGATGAAGAATACATGTCTCAATTACAAAGGGGAACAAGATCAATCCTGGCAAAATGACCATTTCTAACATGATTCAAGAGTCAACTGTTCAGCAGATAGTTTGTGAGAACTTGAACAGTGGATAGCACTAGAAGCAACACAGGTTCTTCCAAACAGACTAAGTCAGACTCATTCTCTTCTCATTTCCTCTACCATACTTTGGCAAAGTAGGCAATCAGATTGTGGCAGAGGCACAGCCATTTCAGATTGGTGAGGAACTTCAGGACACTTAAATTCACATGGAACATCCTCACCAAGGTATCACTTTGCCTTTACTGCTCATCCCTAGTGTAAGACACTCGGTGACTGGTAATAACGCATCTCATTTATGAAGAGTTGAAACTATTTTGGAAAGCTTGGATGAGTCAGCAAGTATTTTATTATTGAAAAGTATTTTTTTTTTTTATTAAGCTAAAATCTACTGTCATGAAGGCTTCCACCTCTTGGGTCTGCTTCAAACGCTGGAAGGAATTCAGCACAAATCTGACCCTCCTTCCCACATGAGAGTGATTCATATTTGTGCACAATTGGATTCCTCACTTATACTCCCTAGCTCTGTTTCTTCAATCAGTCTTCCACAGAGAAGAGTTTTCCTTTACATCAACGTTCCCCAACTCGCAACGTTACATAAGAACCACTTAGGGACCTTGTTAATATTTTTAAAGACCTTTTTAAAGTGTGAAATTACTCCATCATTTGGACAAGACTATAAAACATCCTATCTTCCACTCAACTTTATCAATTCAAATCATGCTCTCATATCTGCTTTAAATCTCTTTCTAAAAATCATCACAGACACCTCAGACCCTTCATTCATTGTTCCCAGGTGTAATTTACTTCTCCCCCTCTCTGTTATGGGTTGAATTATGTCTCCCCAAAATTCATATGTTGAAGTCCTAATCCCCAGTACCTCAGAATGTGACCTTATTTGGAAATAGGGCCATTGCCGATGTAATTAGTTAGGATGAGATCATACCAGAATAGGGATTTCTAGCCTCCAGAATTAGGAGACAATAAATTTCTGTTGTGTAAGCTGCTCAGTGCATGGTACTATGTACACTCCCTAAAGATGATCCCTATCATGGAGTAAGTATCTATCACTCATAACATGAAGGTTTCTGGGGAGTTTCATGTGATCTCATGAACAATCAAGACTACACTTTCCTCCTTCCTTCCTTGTTACTTGCTGGCATTGTGGCCTTTCTGTGGCTGTCCAAAATCCTCTACCATCTGCAATGCTGTGGCCCTAGCCACTCTTCCATTCTGCTTCAAAACCCCCATATGAGCTGCAAAATCTACCCTCATCTCCATATCTATCTTTTTTCAAAGATTTTATTTATTTATTTGAGAGACAGAGAGAGAGAGCGTGCCTAAGCAAGAGTCAGGGGCAGGGGCAGGGGCAGAGGGAGAGGGAAAAGAAGACTCCCCACTGGGCAGGGAGCTCGATGTGGGGCTCCACAAGGGTCTCGATCTCAGGACCCTGAGATCATGACCTGAGTCAAAGGCAGACGCTTAACCGACTGAGCCACCCAGGTGCCCCAACATCTTCATCTCTATTATTCTCGGTAATGGGCAAGTAAAAGGTGCTTGTTTTCGTTATCTATTGATGCATAACAGATTTCCCCCAAACCCAATAGCTTAAAATTGTTTTTATCACACATCAACTGAGTCAAGACTTGAGCAGGGAAAGATGAACTTCCAAGTTCACTCACATGACTATTGGCAAGATTTGGTTTCTCCTGGGCTCTTGGACTGAAGATTTTAGCTTCTTTCAGGGTACTGGAGGAAGGCTACCTGCAGCCCTTTTCCACACTGACCCCTCCAATGGCCAGCTCACCATGCAGTGGGTTGCCTCTTCAGAGTGAACAAGCGAGAAGAACCAGACAGAGAACAAGCGAGACAAGTCACTCTGTTACAACTTAATCTCAGAAGTGACATCCCATTACTTTCACCACATTCTATTTATTAGAAGCAAATCACTAGGTCCAGTGTACACTTATAGGGAGGTGATTCCACAAGGATATGAATACCAGGGAGTAAGGATCACTGGAAGCCAATTTAAAAGCTGCCCACCACAGCGTCCTTGGGCTCAGTGCCTTTCAGTCTCTCTACACGTAATGCTGTATGACTTGTTTCTTTTTCCCCAATTTCTCTTGATATTGCTGCTTTGGCCCCGATCCAAGAATATCTGCTAAAGAAAGTAAGTCCTGATGCTGTACTTCATGTGGAACCCAGACAAACTGGAGGTCATCCAAGGGAAAACAACCATGATGGTGAAGAAACGTGACATGACAAAGGGCTGGACTAGAAGCTAGTGAAGGTTTTACCATGAAGGGACAGAACAGCTATCTTCAAATAATTAAAGAACAATCATGTGGATAGATTTAGCCCTATCCCAGAGGGCAAAACCAGGACCCACGGATTGGAATGATGCAGAAGATTTCTGGCTTACTCTAAGGAAAAAGATTCATATTGTCCAAAGGTGGTGACAGATGCATTGGGGGGTGTGAGATTGCCATTAGGGCATCAGTTCTTGGTTCACTACCAGCCACCTGTATTCCAGGGAGATTCAGGGGCAGGGCATGGCTGGGCAATCTGATCCACAAGGTCATTTTTAATGTAGTTCTGTGATCCAATCAATTGGAAGCCAATTCCAAATCAATACCACTCTCATTATAACTCCAGTTTTTACCCTTCTTTCTACTACCAACAAGCTCAAACCAATATTCCTAGCTATCTGAAATATTACAAAGGTCTCCCTCCAATCTTCCACATGTGAATCAATCATATTAAGTTTCCAGGGGCATGATCTACTTGTGACATTTCTTCTTAGCCAAAATTTCTTGATGTTCCCCATTATCTGTGGAATAAAACTCAAACCTCAGAGCCATACACAATCAAGCCCCAACCTCCATCCCCTAGCCTCTCCTTACTCTTCTCCATATGCATATCATGGTGTCTCAGTTCAGGTTTCTATAACAAATTACCATATACTAGGTGGCTTAGACAACAAGCACATATTTCTCATAGTTCTGGAAGCTGGGAAGTCCAAGATCAAGGTGCCAGCAGATTCGGTGTCTGGTGAAAGCCCGCTCTCTGGTTTGCAGAGAGCCATCTTCTCATTCTATCCTCCCATGGCAGAGAGCAAGGAAGATGAATTCTCTGATGTCTCTTCCTGTAAAGACACTAATCCTGTTTGTGATGGCTCCACCCTCATGACCTAACTACCTCCCAGAGACCACACCTTCCTAAAACCATCACATTGCGGGCTAGGATTTCAAGATATAAATTTAGGGAGGACACAAGCATTCAGTCCACAACATGTGAGATTAGACTAGACAACTCATCACCACTAAGTTTCTCCTTTGGGCAAAAAATGCAAAGATGAGTGAGTCCCTGGCTTTGCCACCAAGGGTCTTACCATTTATGGAGCGCAGCATGAGGAGAGGGTGGAGATAAGATACAAACACAGAGAGCTAAAACAAAGTTTTAATGTCCTGAATGTTGAAAAGATCACAGTGACTCCTATCTCAGGAAATCAAGAAAAATTTTCTTGAAGAATTTGTGAAATTTGAACAGGAGGAGATAGAGCCAGGATTCTATCACACTTTTTGGCTAGAAAAAAACAAATATTTCCTCCAATAATTCTAAAGGAAAGAAGGAAAACATGGGTTCTTTGAGTCATAAATATTAACAGGGCCTCTCAGCGTTGATGGACCTCAGCCATTTCTATTCTTGAGTATTCCAAAAAATGAGACATTAAAACATGGTTTCCATATTGTGGTATATTTTTAAATTTTATGTTAAACAAATTAATGTTTTTAATATGTACATACAAATATAATATCTCATCAATTAAAGATATTGCCAAAGTTCTAAGGTTGAGCCGCTTTATGATGTGAGGTCCAGGAAAACTATTCCTCCTCCTCCCCACTATAGACCAGGAATATGAATGACTGAGAGGTCCTGAGAACAAATATTGGAGGACATTGCTTCTCAGAAGAATCCCAGATTTCCTGGAATACTGTGATATATTTTAGTAATCTGAGCTCATACAACTAAGGCACCATCAGAAAAGATGGTGCCTGAGCACTGGACATGGAGTTCCAGCAGGAGATTACTGGTGATATGACTCTAGCCAAACAACAGACAACTTGGAGTTTCAGATCCATTTTTTTGTGTTGAGGGGATTGGCCAAGATGTCCTTTCAGATTTCTTAAATTTTAACATTCAGAATTGTGTCAACTTTTTTTTAAAGATTTTTATTATTTATCTGACAGAGAGAGAGACAGCGAGAAAGGGAACACAAGCAGGGGGAGTGGGAGAGGGAAATGCAGGCTTCCCACTGAACAGGGAGCCCAATGTGGGGCTCGATCCCAGGACCCTGGGATCATGACCTGAGCCAAAGGCAGATGCTTAATGACTGAGGCACCCAGGCGCCCCTGTGTCAACTTTTTAACTATATAAGTATAATGACCCCATTCAGCATAACAATAAAAATATAGCAACTCAAAGTTTTTTTTAAAAATCTTTTAAACCACTATTTTCTTGCCAAACGTCAGAATAACAAATAGTGTACACACACACACACATGCACTTTATCAGTTTACAAATTATCTTAAAATCACTCACCAGTGAAAGCACTTACTTAACAATCAAATAGACAAATTTGCACAGAGACAATTTATTTGGCGTGGTGGAGTCTATGAAACACGACCATCCAGTATGTTCACATCATTCTGTAACCTCAAATCAAATTGCATTGAAATCCATTGAAAAATCTCATTTGGCACATTTTATTTGGCCTAAAGAAGGTAGATCAAAGTTAAAGTATAGATTTAATTATTCAGTAATGTGTGATTTTTGTCAAAATTTCTCAACACTTTCTAAAGATATTGTGAATAGACAGAAAAAGGCAAAATGTCATGCCTGATGCAGGAGAGTTTTGCTTTGATCAGTCAGTCAATGCTTATTACCTTTGGAGCTTTAAATTATGTGCTCAAAACCTCCTATTCCTTCCACACCATATTCAGATTTCTTCCCTCCTTCCTTTCTAGCTAGAATAGCCTTTGTAATATGGACAGGTTCACTTTTGAAATTTTAAACTATCAAAGTATATTAGTCAAAGGGTGCCAAGTTTCAGGCATGCAAGAGGAATAAGTCCTCACGATCTATCTACAGCACAGAGCCTATACGTAATACTATTGTATACCTAAAGATTTGCTAAGTGGGTATGTGGTACCCACATAGCATATGGTAAGTGTTCTTATTAGAAAAATAGTAATAATAATAATGAGGATAATATGAACCTTTGGAGGTAATAGATATGTTTATGCAGAGAGTGTGATGATGATCTCACAGTTGTGTAATTATCACCAAACTCATCAAATTGTAGACATTATCACACCCCAAAAAGTGGTTTTAAAAAAGAAAGAATCTTGGGGCACCTGGGTGGTAAGTTAAGGGTCTGACTCTTGATTTCAGCTCAGGTCCTGATCTCAGGGTTGTGAGATCCAGCCCCAAGTTGGGCTCCATGCTGGGCGTGAAGCCTGCTTGGGATTCTCTCTCTCCCTCTCCCTTTGCCCCTTCCCCCATGCTCTCTCTCTCTAAAAAGAAATTTAAAAATTTTTAAAAAGAAGGAATCTTAATAGCATTTTCCAACTGACATGATTTTATAATAAACATAAGATCCAAAGTATATAAGCAAATGTAAGATGATCGTATCATCTACTACAGGAACACTACGCATAACATAAATACTTAACAAATGCAAAGAAAATTGGTCTTGTGCTCTTCTTTTCATTCCCAAAATCCCAGTTGCTGGAAAAGACACAAGCTCAATAAGGAAAATCGCAGCTTAGTTTCCCTCATATTTTGCATGCTGTACAGAAATTGACCATCACAATAAGAAAATATTTACTAGATTCAATTCACTTAAGATCAAAGATCTATGGTTTGTTAAGTACCCTACCAAATTATTTTCAGGATATAGACTGTGAACCTACACTGGAAAAACATCCAAGTATTTAAGCATACAGTAATTTATGTCGATTTCTATTACCAGCTATTACTGCTCAATGCTCAACATTACATCCTGTGTTGAGGTGGGCAAGGTAACGAAGCATTAAGTCTGGCCTGGGCTGAGAACAGCCCCGTCTCGGCTCCATGCCCATGAATGAACATACGTCAGGGTAGAGCCAAGCCAGCAGAGTGTCTGGCATTTCTTCCTGGCTGACCTTTTTTTCTTTTCTTTTCTTTTCTCTCTCTCTCTCTTTTTTTTAATACTATAAATGTGTGCATGTTCCAAGAACTGGGCTTAAGACCTGCCTTATAGAAGCAAGACAGGTCTTTGGCTTGTCTGCGACTGAACTTTCCCCTCAAACTTTCTGGCATGCTTTAGAATGAATACTTAGACGTAATTTGAGGCACATCTCTCATCAGAGCCTAACTGAACTATCAGTTGGTTGGATATAATGAACTTCCCTCTCGACGGAGCTCATTGGAGTTTCAGCTCTTACTAGCACATTTACTGGCCTGATGGGACATGTTTTAAATTACAGAAGACAAGGGACCCCCATCTATAAGAGTTTTTCTGAGGTTCTTGATGCGATTCCTAAGTACCATAAAACTTACTAAACTCACAGCTTCCCAGAGAGGTTTCGATACACGGATTTACTTTTCTCATGGTTATTTCACAAACTTATTTATGCTTAGATTGGGACTTTCTCTTATTAGGTAGGTACGTGTAAGATTTTCTCAATTTGAGTATGAGATCAAGTTGAAGGATAAAATCTTCAGCTTCCAGCATATTCCTTAATGTCTAGGCATTCACATTCCTTCGTAAAGAAAATCTCCATATTGAAAAGGAAAGACATAGCAGCCTGATAGGTGAAGGAATAGAATGAATCTCTTGGGAACCAAGTGAACAAGAAGGTTTCATATCTTCTTTTCTCTTCCAGACATAGCTACAGGCAAAATTATAGAGTAAGTCAAATTAATCTCCAGTGGCTCTTCCCTCCTTCTTCTGTGCCTTTCCTCATGCTTTGGTTCACTTTCCCTACTACCTCTTCCCTCTTCCCTGCAAGCAACCTCTGTATTGCCTTGCTCTCTTTTCTTTTATCAAAACCTAGCCTAAAAACAAAACAAAACAACAAAACACCTAACCTTGGATGAGGATGTTATATCAGTCACTCACATCTTAGCATAAACTGAAGTAAGTATCTTACCTTGATCATTGTGCTGTACATCACCTTCCTTCACTAAAGGGAATTTCTGGTACCAAGGTAGAATGAATTATTTAAAACAGAGGAGGCATTTCCCAGCATACCTGAACTTGTAAACTTACTCTGCTAGCGACATAAGGCCATCTCTGGACTACCCCAATCATCCGCTTCTATATTCAATCTCTTGGCCAAGAGTAATGATATAATCAATTCTAGGATAATATACTTGTGCATGCTGGAGACAGTAAGTGCTACAGGGATTCAGAGAAGGAAGACTTTCTTCTTGGTTGAAAAAATTCTTGAAGATTTCATGGAGGTACTAAAATTAGGCTGAGCCTTGAAATGGACATCCTAGGATCTCCCTGCAGCTATGAAATATTTATGGTGAAATATCACTCTAACAATGTGCATGGAGAAATCTGGCCAAAATGCTCCACTTGTAGACCACCAGAGTTTGGAATTTGCGGATAAGATGGAATCATAAGTAAGTCCTGGCCTTACTTTATGTCATCTCAGAGACCACCTCTAAAATAGCCACCTGAGTGCAGACCTTCCCTCCTATGGTCAGAATGTCTACCAGTCAAGCTTTCCTTTGGAAACTACCTCTGGGGATCTAGTCCTTTCTCGTTGGTACATATCCCTAGACTAGATCCCATGGCTGATAGACAGTGGCCTGAGAGGTGCTAAGAGATAAAAAAGGTAGATCATAACGGGGCAGATCATGGCAATCTGGTAGAATCTGGGGGAGACAAGGTTCACTCTTGGCTTACTTATCATATTTGTATTAAGTACCACTTCTAAGCTATGTGCTAGGGCTATAACATCTGTTATGGGTTCAATTGTGTCCTGCCAAAATTCATTTATTAATACCCTCAGGATGTCATAATGTGATTTTATTTGGAAATTGAGCCTTTGCAGGTGTAATTAGTTAAGGCAAGGTCTTAGGGTGGGCCCCAATACAATATGACTGGTGTCCTTATAAAAAGGGGAAATTTGGACACAGACATGCATATAGGAAGAATATTAAGTGAAGATGAAGGCAGAGATGGGGCAAGGAATGCCAAAAATCACCAGCAAACCACCAGAAACTCTGGGAGAATCATGGAGCGGATTCTCCCTCACAGCTCAGAAAGAACCAACACTGCTGACACATTAATCTTGGGTTTCTAGCCTCCAGGCAATACATTTCTGAGGTTTAAAGCTACTCAGTTTGTGGTACTTCACTATGGTCACTCTAGAAAATGAATCCAGCATCAACTAAGGTGTGGTCCCTTGGGCACTTCCAGGCTAGAGAGAGGCACCTGCTGGGCACTCTGGGAGTGTGTGAGAGTAGAAGGAGGCCTTGAGGACGTGGCTGGAGGTATAGTGGGAAGAGCACTCCATGAGGAGTCAAGAGGGCTGGGGCTGGGTGACCTTGAGAACTCAACGTACTTGCTAGAACTACAGTTTTGTGTACTAACACCTGAAACGTTTGGAGGAGGCGGGCTCGAAGTCACTCTCCCTCTCCGGTTCCCTGGCTCTGTGCCCATCCGAGGCACATTGCTAAAGCTGATGAGGCCCCAGTGAGAGTGGGAGGTGGCTCAAAAATACTCCACATCCTTTTGAAAGTTTGCAGAGAGCTGGCCGTCACCATGTCTAAGATCAGCACATTTCATCATTAAGCCGTTGCTGTGCGGGAGACTGGAACCCTTCGCTCCTTGTGGGCGGGGCCACGGACACACAATCCTTTTCAACAGCACACTGCACATCATTCCGTGTAGCTGCATGCTTGATAAAGGCCTCTCTCTGTTAATGATTATTTTCAAGAGATAACTTCAGAATATCACCTGGCTGGTATTCCTAGGACGTTTTGTATTACTAAAGACCACCCTTGAAAATTACATGCCTCCTCCCACCTTGTCACCCCGCGTTCCCATGTAGCCTTACCCAGAACAGTCTTTATCCAGGATGTTCACCATACTCTGTCATGTTCTAGATTTTATATATGTATGATGCTCACTTTCTGTTTCCTTTATGACAATGGCAGCTCCAAGAAGGCAGGAATTTTAGCTGATCTGATAGTTGATGTATCCTCAGCACCTGCAACAATGTCTGGTATGCACTAGGCATTAAATGAATACATACACATGCACACACACACAAATGACTAAGGGAATCTCCTGAAGAGATATGAAGAAGTGGCAGTACTCACAGCCCTCCCAGGGACTGGCACATGGAAGATGCTTAGTGAATGTTTGTTGAGTGAATGTGTGATTATCCATCATATTAGAGATCCACAGCCCTTACTGAGGAACCCTGAATGCAGGCAAAGATTAAATAACCCAGAAAGTGAAAGTATCTGATCAAGTTCACATGAATTAGAGCTGGGCACTTCCGTTCCAGGTCCCGGCGGTTTCCAACTCACACAGCCTTAAAAAGCAGAACACCAGAAATAGTTTGGTAGAAATTAAGCACAGAAAGAACTATTATAGAGCATTTGGACTCCTGGCTCTATTCAGATGTGGTGGCAGAATTGTATCTTGTTCCCCAAGATACCCTCCTTTGGTGTGCACATCCCCTGTATAACCTGTGAATACAACCTCGCCTGATGATGTCAGGCTCACCCTCGATAACCCCCCTCCCTTGTGCAATATAAGAGGACACAATCCCGGGACTGAGGGATTATGTCCTTTTATATGGCACAAGGGAGGGGGGTTATCGAGGGTGAGCCTGACATCATCAGGCGAGGTCTTTAAAAGAGAAAGTTTCTCTGGTTGATCCTGAGGAAGAAGTCAGGGAGAGGTTCCTGTTGGCCTGGAGGAAGCAGCAGCTTCCATGCTACAAATCACTTCAAGGGCCTGATGTCAGGGGACAGTCTGCAGCTCCTAGCAGCCGAAGCCAACATGTATTAAGGAAATGAGGGCCTTAGTCATGCACCACAAAGAAATGAGTTCCACTAGCAGCGAGCTTAGAGGAGATCCCTGAGCCACACGTGAGAACACCCAGCATCTTCACTGCAGCCTGAGACACCCCGAGCAGAGAGCCCCAGCACACCACACCTGGATTCTTATCTGCAAAAACTGTGAGATAATAAATTTACTGTGTTTAAGTCACTCTGTTTGTGATCATCTGTTATGTGGCAATAAAAATGAATGCAGGGCATTAGGGAGGGCACTTGATGGAATGAGCGCTGGGCGTTGTACACAGCTGATGAATCACTGAATTCTACCCTGGTAACTAGTAACACAGTATATGTTAACTAAATTGAATTTAAATAAAGAAAAAAAATAAAACAAATGCAGGGGCGCCTGGGTGGCTCAATAGGTTAAGCGTCCAACTCTTGATTTTGGCTCAGGTCATGATCTCAAGGTCATGAGATCGAGCACCACGTCAGGCTCTGTGCTCAACAGAGTCTGCTTGTCCCTCTCCCTCTCCTCCTCCCCCAGCTCACTATCTCTCTCAAATAAGTAAATAAATAAACTCTTAAAAAAAAAGAAATGAATACATAGGGTTAGCTAGCTCAGTTGGGTTCTTAATGGTTAAAAACAATGAATAAATAGATGTTAGCAGGGACTGGGGGAGGGATGTGGGAGAAGGGAGAGCAGAATTTGTGTTGGGTATGATGAAAAATTGGGGGCATAGTCGGTAGTGATGGCATTGTGAATGTATTTTGTGCCACTGAGTTACACACTTACAAACGGCTAAAATGACAAATAGTATGTCATGCATATTTTATCGCAATTTTTAAAAAGTGAAAAAAAGATGACCAAAAAATAAATAAATAAAAAGAATATTGGATCACTCTACTTCTTTGGTTATGGCCAAGGACATTCTTTTCAGATCCTTAACCTCAGCTCTATTCGAAATTAGTTCTAATTAATTGGAAAGAATTCAAAATATCCTTCTATTCAGAAGTAATCTTTTTCATTTCAAAATATTTTAAAAATTCAAAAATAACTTCTCCATCAAATAAGTATCAAGTCTTGCTGACTCATGGATCAGGGCACTAGCAATGTCAATGCAAGTTAGGAAGGGTGAAAAGCAACCTAAATTCTATGAATCATCTTGAGATTTAAAAGATAGGAAGGGAAGAGAGTTTTATACCCTGAAAAGAGGAGAGTGGGTCAGGTCAGAGGAGCAGCCTTCATGAGACAGGCCAGAGAATCTTTCAGGATTTTACCCAAGCCCTATGGCTCTTGGAGCAGACTCAAATAGAACAAACAGAATGGCATGGTCAGTGGAGGGCAGGACCGAGATAGGAGACCGAGAACACCAGCCAAACCAAGCACAGGAGGGGGAAGGCCAAGGAAAGGGGAAAAAGATTTTGGGCGGGGCGGGGGGGCAGTCACCTGGGTCTGACCCAGCTGTCAGAGGCCCTAGTGAAGCCAGCAGAGGGGAGGCCCTGGGAACAGAGCTAACTCGGGGCCGGGGAGGGCTGAGATGCTTGGGACTGCATCATAAGGATCCTCCCAACTGTGCCTTTTTAAACTTTACAACGTGGCTCCCCTGGGCTTTGCAGAGCATGATGAAACATGGCATCTTTTATCATCCCCCGCCTGCCAATTGGGTTATCTCGTCAGGCCATGGTCTGATAAGAATAAGAATTGAATTTGCTCTTGGAAGGTCCATTTCATTCCCTTGGGCTGCAGCCCAGGTGGAGTCCTGACCAGCTCAACCAGTTGGTTCTTGCTTAGCTTCCTAATCTCTTGTGCCCATAACCCTCCTCCCCCAAACCCCTTGGCTTCTTGCTTGCTTCTCCAGTCCCTTGCATCGTCTTGCTCCTACACAGGACCCTGCAATTTATCGATACTAATAGCAGTAACAATGACAATAATAGCGCCAACAGAACCCAATATCCTTTACGGGACACCCCAGTGTGTTGACACCAAGCTTAGCATTCACACACGTGATCTCACTTCTCAGAGGAGCTTTATGAGACAGAAAAGTGAAGAGCCCAGAGTGGGTGATAACTTATCAGTAGTCACACAGCCAGTGGGCTATGGGGTTTGAATTCAGGCTTGTCTGGCCCCAAGGTTTATGTTTTCAATTTAGGACACCCCAAGCCTTTTTTAGTTATAATCCTATGAAAAAGAATGACACGGTGGGTGAGCCATATTTCCTTTACATGGCCTTTCTTTCTGGAAGTCTGGAAACCTCAACTTATGTCAAGGGTAGAGGGAAGGCAGGTGTCTGTGTGTCAGATGGAGTAATCAGAGGCGAGCACTTGAAAACCCATAGAAATTTGAAAAAAAAAAAAACAACAAAACAAAAGCATACTCATTCACACGCATATTCAGATAGAGCAAAAGACAAAAAGCCTGATGGTCAAATTCAAAATCATAGTGCCCGACTCATTTGGTTAATGTGAGGTCTTGCCCTCTTTGATAACACCCAATAAACATTTGGGAACAAAAACAACACACTAGATAATTGTCCACAGAAAATATTCTTAGAAGAGCAAAGAATTCGCTTCTCAGAGAATAAGTGAGCGTTCGTTTTCGCCAGGTGCCCCCTTAAAATTGTAAATCCTCCTTCACTACAGTATCTCTTACTTAAAAAATAAAACAAAATAATGAAAGCTGTCTCTAGCTTACCCAACATCCAAATATTTTGAGTACTCACAGTACCGAAATATATATAAAATACATAAACACATTTGTAACCCTAGTTCTGCAAAGGTCCTTTATCTCTCAGATATTTTGCAATGGTTTCCATAACCTGGGATACTGCTTGTAAAATTTATCTTGACAAGCTAACAGATTTTCCCAAAGACTTGCCAAGAATAATTTTAAAGAAAATATGGCTTAACCCAGTTTTCTTGTGTATTCAGGAAAAGACAGGATATACATTTACATCCTTAAAAGTAAGTCATCCAAATTTTTTTTCCAACATGAGTTTAAACATGTTTGGAAGAAGAAAAACAACTCAAATAAATTATTCAATATTCAATTTTGTTTTGTTCTCATTCTCCAGAATTGCTTAATGATGGGGAAAATAAAATTTTAAAAAATGCAAGCTATAAAATAATCATAAAAGTAAAAACATTCTGTTATTTCTTTCAAAAATAGCAAACTAATTGGGAATTGACATAGTAAGAATGACATTTTCTGTCTGGAATTTTCAGAGAAAGAATTATTACAGAGAAAAATAACATTTGAATACCTAAAACCTGATTCTCAGCAGAAAGCCTCCTTTTCTTCAGAGCGTTTCAATGTAAAATTAAAATTTTTAAGGAAGAGCGTCTGATTCTAATCTCTTTTTGTTCTTCGAAGTGCTCTCACTTAAATCTTTCTGAAATCTGACTGGTTTCGGAAATACCCATCCTAAATACCATTGATGGCTCTGTGGTCCCATAAACAAATTCGCAGAGATGCCACCGCCCCAAGCGCGTCTTAAATCACCCGTTCACAGAATGTTCCCAGAGGTTTGTGCTTTTTCTAACTGATGTTTCTTTGTCTCCTTATCCTCTCACGTCTATCTGAGGACGCTGGACCTCAAACTTGTACTTTTCCGATCTGTATTCACGCCTGGCTTTTCCTTCCTCGCTGTTTATAAGCAAAAGCACGATTGTGCAGGCGAGGGTACCTTTCCCCGCGAGGGCGTCTGTCCTCCTGCGGCGCGTGAGTTCCGTGAGCTCCCTGAGCTCCGTGGCAGCACGTGGTCAGATGGCCTGGAGATGTGGCTCATGCCTGCCCCACTCCCTGAGTTTTAGCTCTTCTGGGGTTGAGATTGCCACACTTTTGATGGGCCTGTAGAGAGGAAGAGGGAGTAGAAGAGAATGAATGAGCTCGCTTTGCTCTTTAAAAGACACTTATTTCCAATCCTAGAGAAATGTTTCTTGCGCTAGCTTCAAAGCAAATTCCATAGCGAAGTGTTGAGATGGTTCATGGCTAGCTAGCTAGCTAACTAGCGCAGGCCACATAACTGCTTTCCAGGGGGCGATAGAGCAGAGAGTAACCCCATTGGATAGCTTTATTAGAATAAGAAGATTTTGCTTTTGTGCATATCAGGAGTGAAACATAGAACAAAACCTTCCGGCGGAAAGGGTGCCCCTTGGGGCAAAAGGTGTCACTAGCAAGCCAGGCTGTCCCCTGTATTGGCAGTCATTCAAAGGAATTCATATGGGGATTTGGGTTCAATTTGACTGTTACTTAGATACTCAGATGGGTTGACATTAAAAGTTCCAGTTTGTAGCAATTTCTTCAATTAGAAGTCTGATCGAAGCAACGGAGTGGTTTGGGCTCTGAAGACCCACTGGAAAGGAGACACTTTCCGGAATAGCCGAGCATCTTACCGAAACACAGCTGGGTTACCCAACATGCAGGCTAAGGGTGTGGATGGACCACAGGCAAATCAGGGAGACGATTTTTTAAAAAGGAACAAAGGAAATTATTTAAGAATGCAATACGGATTTTTTTTAAATTGAAGTGATCTTGGGAAACATCAGCAATTTGCTGGACATCCTTACTCATACTTTACAGTTTCGTGTTGTTTTCCTTTCGGATTATGGCCACAACCCTGTTCCTGAGGAGGGGCTGCTAGACGTTTTATAAACACCACGATGACCAGCAACCTCAGGATTAGGCTGAGCAGAGTGAGACACTAGCCCAGGATACAAAATTCAAGGGGGCACCCAAAAAAACGCAGGAATCAAGGTAAGTAAGCTTTGACTGCGATATTCTAAAAAGTCAAAATCAGTGCCAAAAATCATGATGAACAAAATAACCAACTGTTTCAATAAAGACAGGATTCAGTATCCCTGATGTTTCCTTTTGCCTCAGGCTGGAACAGGGCTCAGGATAGCACTGTGACTGATCCTGTTATTATTTAGACTTTTGATATTTTGCTCATCATGGGTTTTTCTGCATTAATTTTGATTTTTTAAAATATTGCATTAAATATTATTAATCTTGATGGTTGAGGTTTTCTGCGCCCCCTTACATGATGTGGCAGAAACAGTGCCTCACTGAGCTCACCCGAGTCCCTGCTCAGACGTGACTACAAGGGAATAAAACCAAAGATGAGATTCTTTTTTTTTTTTTTTAAAGATTTTATTTATTTATTTGACAGAGAGAGACACAGCGAGAGAGGGAACACAAGCAGGGGGAGTGGGAGAGGGAGAAGCAGGCCTCCCACGGAGCAGGGAGCCCGATGCGGGGCTCGACCCCAGGACCCTGAGATCATGACCTGAGCTGAAGGCAGACGCCCAACGACTGAGCCATTCAGGCGCCCCAAGCCAAAGATGAGATTCTAAGGGAAGCCCACAGGTGTGTGTCCAAGGCAGACAAAACCCCAGAGACCATTTTATAGTAAAGACAGGATAATTCCTGATATAGAACAGCTACGGAGACATCTGTGACAGTTTCTAAAATCTGCCCATTTGGGTGTTCCTGAATTAGCTCTAAATACTGACTTTTTAACCCAGGAGGGTGAAACAAACTAACAAACAAAATTTGCAAAATGCATATAGTTAGAATAGTAATGGAGAGGATTTCTAAGCCAGTATCTTAATTTCAAGAGCGAAAATTTGATTTTTCAAAAAGGCAAATCTTTCCATTTCTCAGATTCCAAGATGTTAGTATGTCTATAAATTTGTTATTAGGGGCTTGACTTTTTGAAATCACATAGACAAACCCTCACTAGAGATATTCTGCTTTCTAATCGACAAAGGATAATTGTTTTAAATGGCCTACAACGAGCCTTGTTTTCACCTTCGTTCCTGCACACCAAAAAAAAAAAAAAAGGGGGGGATATCCCATAAAATGAGAAAAAAATTTACAGCCACCAGAAGATAAGATTCAAGTAAACAAATTGTGCCTATAAATATTTTTGGCTAGTTGTTCTAGGGCTTAAAGTCTTAATGAATTGGAATCATTTTGCACAACATTTAGCATTAACATGCATAAAGTGTGTAAAAATCCTGAAATTGTCTAGTTATGAGTGATTCACATGTCTTATCACTAAAGCTTAGCAACGGAGTTCTGAGAATGGTGGTTTCCATATACATTTTCAGTCTGGCATGTAGGAAAGATTGCTCTGCCACCTATTGGCCTTCTGTGTGAAATGGATTCCGTCACACCTGGTAGCAAGGCTTTACCTGCCCCCGGACTTGGAGAAGGTATCGCCTCGGCAAACCGCAAGCCATCCTGGCTGGTTCTCTTGGGGGCCATTAACCAACGTCAGGCACCCCACCCCATCGCGCTCCCTGCGATGCCACGGTGGTGCGGCCCGTTCTGAGAGGTAACAGACCACTTCCCTCAACTTCTATAAAAGGGACAAGTGTTCAGGGGCGCCTGGGTGGCTCAGTTGGTTAAGCGACTGCCTTCGGCTCAGGTCAGGATCCTGGAGTCCCTGGATCGAGTCCCGCATCGGGCTCTGCTCGGCGGGGAGTCTGCTTCGTCCTCTGACCCTATCCCCTCTCATGTGTTCTCTCTCTCTCATTCTCTCTCTCTCAAATAAATAAATAAAATCTTTAAAAAAAATAAAAATAAATAAAATAAAATAAAAAGGGACAAGTGTTCACAATACAGGACCCCTAAACAGATGTCTCCGTGGCTGTTCTATATCGGGAATTATCCTGTCAACCCACCTTGACACCACAGAGAATGCAGGCTGAGTTCATCTCTTGCTCTCTGTCCCCGTCCTGAGCGAATCAGAAAAGAGATGCCACCCAGTTGTTTGGAGCACAAATACAGCAAAGAAATAGAGCAAAGTAAATTAGCTGGCACTTGCACCAACCCAGGGAATTCTGAGAATGGGCAAGAGTTCACCTCAACCAAGGCTCTGGACCTAGAATTTCCTGAATTCCTCAGAAGAAGACGCACATGCTTGGGATGGAAACATCGGCATTCCTCAGAATGACACCAACGTAGTTGGGATGGAAACAAATGATGATTCCAGATTTTCTTTTTTCCACTTAGTAAATAGCATCAACCACTAAATTTCATTTTCCCACAAAGGGATGGGTCAAGTGATCCATTTTTGGCACTGAAGTGACCACAAGCAATGCTACCTATAGACAGTTGACACAATCTTACTGGATCTGTCTGCCTCCTCCTTCTGTCCCCACCCACTGTGCCACCATGGCTTACGACTTCAGTGGCCTCTCGACCAAGTCTCTCTGATTCCACTCATACCCCCACCTGAGGCCACCCACCCATTCCCCACACTGCTTCCAGAGAGGTTTTTCCAAGTGGCAAATCTGATTTTATCATTCTGTTCTTTCAAATTCTTCAGCAGCCCCTACCCCCTATCAAAAGAACCTTCTACCTTTTGTTATGGAATGAATGTATAACCTCCTAAGATTGTACCTTCCTCGGCACTGTTCTTTCTTTTCCACCAATCCCTATCAGCCCAATCCACCACAGGAGTGGTGGGGTGTGCGGGGGGCGGAGATTAGAACCATTACAACAGATACAGTAGGAATGCTAAAAGAAAACGAATATTAAAATTTTCAAGGGAGGATGGGCTTCTAAAGAATCTTTGAAAGCCCATTAACATAGTAAATAAAACAAAAGAAAAGTAAATACTTGAAAAATCCATGGTGCTGCGTTGGAATGGGAGGGTCAGACTGGCATGTAATTTTAGAAATTTTCAGGATCTAAGAAAATTATCTTTATCTTTTTGGCTGTCTTTTTTTTTCAAACACAATTTTAAAACTCTAATATTACTACTCTACCTTTGTTTAACAAACTTCTAAACACGTAAAATAAAGTTTGCCTTACAGTTTTGCCATGGAGAAGTATACAGAAAGATCAAAGTATTTCCAAATGTATTACAGAGAATTATTTATGTCTTCTAAAAGATTATATCCCTGTGCAGTTTCATATGATAAGGACCTGGATTAACTTTGTTCTACAAAGAAGGAAAGCCTGATGTATTATATGCTTTTCTATTGCCTCCTTAAGTGCAGTCAAAAGAACAAAGCATTTTCCAGAAAGAATGAAGAATCTGTCCTCAGTGCTGCCTTGAGATCAAAAGAATGTTTTAGCAGTTTTATTGGCAATCTTCTGAGACCCTCAACTAATATTTTGTTTCATCAATGATGAGTGCTAGAGGCTGGAAAATCCTACTGTAAACAAGTGAGTGGTTGTCACTCATGATTTCTGAAAAATATTACTTAACACAAACAATAAGAACATTTCTGGTGTTCCTAGTTTGCATGATTGTTTTCAGTTTGTTTAGAAGTAATCTCTCAAACCATTGCTTGCCCTACTTTACCTGAGGGTAAAAAAACAAAACAAAACAAAAAAGCAACACAGTAGTAAAGTGACATTCTATTTTTTTAAGTGAGAAAATGTGCAAACAAAACTTCATCAGTGTATTAAGTTTCCTGGGGCCGCTGTAACAAAGGACCACAAAGCGAGTGGCTTAAACAACAGAAATTGATTGTCTGGAGTTTTGGAGGCTGGAAGGTGCAAGACCAACATTTCAGCAAGGGGCAGTTCCTGCGGAGGGCCTCGAGGGAGAATCTGCTCCAGACCTCTCTCCTAGCTGCCTGTGGTTTGGGCAATCCTTGGCTTTCCTTGGCTTGTATGCACATCAATTTCATGCTCTTCAACTTCACATGGTGCCCTCCCTGTTTGCAGGTCTGTGTCCACATTTCCCCCTTCGTATCAGGACACCAGGCATATTAGATGTAGGGTCCACCCTAAGGACCTCATTTCGTACATCTGTGATGGCCTCAAATAAGGTCACGTTCTGAGGCACCGGGGGTTAGGACTGCAACACATGAATTTCGACAGAACACAATTCAACCCATAACAATCACGTAACTATGTTTAAGGGCACGCCTAATTTAAAAAAAGAGAGAGAGAGTAACCTTGCAGTTTTGGCTTCCTTGTGACTCTCGCTCTCACTCAGGTCTTAGAGGCCCTTTTAGCTCTGGGTCATTCATGAAAGCTCAGGGCCAGGAAAGGACACGTACAGTGGGAGAAGGTTTAACCTCTCAGAGCTGCTTCAACCAGACTGTCCAGGAGGCAAACATTGTCCTTGGACCTGCTGCTTCCCGGGGCTTTGCTCTCACGTGGGGAGGCGGCCATCATGTCCGAGCCAGCCTTGCCCCATGCCAGGGTCTACCTCTTTATTTCCAGGTCTCTGTTAAAAATGGGAAAATGGCTCTGTCTTGAACCAGGTGAATGTAAACTCACATTAAATGCACAGGGGAAAATATTCCTTCCGAGTAACTCTACAGAAAATTGAAATTCCTCAAGTACACATGCGTCCTTATCTGTCGGCGTGATGTGAATCATCTGCACATCTTTTCCCAGGTATCCCCCTTAATTTGATAGGATAAACCCTACTATGTTTGCAGTGTTGAGGATGCCAGCTTTCTTTCTTCCCTGGAGAGACTTTTCTGGCCCTTGTCTGAACACAGCAGGACTTCCTAACTCTCCAGAGTTTCTCTTACTAAACAATATCTTCTAGCTGTACTTCCTACTTGACATGAGCCACCTGAGTATATTTTAGTAACCATTTGATGATCCAGGAGTCACCAACTTGCTCCTTCTGTTTCTTCTCAGCCTGTTGGGGTGACCACCCATCTCAACCTGACCTGCCCACGGCTGTCCCAGTTTTAGCCCTGAAAGTCCCATGCCTGGGAACCCCTCGGTCTGAGGCAAAAACCTGGACAGCCGTCTCCTACCACTGATTTGCTCTTCATATAATATATTTTAGTCCATCAAGAGCTTAACTATTCTAGACTGTAGCTGAAGCAGGATGTAAATGGATAGTGTCCCTAAAACAAACAAAATAATGACCTCCACAGCAAATTAAACTCTGGCACTTAAACTTGGGTCCCTTTCCCCAAGCTTCTGCTTC
>NC_058403.1:9464888-9598633 GCF_002201575.2 Neomonachus schauinslandi | reverse complement strand
TGTTACCACCTGCCACCCAGATTATTGACTCCAAGGCTGGTTTCCTTTCTTTTAATTTTTCTGGAACAACAGAGAACAAAAATAGTGTTGCAGTTTCATCCTACCTGGACCCCACCAGACCTTCAGTCCTGATTCTGCAACTTTCCTCTGCCTGTCTTCACTTCCATCTGCCCCAAGCATGTTCAAATCCAGACTGCTATCCCTCCCCACATCCCCTAGGTCCCTTTTCCATGGGAGTTCACTGGCTCTCCTCCCGCTCTCAGGAAAAAGCCAAGAGCCATTTTCATGTCATCTTCTCTCCCTATCAGTTGCCAACTCACAATGATTCTCCTTCTCATACCAACAATATCTAACGGTGTGTACCTCCAGCTGGGTTACAAAGTGCTCTTATAAACGTTCACTATTAGAACTTCATAGCTATCCAAGTGAAGGAGTATTGGCTTTATTTTACGGTTACAAAAGTCAACTAAGTGATATCAAGAGGCTTGTGAAGGTCACGCCATTAGTAAGTGGCAAACTCTGGCACTTAAACTTGGGTCCCTTTCCCCAAGCTTCTGCTTCCTTTGAAAAGACCCCCATGTGCCTTCTGTGTGAGTGTGTGTGTGTGCACGGGTGTGTACCCTCACTGCTGCCTCCCTAGACCAGGCTGTTACCACCTGCCACCCAGATTATTGACTCCAAGGCTGGTTTCCTTGCCTCTAGGCTGTATCCGTTCAAGGGATCCTATACATTAGAACCTAAGACTCCTCCGATCTCAGCAGGCCCCTCTCTGTTATAGACCTCTAGTCACTCTTCCCACACACAGAAGAAGTCCAAAATCTCCTCTGGTATCCAAACTTTTTAAAAAGTTGGGCCTCACCCATTCATTCTGACTCTCAAACATGAATTCTCAATCCATGCCTGCCTCAGCGGACTTTAGAGCACTTCCCATAGGAAGTGTCACATCCATCCTCAATGTCATCTCCTTTCCTTTTGCCTGAACTGCCCACGTCCCTCCTCTGAACAGCCTAATCCTAGTTCAACAAAAGGCCCACTTCCTCCCAAGGTCTCACCCATCAACTAAGTCCCATTTATTTCCACCTTCAACCAAGTCCTGTAACATTTCTTTTTTTTTTTTTTTTAAGATTTCTTTATTTATTTGAGAGAGAGAGAGAGCATGCACTCATGACTGGGGGGAGGGGAAGAGGGAGAGGGAGAATCTCAAGCAGACTCCCCACTGACCATGGAACTGGGCACGGGGCTCCATCCCAGGACCCTGAGAGTGCAACCTGAGCCGAAATCAAGTAGCCAGTCAACCAACTGAGCTACCCAGGCACCCCGAAGTACTGTAACATTTCTGCAGATGCAAGTGGGCTCACTCCACACCCATTCCCATCCCTTCCAGGGCACTTTTGTCTGCGAAGTGAAAAACTACATTCCCCAGACTTGCAAGCACCTTGGGTTCTTTCTCTCGGTGAGCTGTCCTCCCAAGCAGACGCGCCTGGGGTGACATGTGCACGAGCACTCAGGAGTATCCAGGGTGGGGACAGGAATCTTGTTGGTCGGCTGTGGCAGAGGTGATGGCACCACTGAGGTTTCTGCTAGAACCATCCAGGGGGTGGGTGGGTTTCTCTTGGCATGTGTGGAAGCATGGTTCTCTGAAACTCTTAAAATTTCCACAGACTGCCAACTACCTTGTAGCTTATGTTGATAAAATTAGATGGACTGAATTCTGGTGTCCCTAACTGAGAAATGCGGGGCATACTCTACAATGCTGCTTTCGTAGTAGTACCCCATCGAACACTGCCTTACATCATGACTCTCTCACGTAAGACTCTTCTTGGCCAAATACCACTCCAGTCCCTGGGAGATGGTTGTAGCTCCTTCTGCCTTCACATCCACAAGAAGAAACACAAGAATCATCCTATGCCAAGTATGTTATTGGGTCACAGCGGCTGGGCAGAGATTTTGGAGAGGGAAAGCGTAAATACTAGAGAATCCGCCTGGAGTATTCTCTCAGGAATCCCCTTCTTACTTCCTTTTTGGACTCCCTTCTGAATTGTCTCCCTTGCGCATCCATGTGGCTGGGGAGTGAGAAGGATTTCGAGACACCTTCCATTCAGTAGGGGTTTCCAGGATAAAAAAGAGTCATGTAGAATATGGGGCAGGACCCAGGTGAGGGGCTACCTAAGGAGGTCATATGACCTGCCTCTCTCAAGACAAAAGAACTTCTCCTGGGTCCTCTTCAGCCTGGTTTAATTCATCATGGATAGAACTTCCTGGGAGAAATTTACCCCCAAAGCTCATAACACACCCCCAGAGATTTCCCCTGCTTCTCTTCTTAGTGCAGCTCTCTCTCTGAGGACCTTACAGGATTGTAAGAAGCAGAGAAAAGAGTCAAGCATTTGCATATTCTGCTCCTGGTCACCCACCATCATAAGTAACATATTTGGCCCTTGCCTTCCAACTAGAGTATAAACCACCAAAAGGCAGGAAATATGTCCTGGCTTCACTCATATCACCTTCTTCTATCCACTAATTGTCTAAATACTTGCTGAATAAAGGTATGTAAGACTTTATGCCTTGATAAATTCTCCCGGAGTCAGTTTTTATTTATCACCTGCCGAGAAGACCCATCCCAGAGTTATGCAATTCAGAAATCTGAAAATTCAATGTAGTCCATGTTTACAGTGTTTACTCATGGCCCGTAAGAACTATGTCACAGCATCTATTACACCCAAAGTTTTGTATGCAGTTTGTGGATATGCCAAGATTCCAACATAAGAAGAAAAATTAAAACTGGGATTTTTTTTTTTTTAGTTATAAAAACAGCGATAAGAAATCCAAACCATGTATAAATAATGGATGAGGAGACAAAACTTTTCTTGCATGAACTCTATCAGAGCCAAAAATAAAATACTCACATAAATTCTGTGTTATCTTACAATTTTTACTTAATTAGGATCATTTAATTTCTATACATGTTATGAGTTACTACTAATTGATTTGATTACTCCCCGGGAAAATACGGCTGCAATAAAAGCCAGTTTGTCTTCTCAACCCATTAACCCATAGCTTCCGTTGAATGTTTGGAATATACAGAACACATTAAAAGAAAAAGTTAAGAACAAAGACTCCATATTCCTGGATGTTGGATTTACTTGTAGCTCCATGTGCTGCGGCAAATCTGCTCCGTGTCATGGAAAACTACCTCTCTATGCACTTGCGCTGCATTAATTGATCTTTTAATTGGTTCAGTCAACACTCTAGTCTCTGCACACAACACGTCCTAATTGCTACAGCAGCTGTAGCAATGCTCGGAGCCGAGAGAAGAGCGGAGCCTCCAATCAAAGGCTGCTTCTAACAGTCACTGGCGAGAAGCGGATTGGTCCACACCAGCATGCGAAGAAGCTTGCCTAAATGAAAACAAGCACTATCTTTTCCCGTCATAGCGAGTATTTATATAGAAATGCATTATAGTAGTCATTTCACCATGTATATGGACATCAGATCATCGCGTTGCATACCTTATATGTATATATACCGTTTTTATTAATAAATAAATAAGTACCTCAAAGAGGGGCGGTGAAGGGGAAAATGGTACAACTGAGTGGGGTATCCAGACGTGGAAAGTGTTAGAAACACTCTCTGTGCCACAAAAGGGCTCATCTCAGTCCTGCCTTTATCCATCCCCTTCTCCCAAGTATCTGTTTGGCTTTTTATCTTATTTTGTTTTTTGTTCTCAAGACCCATTTCTAAATTTATAATGGATAAGAAGAGGGAAATTACATTTATTTCATAGCAAAGAGAGATAGGAGAAATAGAGACTTTTTAAAACGCTCACATTCAGCAGGTGAAGAAATTGAGATTTGAGGAATGTAA
Source organism: Neomonachus schauinslandi (assembly GCF_002201575.2). Taxonomy (NCBI): domain Eukaryota; kingdom Metazoa; phylum Chordata; class Mammalia; order Carnivora; family Phocidae; genus Neomonachus; species Neomonachus schauinslandi. The sequence continues at coordinate 9,594,772 of NC_058403.1, read as the reverse complement.
ATTCCTAAACAGAGGTCCCACAGTCCCAGAGGTAGCAACAGGCTAAAATACAAGTCTGGTGAATTCCTGCAAAGCGCGAAGGAGCACAGATAGTCTGCTACCTATTGTGTCGGAAGAAGGGAAAATAGGAAAACATATGTATACTAGCTTAATTTTACAAAAAGAAACACAGGAAGGAGAAACCAGGAAACTGTAAAATTGGGTTACTTACAAAGGGAGGAAGGTGGGAGCAAGGAGGCATACAAGAGGCAGTGATCTGTTATGGGTACATCTCCTGGTTTATTTTATTTTTGAAGGCCTGTTGATGGTCTGCATACTCAAAAAATAAAACAGAATCAGTCCCAATGGAGAGGGAAACAAAAACTAAAATCAAAAGCAAACTGAAAAAAAAATGAAGATAATTTTAAATGAATACCACACCATGATGAAGAGGGAAATAGAAGAAAGTGAGAAATTGGTAATGAAAACAAGGAGGGAATAAAAGGAAGGAGGAAGGAAGTCCAAATAATACGGAAGCACAGAGTCTGGTTATAGAACCTCAGTTCTGGCTAAGGTGGAGGATTGCAGCAGAATCGCAAACAAATCCCTACCGCTTTTTAAGAGGTTAGTTTCTTGGGGTGTCATTCTGAAATTCTGGAAGTATTTCAGATGAATTAAAGGATTGAGCAAATGTGTCAATGTGCAGATGCCGATGGGAGCCCGGGTTTTCACGGTGGAAAAAGAAATATACAAATATGTAATGGAAGAAGGCAAGACACAACTCTGCGGTGATAGATGAGCATCAGGGGTAATGGCGTGAACTGATTATTTCTAAAGTTTGTGTGCCATGTAGGTATATTTGCATGTCTGTCTGCTTGCATGTTCATGTACATGCATGAATTTCCTGTCTCAGTCCACTGAAAAGACCAGAAACAAACACTTCAGTAGCAACCAGCACCATGGTGCTCTGATCTTGACATCTAATACCATGCTCTGGATTCATCTCCTAGAAAGAACCAAGCATTGTCAGAGAAACAGCTAATTCCAAGGCTGGGGTAGGAAAGGGTCAAGATGACCTAGAAAGTTAAGAAAGTGCTCAAAACATAACGGTGACATGTCGCAAGGACACAATCACCTGCAGGGGGTTCCCACTGGCCAAATCTGGGACAATTTGAACACCAGAATAATGAGGTTGAGTCGTGAGCTGCTGATAAGTAGAAATTCATGATACATGCTGATGATAAGGAGGTGAATATGTGGGGAAGAAGGGATGGAGCTATTCACAGTAGGATGACTGGTAAATGAAGAGGGGCTATAAGGGACAGAAAATCAGCATTTGGCAATCATCATAGTAAAGACTCAATCAAGCAAAAATCATCCATGGATGCCAAATCTAGGGAGAACTTTTGATGAAGAATGAGATATTTGTGTGGTCTTAAAATGTCATCTCACTGACTGTTAGTTGCAAGGGAGAGAAAATAATTAAATTGTAGAAATATCAAACAACCCCTTAACCAAATGACCCATATTAACATCCCCAATGGGGCTAGATGCCCACTGAGGGTCCTCAGATATGATACCTTCAGAAGGACATAACATCCTGTATGCAAAATTTCAGCATGAAATGCGTGATCTGAACCTAATCACAGGGAAACATCAGAGAAGCCCCAAATGAGAAACATTCTATCACAGGAATGGCGGTGTGGGGCAACCACATTCTTCAAAGGGTTAATGTCCTAGAACACACCAAAAAAAGCACTGCAGAAATATTTCAGATTAAATAGGGAGGCTAAAGAGAGGGATCTAAAGGACATTATTGGGCCAACTGACAAAACTGGAACACAGATGGTAGATTAGATAAAACACTTTATCAATGTTAAAATTACTGAAGTTGATAACTGAATGATGATTATGTAAGACAGTATTCCTGTTCTTTGGAAATAGCACCAGGGAAGAATTTAGGAGGAAAGGGCCACAAATGTATGTAACTTACCCTCAAATTGTTCAGAAAAAAAAGCATGCGTATATGTGCACGAATGTGTGCACACGTGTGTGCATGTGTGTGTGCATGTATATGTGGGGGGAGAGCAAAGTAATAAAGCAAATGGGACAAAATGGTGTGTAGGAAAGGGTGTCTGTGTGCTCTTTGTATTATTTTTATTTTCACAACTTGTCTTCCGAACTGAAATTATTTTCAAGGAGCTTGCAAATGATCCTTGTGCAAATTGAGTTCATCTATAAATGGCCACGATAAAATAGCACAGCATGTGTCGCTGAGTACCCTTACGGATAAATACATGTATATTAACACATCATTTCTGATGTTTCAGGACACATTCCAATCCTCCTCCCGCGCTTTGATTTCCAAACCTTGCCTTCTAATGGGCTGTATCAGAATCCCCGGGATGCTTGTAAATAATGCAACTTCCAGGGACCCAGTCCCCAAAATCAGATACGGAAGGTCTGAGATGGGCATGGGAATCTCTACTGAAAAGAGAAATATCCCTGCCTGCCTGTGATTATGAGCAACCTTTTCGTTACATTGTAACCCCTTCTTTGTGTTTGTGAAGTTGCATCTCAGCAGAGTCGATCCCTCACACTCATGTTCTCTGCTTGTTCCTTTATCCGGAAGATGCCCTCACGGGGCGGGAGGTGGGGGGGGGGGGTGGCTCCCAACACCTCACCTGCAGCCCTGACAGCAGGGCAGTTCATACTGGGGTCCAGCACATCTTCCCTGCAGCATCTCTATGCCCATCTCCCCGCTCTAACTGTTCTACCGATTGCCCCGTGGGTCCTTTCTATTCCACCTCGGCTCCTAATGATGCGGGGATCCAATCTGAGCTGTAATCCTAACCTCTGAGCTTCACCGAATAAATAAACTAGCCTCACCAGGAGCTCTGTCATCCTTCCAGGCGTCTCTGTGATGCGGTGTGTGCCAGGTCACCTTCCCTGTTTGTCCTTTCTTTTTTATCAAACCATCTTTATGCGTTGAGGAGTGATGCTACCTCGGTTTCATCTTGCCCACATGTTCATCTCCTCACATCTATCTGAAACGTCTGTCAAGTGAGGTAAAGACAGTTTCGCAAAGGGGAATGCCACCTCAGCTTGCAATCCTCCCTCTAATTGCCTCCTGGGCTTGCTTGATAAACAGTGCTGTTCTATAATGCAAAATAACGTTTTGCTGTTGAGGTGTTTTTCCTCCCCACCAAATAGCTCTTAGCCATGCTCAAAAAAAAAAAGAAAGAAAAAGAAAAGAAAGAAAGAAAAGATGTTATTTTCTTTATTTGAAGTGTTCATTAATTGGTTAAATCCTAGGCTTGTGTGATGTCAATATCCATATCTCTACATTTAATCTCGGAAGGAACAAAGGAGCATCTAAGGAAAGCAGCTACTCAAATGGCATCTCTCTGAGTCGCGTCGTTCTGCACAAGTGTTTCATGCTGCTTGGCCTCCTGGTGACTGAATTTTTGGTCTTGATAGTGAAGAAGATAATAATGCCAGTCAAGGAAAGGTCAACAGGCTGGCCTAAAAGAGGAAAAAAAAAAAAAAGGAAATTCCCTGATTCTTGCATACATGTGTTATCTAAATGCTTATTTGAAAAAAAAAAAAAAAAAGACTTTACCTCTTACCTGAGATCTCAGAGTCCCTCTGAATTGGTAAAAATTCGGCATGCCTATTTCATGCATGAACACCCAACCACTCCTCCACCCAGGCTCCGGGGGAACTTGGACAAAACTTTCTTTGGAAAGGGCAGCTGTGCAAATAGCCGTGGTTCTCCGAGGAAGGCCCCTAAGCCAACAGCATCTTCACCTCCAGGAACTTGTGAGAATTACGGGCCCCACCCCAGACCTACTGATTCAGGAATTCTGGGGGCAGGGTCCAGCCATCTGGGCTTTGACAAGCCCTTCAGGGAATTCTGCCACCCCCAAAGCATGACAACCAGAGGCTACCACACACCACTGTCCACCTGCTAGAAATTGAAAGGTTGGTATTTTCTTCAGACATCCTTTGATCGATGTGAAATCAAATAAGAAAAAAGAGTTTGCATTAATTTTCTCAAGCTTCCTAAGTCACAAAAATGCATGTAATTACCCAACTGAAGTTGGACATTCCATCGTTGTTCCTCCTTTCAAAATAGATTATTATGGAGAATACTTGCTACATTTTTTTTATTGGCTGGAAGCAGTTATAGAATTAGTCACTGCTTGTTAGCTTCCAGACTAGATGTTGTTGAGTCTGTGGGGTTTCTAGAGGGGGACTCGAGGGCATCTCTGAAGGAGGAAGGGAACCCATCTGAAGAGCTGGGCCTCACCCCTCGCCTACCCTCCAACCAGAAGCTCTAGTGTCCAAAACATTACGTGCACTAACCCACTTGCTTTTAGAATAATGCTTTTAGTTAAGCACAATGTTTTCCCCTTCTTGAAGATAAGGAAACTGGGATACAGATAAGCTGGCCTTGCTCAAATAGCTGATTAATGGAGAATCCAGAATTGAAAACTGGATACTTCGAGCCCGGGCTCATGTCGGGCTGTCCACTCACATCTGAAGGAAGGGCTCACTGGCTAAAAATATAGGAAAACAACTACACTAAATGGGTCCAGAAGACTAGAAGCCCAGCCTAAGGCTAAGAAATTGAGGAAAAGTCCCAAGACAATACTCTGTACACATGACACACACACGTGTGCACACACATGTACGCATTTGCACACACACTTGCAAACACACATACGTACATGAGCACACACACTCTCCCCACTAGGACGACCATGGCATCAAAAGCCCTCCATTAGAGATTCACGTCTGCTCTTCACTGCCCTGTCTTCCTCTAAAGGGCAAATACCCACCACTCCCCAGCAGATTATAGCACTAATCAGTGTATTTGGTTCCTCTGAAGAAGAGGATCAGATCAACTTAGTTGTCCATTCTGTCCAGAACGAGGAGCATAAAGGTGCAGGGTGAACACAGAAGGAGGCTGCTATGAGGACAAGTTTCATCACCTTAGTGATGACTTGTCTGAGGGTATCTGGCACAATCGGGACCTGCTGTCTAAAGGTGATTTGTATGCAAGGCCTGGGAACATTCTGGAAAAGAGCATGTGCTAGTGGAACACAAGACAAGGCTGGCTGTAACCGGGGCCTGAGGCATGAGTCTGAGCAGAGCACACTGCTTTCACTAACACCTGTGACACAATCCATGGACAGGCTCTCTCACTCCAGTAAGCCTCTAATAACATGTGACATGTAAGAGCCAAGAGGGACAGAGCTTCTCTGTGCGTCCGGAGGCCTCTGGGGTGGAGAGGGCTCCAGAAGGCAGAGTAACTTTGACACCACAAGACCCATTGCTGCTGCAGGGGCACCAGCGAGCCACGTGGTCACGGACTGAGGGTCCCATGGCACAGATGCTGGTGCCTAAAAGACTTAGCCGTACCCAGGGCAAGTGGCAGGCACGTTCCTGAGAGCACGGAGCAAGCAGCAGGTGACTGGTGTATCTGAGAACATCACCACTCAACTCAGAAATGCCTGGCAGAGCAGGATTAGCAGAGGACTAAGGACCAGAGCACTGTGAAATCTCACCTGTGGTAGGGGGCATGGTAATGGCAAAATATGGGGTTTTTTTCTTTGTCATGGGTTGACTTGTGTTCCCCAAAATGCAAATGTTGAGGTCCTAACCCCTTAGGACCTCAGAGTGTGCCCTTATTTGGAAATAAGGTCACTGCAGATGCAATCAGTTAAGATGGGGTCATACTAGAAGAGGGTGGGCCCTAATCTAATATGACCGAGGTCCTTATGAAGCGGGAAAATTTAGACACAAACATGCCCACGGGGAGAACACGAGAGACTGAAATGACATGTCTACAAACCAAAGGAATGCCAAAGACTGACAGCAAATCATCAGAACCTAGGGGAGAGGCATGGAACGGACTCGTCCTCACAGCCTCGGAAGGAGTCAATCCCACCAACACCTTGATCTTGGACTTCCAGCCTCCAGACTGTGGGACAATTAGATTGCAGTTACTTTCATTACCCAGTCTGTGGGACTTAATTACAGCAGTGCTAGGAAATCAATCCAACTCCAGAACAGCCTCCTGTGTGCCCCCGGGCTGATGTGAGTGCCCTCGGTCAACCGGCATCTACAATAACAAGTCCTCTTTGAAAATCAAGGGTCTCTAGACCCTTAACCAGGGCCTGATCATAATACAGTAGCAAGAAGTCAACCGAGCTATTCCTGCCAGGAGGAGGACTGAGTTTTTGGGTTTTTGCCAGAGCAAAAGGGCCCTGCTGTTCCTTTAGGAGGGTGCTATAACCTGGTTTTGAAGAGCTGGTTTGTTTGTTTGTTTGTTTTTCTGTTGAGCTGGATCTTCCCTCTGGGGGCACATGTTTTATTCTTCACTTACTTGGGGAAAAATCAGAGCTTCTTTGCTAGTCCCTTTTCTACTTCGATTGTAAACTTCTTAGTCACGGCTTTATCCCTCTTTATAAGATCATTATACGGTAGGCACTCAAAACTGTATTATGGAGGATCTTGATGAGATGCTGAGACTAGCCATGTCTTCAGGCATCGACTCGTCCCTGTGGGAGCTGGGCGGGGTGTTAACATCTTCCTCTGGAAGGTGCTCCTGTCTCCTTACCCAACTTCCAAAGTCATTCATAAAACTTATACTCAAAGCTCAGTACAGGGCGCCTGGGTGGCTCAGATGGTTAAGCGTCTGCCTTCAGCTCAGGTCATGATCCCAGGGTCCTGGGATCGAGTCCCGCATCGGGCTCCCTGCTTCTTGGGAGCCTGCTTTTCCCTCTGCCTTTCTCTCTCTCTCTCTCTCTGTCTCTCATGAATAAATAAATAAAATATTTAAAAAAAAAAAAAAAGCTCAGTACAGTATTTGTTGAAATGAGACCTTTAATATACCTGGTATCAAATAAAAATAGGAAAACCCTTCATTTAGTCACCAGAAGACTTGCTGGTCTTAGAACATCCATATGAGCTACTTTGTGATGTGTGAGAAAATAGTACAATCCCATCTCTTACAATGTAACTTTCACTAGCATATTTGAGAATGTTTTTCCAATTTCCAAAAATTATGTAACTAAGAATTTACTTGGTGTCTTTTGCATGCCAAGCCGTGTGTAATGGAGAATAAAGAAACTCAATACACGGTTTCCTTTCTAAAGGACCTTTTTTGGTAAGCAGGGCGAGATCTCAGACAAGAAGCAATAATGGCTGAATAAGGTGAGGTGTGGAATTTCTCAAGACTCAGAACTCCAAGGAAGCGTGCGATTCCTGGAGACAGAGAACCCAAAGCGACCTCACAAAACCTGTCTTGTTTTGGCTGGAGATTCAGTTTGGCTCAAACAAGTCCTTTCGCCTTTGGGTTTCTAGTTCAGTAAAGGGAAAATGTCATCGATACTCCAAAGTGCACTCATGAGAAATGCCCAAATGTATTTTTAAAACATGTGCATTTATTTGGTGGTCAGCAAATATTAGGTCAATGGTGACAAAACTTTTCCTGACCAAGTGGGCCTCTGTTGGCTTTGCCTACCCAGCACCTGACTCCATCTGCTCAGGCTGCCTTACAAGCATTAGGCTGGGGGGCTTAGGCAACATTTCTTTCTCACAGTTCTGAAGGCTGTGAAGTCCATCAAGGTGCCAACAGATTCCCTCTTCCTGCTTTGCAGAGGGCTACGTTTTTGCTGGGTCCTCACATGGTGGGGAGAGAGATTATCTCCCTTGTGTCTCTTCTTATAAGGTTACTAGCTCATTTATGAGGGCTCCATCCTCATGACCTAATCACCTCCCAAAGGCTCTCCTCCTAATGCCATCACACTGGGGATTAGGGCCTCCACATATGAATTTTAGACGGAGACCAAATTTCAATCCATAGCGGTATTCATTACCCTGTTGCTGTTATAATGCACATAGCTTCCTTTGGAAACCACCTTTTGCCCACTCTCAGACCAAGCGTGTTGGCTGAGATTGACCCCACTCCCCTTGGCTCTTGTGTGGGCCCCTGACAGCAACCTGGAGAGTATTCCATGCCTCAGGGATGCCCATAGTGATGGGTTTAAGAACTGGCAGAGTTTTGTCTACATGGAGCCAAGACTTATTTTGGAAAATGCAATACTGTAAGCAGGTATCCACATGCCCTTTTCATCTGCCAGTCAATTTATAATAAAGTATTGAAGAATGAATTAAATATGAATTCTATAATAATTAAAAATGAAATTAATATAGAAATATTCAAAAATATACTATTAATGACTTGGAAGGGTTTAAAAAAGCACTTTAGAAATGCTTTGATTAAGAAACAAAACAAAGGAAAGAAACAAAACAAAGCAGCAAAGGAAAAAAAGAGAGAGAGAGAGACAAGCTAAGAAACAGACTTTTAACTGTAGAGAACTGATGGTCACCAGAAGGGAGGTGGGCAGATGCTTAACCAACCAAGCCGCCCAGGTGTCCCAATTCAAATAAAATAAAAATAAAAGGGCAAAACTACATAAAAGCTGCAAGTGTCAGTATGTCAGCAAAAAATTATTTTTTCTCAAAACCCAGGAACCTGTCCATCTCAATTTCTTTTTCCTTGGGCTAGAAGATCTATTTCCTCTCTGTAAAGAAGTACAAGGAATATCAACAATACTTCCATGACTGCTCTATCAGTATGCGACTAGAAAGTACCAGCCATCTTTCTAATCCCCCAGCCTCATTAATATGAAATTTTGTAAGTTAAATAAATCAGATGGGAAAAAAATTGCTCTTTTTCCAAAGTTGAATTGCATATTTTAAAATCAGCACTAAAACATTGCCTTGTAAGTGCAAATACTTCTGTTCTATTGAAAGCATTGTTATTTGCTGAAAATGAAGGAAAAGCTATTGTTATGTTCGGTTTAGGGGGAAAAAAAAGAAAAGATTCTGATTCTGATGGCTGCCAACTGAAAATAAATAATCCCAAGTAAGCACACAATTGCAGCTTGAGCACCACCAGACTTCCCCTCTATAAAGCCCTTGGGACTGGGACCATTTTTAAAGGCTCTGGAGTGACCAGAACATTAGCTAATTTCAGAGAGTACAAAAGGAAACACTATCTATGAATTCCAATAAGTATTGTCTCTGAAGATGACTTCTCAGAACTATCGAAGTCTTTATAGAGATTTTAGCTGGGATGATGGTGCTTGTAAGTAATCTTGCCCCAAAGCAGTTCATTTTCAAGAATACACTTACATCACTAATTGTTCTCACTTAAAGAGCTATTTAGTGCTCCCTGGTCCTCCTGCCCCCCTTCTGCCCTCCCCTCCCTCTGTCCATCCTGTCTTCTAGTAGGGAGGCTACGTGCAGGCAGGGAACCATAAAGGCAGCCCTGCCCTCCCATCTCCCGAATGGGGATAGGGAACTACAGGTGGGGCTCTGGGCCAGAAACTGCTCTTTCTTAGTGAAAAACAAGACTAAGACTTTGTGGTAAATCTCCAGGAGTGGAGGCAGACCATCTTCAAAAAAGATGACCAATAATAATTTCGTACAGATATGAATGGCAATGAGTTACCTAGCTCTAAAGCAGAGCTATGAACCACTATTCTTTAAGGAAAAAAAGAAGTTGTAAAAAGAAAAAGTGAATTCTCTGAACAGACTCTCTAGTAAAAAAAAAAGAAAAAAATCTAAACCGAATGACATTTTTCTACCGCAAAGAAAGGACAGCCATTGATATAGGAGTTTATATATCCAGTGTAAGATCTTAGAGATCTTTGAGGTTAAAAATTTCCAAAGATGATTGATTTGGACCACCTCAGTTTTGGCAAGAAAGGAAGAATCCTTTCTTTATTGCTTGGGGTATCCGAGTGAATGCACTTGGGAAGTATTCTCTGGCAATAAGATCACTTTAAAGACTATCTTAGGTAATTCATATTATAGATTTTAAAGCTTTAAGCTCCTCCTTAGCATTTGGAAAAAAAATAATAAATTCAAGGTGTAGACTGAAACCAAGGAGTTTTGAGAATTTTCTTATCCTGAGGGAGGAGGTGATTCAAGGTGTCTTGCTTAGGATCATGGAAAGGCATCCAACTGGTAAAAATGAGTGCTTACTCCTCTACTGCCCCCTTATGTTGCATATCAACAAGTCACTCACCCTCTCTGTGATTCAGAACTAGGCTTTGTGCAAACCACGGCTGTGTTCTGGGTGCAGGGAGATTGGATAGGTTGTAGCAGTGAGCCTCCTCCACAAAGAGACACGTGACTTCACTGTGCTCTGACATGGAGGCTGCTGGCCTGGCTGCACCCACTCACACATGAATTTAGTTGCTATTGACCCTATGTTGCCTAGAGATTTTCCCTTTCCATAAGCAGATCACAACTAAAAGAAAGGTTGGTTGAGCATCACCAAAAAAATAATAAATTAAAAAAAAAAAAGAATGTTTATTGATTGCTTTCTTTGTGCTCAGTTCTGTGATTCCAAAAACTAGTCCCTATCCCGTGGGTCTTACCAGCCAACAAAGGAAAGGTGACATAAAGCCTTAGGGACGTTCTTACTGGACAGCCAGACTTAGTGTTAACTATGAAGATGGGAAGCATTCATGCCCCATGATTCAAGGGAGGATACAGTACCAGGGACTGGGGTGGTGAGAAAACACCATCCTCAGGAGATCATTCCTTTTCTTATTAAAAATTTTTTAAAAATTAAAAATTTCTTATTAAAACTTTTCATTTTGAGATTATTTGAAACTTACAGAAAAAATTACAAAACTCCTTTGTACATTCACCGGATTTCCCAACTATCTACATTTTATCATTTTTGCTTTGTCATTTTCTATCTTATGAATCATTTGAGATACACTGCCAACAAGATGGCCTTTGACTAAACACTTCAGTGTGTCTTTCCTAAGGAGAGGATATTCTCTTACATAAGCTCAGTACAGTTATCAAAACCAGTAAATGAGCATTGATGCAATACTATTCTCTAGCTCTGGAGATGATTCTTTAACTGCCTCTTTTGCATATTTCATCTTCTCCATGGGCTTCTGTGCGTTCAAAAGAACACAAGAGAAGACCCTCATTCTTAGCCAGGTCTTGGAAGATTCCAAAAAGAGCCAATCCAACCATGGAAACGAGTCTAAATATAGGATCTCTAACGAGATGGCATTCACCTCTCTCAAAGGAAACCCATTTTCAACTCATCCTGTAGTGGACTCCATCTCTTCAAATTCCCTGACAGCAAAAGCTTCAACAGTTAAGCTTTGCCCAAGAAGTTATCTAGCAGTTTTTCCCGCCCCCTTGCCCCTCCCCGCCGGCTTCCTCCCCCTCCCAGTCTGCCCTGTGTCTGACACAGAAGCCCCATCAGACACACAGCCTGTCAACACATCTTTTGCTGCCTGACTCCCTGCGCAGTGGTTGTGGGGTCAGGAGCAGACACGGAGCTTCCAGCATGGAGATGATTTAATCCGACTTGCTTGCGTCTAGTGAGGGCACGGAGCCCGTGGCTTGTCGGGCAAGGGATGGGAATGAGGTGTGAGTGCTGGTGAGAGTCATAAGTGCTCTCCTGATTGACAAGCACCGCCTCTCCTTAATTTGGGTTTTGCCATTCTAAGGCTCAAAATACCTGGCAACCCAAATCTTCAGCTGTTAATCTGGTATTTTCATTTTAAAAGGACTTTTGAGCCTTTAAATGCAGATGCTGAAATCGTTTCAACATGCTCTTCCCTCACGGAGTTCAGTGTTATAAAAAAACATCACTTTCAAGCAGGTTTTCATACTTAGTAACAGCCACATTTGGGGACTTGGCTCCCAGGATGGCCTGTTAACCAAATACAATCATGTGATTTTTCTAATGACGCTTCTGGTTCTTCCAGAAATATGAACGGATGGACAGTCTAATGACCAATTCCTGGAACATGTGCTTTTCCAGAACTTTCTCACAACCTAATACATTTTTGTTCCATTAACAAAATGCATAACATTTAGCATTCTCTGGCTTAAAAAAATAGCATAAAGAATCTGCAAAAATGGAAGAAGTAAGTGTTAAAAAAATCTTAATGATAGTTTTACTTCTGTTTAGTTGAAATTGGAACTCAGTTCTAAACACTTTCCTCCAAGTGCGGTCCAAAGATCAGCAGCACCCATATGGGAGTTGTTAAAATGCACAGTCTCGGGCCCCACCCCCGACCTGCTGAAACAGAATTTGGATTTTAACAAGATGCCTGAGTGATTTGTAGCTACATCGATGTTTGAGAAACAGTGTCATTAAACAGATGTGCTGCCCAGGCAAGAATAGTGAGCAGGCTAAAAGAAGTTATTGCAGCGTGATCACATCACAAAAACAGGCTTAATGGAAGATGGGGGGAGCACAGTAAATTAAAACAGCCCGAGAAGAGGGAGTGGGGGATGGGCAAAATGATTGAAGGGGAGTGGGAGGTACGGGCTTCCAGTTATGGAATGAGTAAGTCATGGGAATAAAAGGCACAGGATAGGGAATACAGTCCGTGATATTATAGATAGTGTTGTATGGTGACAAGCGGTGGGAACCACACTTGGGGTGAGTGAAGCACAATGGACGGAATTTTTGATTCACTATGGTATATACCTGAAACTAATGTGACGTTGTGTGTCAGCCATACCCAAATTAAAAAAAAAAAATTTTAAACTGAGCAAGTGCTCTCCAAAGGACTGAATAATTAGTATCCCACTTCACTTTTCCAGAAAAAGGTTGCCAAATTTAGCAACAGGGCGCTCAGTTAAATTTAAATGGCAGACCAATAATGGATAATTTTTTAGTACGCCTCATGTAACATTTGGACATACACTAAAAACTTCTTTGTTGTTTATCAGAAATCCAAATGTAACTGGGCATCCTATATTTTATCTGGTAACGCTTTTGCAGAATCTCTAGATTTAAAAAAAATGCATAATGCTTCCATCTGGCTTATTTGTAAACTGAGCCAAAAATAAAGCTATGCAAGGAAAAAAAAAAAAAAGACCATCAAGTTGGCCCCAAGAGTTCCATCTTTTCCTTACCTGGTATAGCTTATAGTTTGCTTGCTGGTTAGAGAGTGCAGGTTCCATTTCTGGGAACTTTCACAGTTTATGGTTCTGTGGCCTCAAAGTTGTGCAAGAAGATAAACCATCATTTACACTTAACTCCTGCTTATCAGAAACAAGGTCCACACTGAATTGTCTCCAGTTTTTCCTTCTGCCTCCTTATCAGAGCCATCTCTTTACATCAACTGAAAATAAAAAGAAGAAATATCTCAACCCCCAAAAGCCAAGTGTGGCCAGTAGTTATTCCCCTTTGTATCTGCTTCCTGGAAAATAATATTTAAAGAGAGAAATACCCCTTCTGAATGGCAGGTTTTCTAATAGACTCTGATGCACCTCGCTAGTCAAAAAATAACTTTTCCTTTCCCTAGTGATTTGCATGTAGAGGTTTTTTTCTCCTTTTCTTTCTTTTTCTCTTTCCTTCCTCCCTTCCTTTCTTCCTTCCTGTTCTTCTTTCTCTTTTTTTAAATTTCTTTCCTTCCATTCTTCTCTTGTGCCTGAAATTCATCTTATTTTTCACAGCACCTGAGACCAGAGCTGATCTATTTTCTTTTACCAGAACTCAGGCAGTTCAGTGCTAAATCGAAACAGTTCTACTTCCTGTGACATGGAGGCTTCACACAGTCAGATGAAAGGATTGTGATGTACTGGGGGGGTTGCTGTCTGCTAAATTTGTAGCCCCACCCATCCCCAGTGTGTTAACTGACCCCTCTTCCCTCTGTTGAAGACGAGGGCAGTGAATCAGGGATATCTCAAGTAGTGCTCCCCATCCCCACCTTTGTCCTTACTCCAGGCTGCTCTATGAGGAAACCAAATGGCTTATAAAATTTATTCAACTTGGGGTGCCTGGGTGGCTCAGTCGGTTAAGCATCCTCCTCTTGGTTTCCGCTCAGGTCATGATCTCAGGGTGGCAATACCGAGCCCCACATGGGGCTCTGCACTCAGCGGGGAGTCTGCTTGAAGATTCTCTCCCTCTGCCCCTGCCCCCACTCACTCGCCCACTCTCTCTCCCTCTCTCTCAAAATAAATAAATAAATCTTTAAAAAAATAATAATAATAAAATTTATTCAACCTGACATTCTAACAACCTGGCACTTTTGATTATAATTTTCCCAAGAAAGAAGGCGATTCTTCTGCTTGTTTGTTTTATGTCTTAAATACCACAAAGCAATTAAGGTCTTCGTATGACTAGGCATTCCATTTCTGAAATGTAATATTTAATTTTAATTTATTCAACACTTAGATAACACTCACTATGATCCAAGCATAGGCAGAGGCTTAACTGTTGACTCATTGAATAGTCTAACAACCCAATCAGGTGGGTGTTATTATTGTCCCATTTTACTCTGGAGGAAACAGGCCCAGAGAGGTGAAGCAGCTTGTCAGGGGTAGGGTACCCAACAAGCGACAGACATGGCCTAGGGAACCCTGGTTCCATGGTGCTCTGCTCCCTCTACCCAGATCCCAGCAGACAAACCTTTCACCCAGCCACTCAAGTGGTTCCAGGATTCTTCCCTTCCTAATCGTTCTGAATTCTCTCAAGTCAGTCTCCACCCTGGAGCACATCATTGCAGCCACTGGTGAGACTTTTTCACACATCTGTCCACAGTGCATACCATTGTGTGAACACATCTGTAAGAAGGCAGACTCTACCCATTACCTATCCCTGCACGATCTAAGATGATAATATCCAAGTAGCTATCTTCCAGTAGTCTAAAGAACTCAATTCTTAATAACATTTATAAGAAAGCAAATTAATAAAGCATAAACAGCACCATGCAATTCCGAATTGAGCTTTTACCTGCTAAGAACAAAATGAAAACAAACAAAAGCTGTAACACCCAGTGATTTCACTCAAATGGGAAAGACAGATGATAAATGTCCAAAGCCAATGACTGCAGTGCAAGGCACAGAACATTCATAGAAGAGGAAAGAATTCAAGCATGTGTTCAAAGGGCAATAAAATAAAATTGAGAAAAAATGTAAAAGAATATGAAGTCACAAAAAAGTCTTTCTTCTGATGTTTATTTTTATATTAAGTAGCACAATGCTAATGCCATCAACTGACCATGATCTTCAGAACGAAATGATATTTTACTGTAAGAAAAAAAAATCTTGAAAGACCTAAGCTCACCCATGCAGACGGTTCACATGCAACATTCTGAAATCACTGAAACAAGTGGACAGCTAATTTTCTTCTCTGTTTTGACAACAGAAACAAAGTCTGGCAGAGAATGAAATGGTTACCATACCCATAACCAACATCTACTCATCTTTTTTTCCCAGCTGCTATTCAGATCAAGTTTAAGAAACCACCTTTTAAGTCTCCTAGAAGTCTCTGAAAAATAAAAATAAGCAGAAAAAGGATGCTTATTGAGGACTATGGGTGGGAAAACCATGTACCCAATTTGTTTCCAAAGCTTTGAGAGAAAGCAAGATGATTATACTAGCAGATTTGCACTGATTCATCTGAAAGGAGCTAGCCGGGCCCAAGCACAGAGTCGCTGAGCTGGCGGTGACAGCCTGGCAGAGGGGGGGCGGGAATAACATTCTTGGGGCCAGATGTTCTGGGCCACTGTCAGCTCCCATCTTCCTGATGCACTGCACCCTCTTAAAATGATTGTGTAGATTTTTTTTTTTTTTTGCAAAGTGGCAGAGAAGGGGGAAAGGTACATGGAGCAACACTGAAAACCCAGTGCTGTCTTAGTTTGGTCAATTGTGCCATCAAAGGAATTGAGTATTTCAGGAAAAAAAAAAAAAACAGTTTGTTCACAATATTAAGAAGACCCTGTCTATTTCTTGATACCAGGTGAGGGACATGAGGTTGTAAAATATGTCCACGTTAATTTAATCTGTTTTAAGATTTCGTAAGAGTGGTTTTATTTAAACCACAGTCAGCCCTGGAATGCTTCCTTCTCGATGGCCTGGGTGCAGCTCTGAACCATCTGAGGAAAAGTTGGGGAATTAGCACTGGAGCAGAGGAAGGAAAGTCAGACAACCGCCATGACTGCTGCATTCCCAGAAACCAGGGGCGCATCTTAGAACGTCCGCACCCGTGACTTGGCGTGACTTCACAGAGAGTTGCAGGAGTTGATGCAATGGGTGAGTGTTCCAGCCCCAAACCTACCGCTTCCCCTTGCTTCCTGTAATTTCCATAATAGAAGACAACAACTTTTCATTTCACAATTACTGATTGCAATCACAAAAGTAACACCCGTGAGAAAAGTTTACACTAACATTAACACAATCCCACACTCAGGTGCATTGATCCATTATTTCATTAAGGACTGCAGAGTGGTGGTAGACTAACTCCTTACCATTTCTTTATTTATGAATTGGAATTCTACTAAGAAAGAAGAAATTTACTTCCCCGACTATCTCATTATCCCAAGGTACAACCCTATCCAGAAGTAGAAGTGAAATGTTTGATTCTATTCCCTTATGCGCGGGTTTCCCGAATAATGAGTTGGTTCCCTAGCATCTTACAAAGGGAGCACAACAGTTTTGTAAATATTGTTATGAATGCGTGGATTTTAACAGATCCTGTACGTTTCAATACACTGCAGATACTGTTCTTTTTATATCCATCCTTGGATATGGCTCTTCCATCTTTGGCTGGCAGGAGCCTTTGCATTTTGGCTCCTGTGTGTTTTGGACCTTTTGTCACAGACCAGTGGCCTTTGGTAGCATCTTTGCTTCTAGTGTGACAACATGTTACAGGCTTTTCTTGAACATTCCCTGCCCCGACATGAAATCAACCAACTTTTCTGAGGCCCCCTGGTTGCTTTTGGTGGGAAATGTAGTTGGAGACTGGGGTAGGGGTGCTAAGGAACTCCTTGCTTCTAAAACGGGTATTGGTTCTAAGCCTTTCCAGTGGACAAAGTCAGAGAATATTTGTTTATTTATTTTTATTCTTATGTTAATCCCCATACATTACATCATTAGTTTTAGATGAAGTGTTCCATGATTCATTGTTTGTGCATAACACCCAGTGCTCCATGCAGAATGTGCCCTCCTCAATACCCACCACCAGGCTAACCCATCCTCCCACCCCCCTCCCCTCTAGAACCCTCAGTTTGTTTTTCAGAGTCCATCGTCTCTCATGGTTCGTCTACCCCTCCGATTTCCCCCGCTTCATTCTTCCCCTCCCGCTACCTTCTTCTTCTTCTTTTTTTTTTCTTAACATATATTGCATTATTTGTTTCAGAGGTACAGATCTGAGATTCAACAGTCTTGCACAATTCACAGTGCTTACCAGAGCACGTACCCTCCCCAGTGTCTATCACCCAGTCACCCCATCCCTCCCACCCCACCCCCACTCCAGCAACCCTCAGTTTGTTTCCTGTAATTAAGAATTCTTCATATCAGTGAGATCATATGATACATGTCTTTCTCTGTTTAAAGTCAGAGAATATTTGTAAGAGAAGTACATCAGGAGCTTGAATTGATAGTTCCAATTCAAGCTTAGGGTTACAGGTCTTTATTTAATTTCTTTGATTTTTCTATGTGAGTCTCTTTTTCTCTGATGTCAATGACCTTGGTTCTTTACAGCATTAATATAATGTTACATGCTTTATCCTAATTTACGTATAAAAAGTTTCAGAATAACCCGACCAACATATTACAAACAATATAATTACTCAAAGCAATTTCAGATTTCTTTGCAGTTCTTTTTGTCCTTAGGATATGTCCCACTGCAGTTTTACAGCCAAATAAAGGAAGCCAAATAAAATCATACTCAGGCTGATTTATCTAACTTGATTTTGTTTTTGAATGAAGGAATTGCTTCTTTTACCTGTTGTTTTATAATTTTGTAAAAGTTTTTTTTGTGTTTCTAAATGTATAAAACAGGGGGCATCTTTTTTTTTAATAAAATTTATTTTTTTTTAAGATTTTATTTATTTGCGAGAGAGACAATGAGAGACAGAGAGCATGAGGGGGAGGAGGGTCAGAGGGAGAAGCAGACTCCCTGCCGAGCAGGGAGCCCGATGCGGGACTCGATCCCGGGACTCCAGGATCATGACCTGAGCCGAAGGCAGTTGCTTAACCAGCTGAGCCACCCAGGCGCCCAGGGGGCATCTTTAAAAATCTAGCTTCCAAACCTATTGCTTCCACTCTGTTTCCTACTTCTCTCATAATTACCCATTTTTATTAACTTTTGCTTTTTGTCCTATTTTTAATGTATGAAATATTAAATAAATACTCTCATTTCTTAGATAAAGGCTGTCATTCATACATTCTGATCCTCACCTTGCTTTTTGCACTTAGCAATATATCCCAGAGATTTCCCCATATCAGTGTAAAAGTCTTTTATCTCTTTTAGCAGCTATGTAATAAGTACTCTATTATGTGGATGTAGCATGGTGTATTCAGCCAGACCCCTTGTGATGAACATTTGGGTTATTGCCAGTCTTTGTCCACTGTAATTAATGCCATATGAATAAGCTCTTGTGTTCATTTTTTTCATATTTTGCTAGCTTCTCCTTATCCTAGAAGTGGGATTGTTCGGCTACAAGGTATGGACTCAGAATATTGCTGAATTCCCTCCATAGGGGCTGTGCCTTTATGCATTTCTACCAACCATAAGTAAGAAGGCCTCTTTCCCTACACCCCTACAACAGAGAATACTTTCAAGCTTCCAAACCAACTAGGGTACCTGCTAAGAAAGGTCTTTATTGAGGAGCCAACAGTAAAGCTATCAGTATTTGAGCCTCAACCAATATTGCTAAAGTCTTCGATAGAAACTTCTCAGGCATATGGATCTGAGAAGTGACTGGGAAATCCTGGAGAAGTAGCAGAACTAAAAAGACAGAAGTAGACCGAGGAGAATCTGTTTCGCTTATGGAACTCCAGAACCAACAATTACAACAGTTATGCCTGTTACTCATTTTGCTGGGACCTCAACAATAGTTATGCCTGTTACTCATTTTGCTGGGACCTCAACTGTCCATGGACAAGCATCATCTTCACTGCATAGGTAAGGTTACAAACCCCAGGAGAAGCAGGAGCTTGCTCAAGCAGGGCCATCCAGCTACTTTAACTCAATAGAATGTTCTTTCTTTATACTTCCAGGGGGCCCAGTAGAAGAGCAAAAAAGTCGAGAGCCGTGGAATGGTCCTTATCTCAGCCCCGCCGCTAAGCAGGTGTCACTTGCCTTTCTGGGTTTTAGTTCCCGGTGCTGCAAAAGCAGGGGATTGAGGAAGAGGTTATCAGTTGCCTTCCAGGGCTCTGATCGATATTCATGAGACTAAAGGATGCTGCACTGGAGGTATGACACCAGGGCGGGAAAGGCTGGGGGGAAGACCTGCTTCCACATTAGGCCAAAACCAAGTCAGCAGAACCTGAGAAACTCCCACACTGGGTAGTATTTCTAAAGGCATTAACACTCGGGGGACGTGGTGCCCAGGTTGGGCAGAAGGGAGGAGTAAGAAAAAGGAGTATTTATTTAATATTCAAGGCATTAAAAACAATTAGCCAAGCTCCTATTGTAGGCTGGGCATTTTGTAGATGATTTCCATTTATCGGGGTGCCTTATCATCACTGTGAACCTGTTTTTCAAAGGAAGAAACAGGGTCTCAGAGAGGTTAAGTGACTTGTCCCAAATCACACAGCCAGAGCAGGGCTGGGCTTATAATTTAACTATTCTGTGTATCTGTGGGTTCTACATTGCTGGGGAAAATAACATGTCATAGGAGATACAGAACTTGGATTGAACACTATTAGCTAAATCTTGCACAAAGCTGGGACCTCTGGGCTTGCCAGAGAACTTCTAGTTTTCTTTGAATTGTCTCCCAGGGAAGCTGTCAAATGACCATCTGACAAGGAATTCAAAACCCATAACAATAATGGCATCAATCTAGTCCCGAAAGCTAGAAGATGTGCATTTGTTACTAAGTTTCTGGCCAAGCAAAAGAGGTGCTCAAAAGAGAAATTCACACTTAACTGGCCAATAACAGTGCACTGGGAGATTTACAGATACTATTTAATTTCATCTTCATAACAACTCTTTAAGATAAGATTAGTCTTCCCATTCCGCTGGGAAAGCACCTGAGGCTCAGAGGTACAAATCAATTTCCCAAGTTCTGACGTTTAGTAGCGGTAGGACCATGATTTTACCAAGCCTCTCTTATTCTAATGCCCACTCTCAGTTGCCCACGTTGCAGTAAGCCAGCTCTGCAGGACCAAAGGAACCCTCGAGTTGTCATGGATATTCCATCTTAAAGAAAGGATGATACAGTCGACCCTGCGACTAGCACAGAGCACCCGATTTCCAGCCTCCCTACTTCCAGCCTTCCTCTAGATTCAGGTTGGGAGTGACTGCCAGGATCTCATTGCTAGGATAAAAGAGGAGAAACATACCCTGTACAATGATTAAGAGAAAGCTTGAAGCGAGTGGGACACAGATATATGGCAATGGTGCTCATACTTGAGCGGGCATCGGAATCCCCTAGAGGGCTTGTGATACCCCAGGTTGCAAGCCCCCCTCCAGAACCTCTGATTTCTAGCAAGTTCCCAGGCAATGCTGATGCTGCCAGTGAAGGGACCGCACTTGAGCACCACTGGCCCGTGGCATCTGGTACACAAGGTTTCCAACCCCTGCCTGTGGTAAACGGGACACATCTACACACATCTGCACCTAGACACACCTGCACCGCATCTGCACGCCATAGTCCCGCACCACACAGGGACCGCATGCACACTCACCACACACACACACACACACACACCAGAATCATACTAAACACCTGCACTATTCATAAGATACACTGACATCAGGCATGCAAGCATTACCTGTCTACACCACATCCTCACGTGCACACACCCTCATGCAAACACGGCCACACCACAATGTGTACCGCACACCTGCGCTGTGCATCTCTAACCCATGTAACCCTTCCATCTGCCCATATGCAGACCGGCACTCACCTACACACCATGCACCTGCACTGTGCATCTGCAACACATACACTTCACACCTCTTCCACACATACCTCATGATCACCGCACACTTCCACGCGTGCACACACACATCCCGCCCGCATGAGAGCACTGTCCGTTTGAGCCACTCCTACCCTTCTGCAGATTCCAAGTTGCCCTCAGCTACCACCTTGACCGCGAGACACCTCCCCTACCTCCTCCTCTTTTCTCCCGGCCCTGTGTCCTCATCCCACTTTCTTTCATGGCCGGCCCAAATCCCAATCCCAAAGTGTGCATCCAAAAGCTCCCCGATGTCATAGACTTCTCTCGATTTTCTTCCCCACCCCCATCTGACTTACCTCCTCTTCATGAAACAAGTTTTTATGAATTCTACTTTGAATTCTGGTGCAAACATTCTCCACTCAACCTAAATAAATGCAGCAAGCCATTCCAGATCACTTCTTGTGCAAAGCCTTAGGCTGAGCATGTTGGGAGGAAAAGTGATGATGAAGATAACCTTGGCATTCATTCATTCATCCATTCATTCATTCATCCATTCAGTGCATATGCTACATGTTGGGTGAGAAACATACAAGACAGACACACCCCATGTAGGCTAACACTTTACAATCTAGTGGTATTGACCCCTCCTTAGACCCCTCACCAGGAGTAAAGTAGGGTATCCTGTGCTGACCTAAAAGATGGCAGGAAGGATTCCGGGGGCGCAGAGAAGTGAGTGTGGGCAGGAGGTATTAGGAGCTTCCCAGCACTCTCCAAAAGCCCCAGAGTGGGCAGCAGCCTCCTCCTGCCTCCCCTGAGGTGAATTCTGGCCCCCACTGGTTCTCCACAAATGGGGGAACCACCTAGACCAGAAGGTGAAAATTCAAATTATTGTGATATTAGCAAGAATAGTAGCAGAAAAAAAACAAATCACAGCTACCTTTTCATGAGGACATATTACATGCTACACATTTTTAATTTTTTAATTTTATTTATTTATTTATTTTTCAGAGAGATAGAGAGTATGGAGGGAGGGGCAGAGAGAGAGAGAGAATCCCAAGCAGGCTCCATGCCCAGCATGGAGACTGACATGGGACACAATCTCGGGACCCTGAGATCATGACCTGAGCCAAAAACAAGAGTCGGATGCTTAACCAACTGAACCACCCAGGTTACCCCTATATACTAGACATTTTAACTGCTAATTCTTATGCCAGGTTTTATCACCCCATTTTTCAGATGAAAAAGCAGATCCCCAAAACCCTAGCCTGAGGTCTTGCAAATGGGAAATGGGGTTTCAGGCCTGGTGACTGACTCTAGCAGCTGCTTGTTTTCCACTTGCCCTGATGGTGGGATCCTTGGACACATCGATGCTATTCTCAGAGATGGCAACAGTCTCTGTCCCCGTCTGCTCTGTGTCCAGCATCAGCACACCGAGCACAGAATCCTAAGGACAAAGTTGTTAAAGCAGACATATTTGAGAAGAATAGATGAAATGACTGTGATTTTCATTTTTTATTTGAAACGAAACCTTAACTTAGAGAAAACAAGTGTTGAGACAGGTCAGCCTGACAAACCACAAATCACGTTTTTCTGTTTGGACTCCCTGTTTTCACTGAG
Organism: Neomonachus schauinslandi; assembly: GCF_002201575.2. Classification (NCBI taxonomy): domain Eukaryota; kingdom Metazoa; phylum Chordata; class Mammalia; order Carnivora; family Phocidae; genus Neomonachus; species Neomonachus schauinslandi. The sequence continues at coordinate 9,572,248 of NC_058403.1, read as the reverse complement.
CCCCACGCATTCACATGGCTGGTCTGACAATGGGTAGCGAGGTAGTCTGGCTTGATTTAATGTCTCCGTGATGCAGACTTGTCCAGACACGTGTGCTCAAGCTGTAGTTGAGGGCAGGGAGGGTAAGCAGTCCCTCAGCCAGAAGCTGCTCCCTGGGTCACCTCCCACTTGCCCCGTCTGCTGACCTCCGAAGAAATTCAGCCCCACAGCCAGCATCTGTGGTCCCATCAGCCAGGCTGCAGTAAAAGGTACTTAACGCGCACAGCTCAGTTTTGCAAGGTTAGAAGGAATCAATAGGAGATGTGTTTAATGTGGTATCACTATCAGTCTCATCGCACTTTTAAAACTGGCATATCCACAGAGGTGTATAATCGTAGCCTCTCGGTACAGAGAATGTGCTTGGTGTGGTCTCAGATAGATATCACAGCCCCCGACGGACACACAAAACCTGCCAAGTGGCCTCTGGAGTTCCACTCTTGCTATCAGTTTCTTTTTCAATTTTTCTCTTTCTCCCCTTCTCCCTTTCAAACGTTCTCTTCTTTTTCTCTTCCTTTCTCCCTCCTTCCTTCCCTCTTTTCTCCTCCCCTTGTTCCTTCTTGCTTTGGGGTGTTTGATTGGCTCTCCTGGAAAATACCTAGGGCTTCAACAAACCACCAAAGAAGCTGGGTGATTTCCCCTGCGATCCCCAAGCACACGTATCGACTGGGAAACCCAGGCTTGGAAAGTCTTTCATGGGGGCATTGCTGGTCTGCCCCCACCCGCTCACAACAAAGCAGACTTTTCCATAAGCTTCAGGGAAATTATTTTGAAAGAGAAACCTGTCTGGACAGAGCATAATTAAACACAGTACATTGTACTTTTGTAAGAAGACCACAAGGTAAAAAATTTTGTGGATGTAGAATACTATGGAAAAAATAGAAATAGTAAGGTCAAAATGATATCATGTGTTGTGGGGCCTTGGGAGCACTGCTGATTTCCATAATGAAGCATGTAGGGCAAAGCATAGTCTGAAGGGAAGAAAGAAATCAGAACTTGATTAACCAGTCTCTACCAACATTTGCCCAAGCAACCTGATCGAGAGTCACCTTTATAAGAACTTCCTAACAGATTTCTTCCTATTTTGGCTTAAGAGTAACTCAGCAGTGCAGTATGGCCCTATTCCCCTAGAGCAGCTGATGAGACAAGAGAGAAGTGACCCCATTGGCAGAAGTGAAACCTTACCAAGAATTACCCAAATGGCTGAACTGGGTGTTAAATGGCTGTTTTAGTTCCCTGGGGCTGTTGTGACAAGTACTCCAAACTAGACAACTGAACCAAAAGAAATGTATTGTCTCACAGTCCTGGAGGCTGGAGGTCTGGGATCGGGGCATCAGCGGGATTGGGTCCTTTTGAGGGATGCAGAGAAGAAACTGTTCCAGGACTCTCTCCCAGGTTCCGGTGGTCTCTGATGCTTCTTGGCTCATAGATGGTTTTCTCCTTCTGTTTTTACATCATCTTCCTGCCGTGTTTTCTGTCTCTGTGTCCACATATCCTCCTTTTTTATAACGACACCAGTCACAGTGGATCAGAACCCACCCTAATGACCTCATCTTCACTTGATCATCTGCAAGGGCCCCACTGCCAAATAAGGTCACATTCATAGGCACTGAGGGCTAAGACTTCAATGCTGTGGGGACACAATTCAATCCATAACAAGAGCCATTTGTCTTCACACCCACATGCTCACCACCTAACTGCTATCCTTTTTTTTTTTTAAAGATTTTATTTATTTATTTTGACAGAGAGAGGGAACACAAGCAGGGGGAGTGAGAGAGGGAGAAGCAGGCTTCCTGCCGAGCAGGGAGCCCGATGTGGGACCCGATCCCAGGACTCTGGGATCATGACCCGAGCTGAAGGCAGCCGCTTAACGACTGAGCCACCCAGGCGCTCCCCACCTAACTGCTATCCTACACTGAGCTGGAAATGCATACTATGTGTCCATTTAGAAATGCACACCATATTCACACCAAAATTCATTCAATTCTCTTTAATAGTGCCTTTATTACCTCTGAATTTAGGGACTTATGTGCCAAAAGGGAAACAAAATTTCCCATATTTGACCACCTGGAGAGTGAGCTTTTCCAAGGATACAGGAAAAAGATGCGACCCAGGCCATATGGAAAAGACTGAGGTCCCAACACATTCAAAACAGAAGTATCTTATCATGGAATGGGGGTCCAGGTTGACATAGCTACTGTCCTTCCTTTGGAAATTCAAGAAAAGCTGGGGATGAAACCTGGCTAGCTTGAGCTCTGTTATATTAAAGCATTACTTTGTCTTTCATACAAGTGATAAGATAGCTCATTATCTCATGAAATTGGTCAGCTACATGGAAAATTGAGTGTTATGTAAATTATGGCAACATTGTATAAGATCCAACATGACATATCATAGTTTTGTTTCTATTCAACTAATAACAAAACTAACAAGGAATTCTTTCTCTAATTTCCTTCCACGTGTATAGAATATTAAATGTGAAGGAAAAAGGTACTTTTCCTATTGGTTTTAAAGCAAGGTCTTCATGATTTAAACATCAGTCCCAGTTTTGGTGTCAAGAATGGGGTGAACATGTATATGTGAAAAGCAGAATACCCATGCCTGGGACTCAAGCCCATCAATCTTCTACCCCCTAACTTGACCCCAGCACTAGGATGCCTCTCTCCAGTCCCAAGGATCAGAGAACTGATGACCTTATCAAATAAGGCAGACTAAAACTATAAACTCAACAAGAGTGGGAAGTGTCTGGTAGCAGAGCTCCCAGGCTGCCCTCCACCCCCATAGGCCTCTGGGAAATGAGGACCCCTTCCATCTTTCTAAACCCCATGGGAAAGCAGAAGCCAGACTCGGGACTTTCTGATGTCAACAATGCACCAGTGAAAATGAAAATCTCCCCAAAGCAGCATCACTTAACATTTTCTGGAGTCTATTCATTTTTCTAATGGTCATTGCAAATCTGTAAAAATGTAAAACAGCATGATCTCTGCTTCTGGTTGAATAGAGACCCTCACTCCAATCTTGTACAGTGCAGGAGAGCCCTGACTTCCTCTCCAGAAGCTCAATATACAGATAATGGTACGTCTGCTGGTTCTAAGTCACCAAGTGTTTGATATACATGTGAGATCCCTTCAGAGAAAGCTCCCATCCATGACCTGATGTGTCCAGGAACAGGTGCTCTCCCCGTTCTTCAGTAAAGGTTTTCTGAGACTCACCATGTCAGTGCCTCTCCTAGGGACTCGGTATTCCTCTTTCCCTCAGCCCCAATGGGCCCCCAGTCTTCTCGCTCCCAAGAGCCAACAACAGTCCCACTGGGTTCTGCCAAAGTGATTCCAAGTCTGAAGAGCAAAGGAGGCCTGTGGGTGCCAGAACAGACACCACCCACCTTCACACGCAATGTCTAATCTGAAAACCAATCTCCCAAATGGGGTGTTGCCCCCACATTCCAACAGGGATGGTGAAGCTGAGCAAGGCTGAGCAGCCTGCTGAGGCCCAGTCACTGAGTCATCTGGCCTGGTGGTCACGCCATGAATCCTGAAACCAACCTGCTCCATGTTGCAAGACTCGTTGTGCTTCTTTCTTTGTAGTTTACATGAATGAAAGGGCATCAGTTTTGTCTCATTCTTGAGTACAATGTTAGAGGTAATCTTATCAATGTCATCTGACTTTCACGATAAACTTCCAGGCACTCTTCCTTTGATACACGAAAAAATTGTTTCTGGGAAATGACGCATGATGGCAAAATGAAGTTAAACTTAATCAGAAGTTGAAATCCCAAACATTTGAATTTATTTAAATAGGATCTGAGAGATCCTTAGAGTGAATGTCCCACTCATTAAGTGGGTCATTTTTTTTTTAAGATTTATTTATTTATTTGAGAGAGAGAAAGAACACACGGGGGGTGTTGCAGAGGGAGAGAACATCCAGCAGACTCTGCCCTGAGCGTGGAGCCCAACAGGGGGCTCAATCCCATGACCCATGAGATCATGGTCCATGGACTGATCAAAACCAAAAGTTGGACGCTCAACCAACTGAGCCACCCAGGCACCCCTTATTAAGTGGGTCTTTATCAAGCAACTACTGCATGCCTAGAAGGATGCTGAACTCCAGGAACCCATCAGCGACCTGAAAGTCCTTCTAACTTAATGGGGGATGGATAGAGGAAAATGGGATTCCTGTGCTGGGCAAGAAGTTCTGTACTTGGGAGGCACGGTGGCACCAGACCTTGGGACGACATGATCAGGGAAGCAGGTTAAGGTGTGGAGGCAAGGGTGAGGAATAATCAGATCCGTATTCCAGAGAGATCACTTTGGCTGCCATGTGAAAGACCCACATCAGAGGCCAGTAGGCCGTGTTTACAATCACTCTGGCCTGAGATGAGGGTCTCCTGAGCCTGAGAAGCAGAGCAGAGTGAAGACATCCCCAATTTACTACTTCCTTCCGATATCTAACAGCAATGAATAAGTCTCATGCCAATATCTAATACCAATGAACTAATCTCATGCCTAAGGACAACCAGGGCATTAAACTCTGGATTAAGTGTGCAGGAAGATGTACCTTTATGAGGAAGCTATGAAGGGATGTTCTTGCCAAATCTTTATTCCCCCCACAGGATTTCGTAGAATATAATGTAGAAACACTGCAGTGGGTTTTAGAATTGGTTAATTCCGTGGTTAAACCTTGAATGAATCCTGCCTTGTTGGGAAACCTTTAAAAACCTTCTGATCCTCCATTTTTACATCTGTAAAATGAGGCAACACCACCTATAGCAAAGGGTTTCGAGGACCATAAAAGTAATGCATGCGGGGGCGCCTGGGTGGCTCAGTTGGTTGGGCGACTGCCTTCGGCTCAGGTCATGATCCCGGAGTCCCTGGATCGAGTCCCACATCGAGCTCCCTGCTGAGCAGGGGGTCTGCTTCTCCCTCTGACCCTCCCCCCCTCATGTGTTCTCTCTCTCTCATTCTCTCTCTCTCAAATAAATAAATAAAATCTTAAAAAAAAAAAAAAAGTAATGCATGCGTATTTGTTTCCGATGGCTGCTTACAAAATTGCCACACATTTAGTGGCTTAAGACAACATAAATTTGTATCTTCTAATTCTGAAGGGCAGGAGTCTGCAATAGGTGTCTTTAGGCAAAAACCAAGGGTCTGGAAAGGCCGTGTTCTTTTCTGAATGCGTCTCCATGACTTTTCCATCTTCCAGAAGCTTCCCTGGCGTGTGGCCCCTTCCTCCATCTTCAAAGCCAGTAATGGTAGATCTAGTGCGTCTCCAGTGCATCACTCTAGCCTCCTCTTCTGTCTCTTTCTCCCACTTTTAAGGATGCTTCTGATCACTTTGGACCCACTAGGATAATTCAGTATAATCTCCCTGTCAAGGTCAGCTGATTAATTCTAACTGCAACATTTATCCCCCTTTGTCACATAAGGTGATACACACACAAGGTTCTGGGGATTAGGATGTGGACATCTTTGGGGAGCCATTATTCTGCCCACCACAATATGTAAAGCACCTGCTTAGTTCTACCTAGTATTTTTCTGCCATAAAGTTTTTTTTTCCTTTAACTAAAAACAGAAACAGCTTCATTTTAAAAAATTGATTTTAATGCTAATACATACAGCAAATGAATTTACCTCTTTATGCTGAATGCCTTCACTAATTCTGGGGATTGGAAGAGAAACTTCTCTGATACCCCCATTTCACAGGTGAGCACCTGGGACCCAGGGATTCACATGGCATTTAGTGACTAAGCCAGAATTGGAATGCGGTATCTTACTCTCAGTGAGGTGGTCTCTCCATCACATTCCACCTGCATGAAGGACCTTGTAATTACTGCTGCAAAAAGTGATGAGTCTCCCTTAGTTCTACAGAGTGGACTGACCTGCTGTGTGACCCAAGCTGGCTGGCCAAAAAATGTAGGTTCCAGGCAAAATCAATGGAAAAGACAGATACTTTTTTGCTGTTGTTAATTTCCAGGATAGAAAAAGAATTTGATCAGCATTCAGAGTATTAAAAAAAGATTCTGAGGGGCACCTGGGTGGCTCAGTAGGTTAAGCATCTAATTCTTGATTTTGGCTCAAGTCATCATCTCGGGGTCATGAGATAAAGCCCCAAGTCAGGCTCTGTGCTCAGCGGGAAGTCTGCTTGATAAAGCAGACTCTCTCTCTCTCCCTCTGCCCCTCCCCTTCTCTGGAAAATAAATAAATAAACCTTTTTATAAAATTGTCCAATGTATAAACAAAAGTGCTTCAAGTCTCTCCCCTGTATCATCAAAGTTTAGAAACCAAGTCCATCAAGTTTTGAAGGGAAGAGGTGTTAGCCAAGAATCCTCTGGCTCCAAAAGCTGTCCTTTATCTGTGAGGTAACTGAAAGATGTTTCCAGAAAGCACACAACCATCTCCAAACATATTTGTTAAGGATATACTTCAACTTACTGAGAGAAAAACACTGTAACATAATGTAATACAACTCATTAAAAATAAGAATACCACTCTAAACTCACAGATGACACCAACAGAAACTGGGAAGTGGCTTTGAATATAACATGGGAACAAAAGATTATTTATATCCTCATTTTACACAGAAGCTCATCAGTAAACAGTCCTTGATTTTTTATGTTGACAATTTCATAAATATTGATATGAGCATTTTAACAACTTAAGGTAAACTATTAGTAGAATTTAAAACAAAATCACTAGTGAAAAAAGCAAAGAAAACATAGTCCATTTTTTTTTAACTTGCTAGAGGAAAAGACAGAAGGAATCTTTACATAAGGGTGAAACCAGACAAGGGAATAAGCACAGTTATATCAGTAATAATATACCCTTCTCACCAAAACTACCACAGTGAGAGACACCCTCCCTCAAATAGTGAAATAATGAAATTACACCAAATATTATTGAAAAGCTATGACACTTAAAAGAAATTGGCAAGTAAGGATTATTAAATGATTAGGCAAAAACATAGCAGCTAAAGGCAAGAAGAAATAAAATTAATATAATGAAAGAAAACGGGGCTGGCATATAGTTCTGAGGCAATGGAAAATTAAAAGAAAAAGCCATTTGCTGGAATGAAGACATACATACAACATTTTGATAGTAAATAAAATCCAGACAGAAAATATAAAAGCCATAAATCTTTCTACACCACATAATAGTCTTCAAACCATAGTAACCATGGACTGTCAGAGGCACACAGAGAAGTTAACAGAAGCACTGGGGGAGTAAGAGACTTACTGACCTTGTAGTTGGTGTGTGAATATATATGCCCTGGTTGGGGCGGGGGCGGGGGGCAGGAGGAGAGAGTGTCCATGTGACAATAAGATGATGTATTGGGTGTGCAGCAAATGTTGCCTCTAGAGGAGAACAGGAAGATACATTTCTATCGAGTTTACAAAGAATATTTGCAACTAGTAAGTACACATGATATGCTATTTATGCTTATAAACTCAAAAAGTGGCAACAAAAAATAGGCCAAAATTCTCACACCACCAATGATTCTCTGAAAAGTGATTGCAGGTGGAAGTCAAGCCCAGCATTCGGGATTATTTAGAAAATAGCAGGAGTGAAAACCTACTCTGTCGAAACCTCTGGAATGCTGACAAGGACACATTCAAGCCGATCTATAACCTGTAAGCCTTTTGTTAGGACATGAAAAAGAATGACACTTCCTAAACTCGGTGTCAAACTAAAGAACGGAAAAATGAGAACACACACACACACACACATACACACATATTTGAGTAAAACAGAAGGAGAGAAAAAATAAAGGCAAAAATTAATGGATTTGAAAACAGATAAGTAATAGAACAAACACATCGAAGATCTGGTTCTGCACAGGAAGAATGAATCGTGGATCACTACGTCAAAAACTAATGATGTATTTAAAAAAAACTAATGATGTATTGTGTGGTGACTAACATAACATAATAAAATAAAATTTAAAAAAAAGAAATTACTGATCAAGCAGTTAGCAGATCTAATCTAATAAAAAGAGAGAAAATAGAATAAAAAGAAACATAACCAAAGATATAAGTAAAAATTGTATAAAATCCTATTCTGACAAATTAGAAAACAACATAAATTATGTGATTTATTTTATTTTATTTTATTTTACTGAGAGAGAGAGAGAGAGCAAGCAGAGGGGAAGGGCTGAGGGGGAGGGAGAGGGATAATTTCCAGCAGACTCCTTGTTGAGCATGGAGCCTGACACAGGACTCGATCTCACGACTCTGATATCATGACCTGAGCTGAGATCAAAGAGTTGGACTCAACCGACTAAGCCACCCAGGCACCCCTAAATTGTCAGATTTTCAAAGAAAATATAAGAGATATAGAAAAGTTGAATGAAGACATAACTAGGAGAGAATTTTTTTAGTTTCTTTTTTAATTGAGGTATAATTAACATCTAACACTATATTAGTTTCAGGTGGACAACATTGTGTAGAAGATTTTGTTATTGTCTGAAGTTTCGTGCCAAGAAGGATGGAAGACTTTCCATTTTTCTATGCCAATCCTCCCAGAAAAACAAAAGTACAGATCCATCTGCCTTATGATTCTAGATGAAAAATTCTAAATAAAATATTGGCAATATCATTTGGAAATGTATTCTACAAACATTGCCCTGTAACCAGAAAGAATTTGTCCCAAGAATGGAAGAATAACGTGCCACAGAAATCCCAAACCAACTCGCTGCATTGTTCAGAAGAAAAGGATCACAGGGCTATGAGCATGTTAGAGGCTGAAATGTATTTGACAGTCGTAAATATCTAGTACTGACTTTCCTGAGGTCTTATAATCATCAATGTTCTTGAAGATGATGAAGATCCCTATCGCCCACTTTCAGCCCCCCAGCTTCAATGCTGAGATGCTCGGGATATTCATACTGATGTTGAAAAAGACTTAATACCTCCTGTAGCCACTGTTTTCAAACACTGTTCTGAAAGTTCCAGCAATGCAAACATTTTTGCAAAGACAAAGTGACAATGTATTACAAAGAAAGAGACAAGTGATTAGAAATAGCAAAGAAAAGAACAAAACTTATCCATCAGGGATAGATAAGAAGACCTGAATCAAGGAAGACATAAACCATATTCTGGGATAAAAGCATAAAAAGGAAAATTCTCCCCCAAATAATTAATAGGAATAATAAATATTTTTAATTCTAGTAAGGTCTTTGAAAACATGGCAGTGAAAAGCTCAAGTACATCTCAAAGAATTAAATACTTACTGATTTTCTGTTGTAAAAAATAAGGGACATGCATGTTGTTTTTTAAAAAATATATCAATTTCAGGGGTGTCTGGGTGGTTCAGTCAGTTGAGCATCCAACTCTTGGTTTCAGCTCAGGTCATGGTCTCAGAGTCCTGGGACTGAGCCCCATGGCAGGCTCTGTGCTCAGTGAGGAGTCTGCTTGAGGATCCTCTCCCTTTTCCTCTGCCCCTCCCCTGCTCACACTCTCTTTAAAACAAATAAATAAATCTCATATATATATATATATATATATATATATATGTGTGTGTGTGTGTGTGTATATATATATATTTATTTCATGAATATATGTTATAGTTATATGTAAAAGCATGTACATTATAGTATGATAAAAAATGACAGAAATGCAAATCATCTGAAAGTACAGGAGTATTAAGTATAGAAATTATGGGAAAGCATATAGAGATTTCAAGGCAGGCATTAAACATGTAGGAAAATATTACACCACTAGGTCGTGTTCACATAGTTAGAATGATCCCAAACTGCAAATGTATATGCACATTGTATATATAAATATTTGTGCTGCCCCAAGAACTTTTTTTTTAATTTTTGATTTATTGAAAAAAAAAAAGCTGAAAGGTAGTATCAGACAAAATTGTATCATGGATACAGATGGGCTTCCTCTAAATAGTATATTTTCAGATGACTATTATTTTTTTCTTCCTGCTTTTCTGTATTTCTCACATTTTCTAGAAAGAATACACTATACAATCAAAAAAGACATGTTTTCATAGCACTAGTCCCTTGCATGATATTTTGTGGCAATAATTCTCATTCTTCTTTAATCACAGAAATCTCTGAAAATCTTATAAAAGTTCAGAACTCTCCCCCAGAAAACTGCAGTATGAATTTTGCATAAAGTTTAAAGGTCTTGTAGACCCATGGAGGTCCATTCAAGGACTCTAGGCAAAAAGCGAACTCTCCAGGGCACCTGGGTGGCTCAGTTGGTTAAGCGACTGCCTTCGGCTCAGGTCATGATCCTGGAGTCCCTGGATCGAGTTCCGCATCGGGCTCCCTGCTCGGCAGGGAGTCTGCTTCTCCCTCTGACCCTCCTTCCTCTCACGCTCTCTGTATCTCATTCTCTCTGTCTCAAATAAATAAATAAAATCTTTAAAAAAAAAAAAAAGCGAACTCTCCAAATCTCAAAGCAATTCCTCATGCATCATCTCAATAGACCTTCATCAAAATTTAATAATAGAAGAGCTATTAGTTTTGTAATTTTAAAGATGAATAAACTGAGTGTCTGCTAGCACAGGGCTAGCAGGGACAGAAGTGACCAGGTGAGTAGCCATGTCTGCTTGCCTTAGCACTGAGCATTTTGTTACAACAAGCTTCACTTATTAAATGCACAACAGGATGTCAAATAAACAAAACCAGAGCTTGAGTCTTGATTTGGAAAGCTTGGAAAGTTTGGAAAATGTCCTGATTTCACCGTGCTCTGGTTTCCTCATCAATAAAGCAAGGATAACAATACTCGCTCTGCATATCCCCCAGAGTTGTTAGGAAGAAGAAAGAAGTTCAGAGGAAAGCACTTGCAAACGTAATTTATCTTTATTATTATTAATACATAAATGTTTCTATTATGAATCTATTAAAACTCAGACCAGCGCTGGGGTAAGTGCTGATGGGATCTAGGTGGGAGAGATAAAAAAGGCAAAGCATCTCACTAAAAGGCAATTAAAATGTACCGTTCTTGTTCAAAAAGTATGTCTCCACGAGTAATTAGCAATCTATTGTGCATTCAGCAATGGTTTGCTGGCCGAATTCTATTACATGAGTTGTGTGTGGCTATCCTGTGAAATGAAGCAACCTAATCCAGAGCTCCCTGCTTTAAAGCAAAAAGATGTTTGCTTCCCCAGTTATCTGTCTAAGCTACTGCTGTGAATTTTAATGGTGAAAATTTCATGTTAATTTCAAAGTCTTTCCACTGCACTCCTCCCAGACTTGCTGAAGAGCAAGAACAATTGAGACACAGAAAGGGGTCAAAAGGCTGCCACACCCCAACTGAGGCTCAGACACCCTTCACTTGTCTGGACGCCCCTGACACTGCACCTTCCATGGGGACAGTCCTCCATAAACGTGACTGGGTGAGTGGATGGGAATGAGATACTGTCTGAGAGGCTCCAGCGGTAAACATCCTTTCACCGCCACCAGACCCAGTTTCCTAATCTGGATGTCAGGAAGCCTGTTCTAAGTGGGAAATCCCTGAACACTACACTGGACCAGGAAAACACACGGGATTATCCTTTATTGAGTTTGAAACTTTCCTGAGCCAGTTTCTTCTGACATCTTTATCACAGATATTCTGTGACATCACCTAATGTACTAACAGTCTGTCCCTGAAACTGAACCAATTATTGACACTTCTATTTGGTTTTCAATGCTGATTTTTTACCTATTGAGTTACCCCTTTCTATTATTCACCAGGGGATGGGCCATCTGGATTGATTATCTATTTTATTTCTTATGTACCCAACAGAAGTGTAGTTAAAGCTCAAAATTTTATGGGATGATTCTTTCATCCCTAGTCATAACCCTGCCTCTACTGCTCCAGAGTGATGTTTATAGAGCCCATAAGTGTGAGATCACTCCAGGCTGCTCTTCTCACCTCTAAGTGGAGTCAGTCCTCGGGGATGGATAGAATGTCACTGCATTTTCCCATTTCATTTGTATAATGAAATCATTATTTGGCCTTCATTCTGTACTTTTACCCCTTTTGGTCTTAAGGTAGACCATTCAGTAGCCCCCTCCAATTTCTCTAAGAAAACTAAGAATTGTTAATGGACTCTCACCAAATTTCAAGAACTTGATTTTTTCCTAAAAAATTATATCAAATAAATCCCCCCCACAGCATTATGCATGGTATTTGCTTGTGTGTATTTATATACGTATAGCAGTGAATTGACGTATAAATCCGTAATGTGTGACCTTGACCAAATTTAAACGATCACCTGAAAATGAGTCAATTGTCATTATTAATTGGGTCATATTATCCTATTATAGTGGTGTGATCAGATTCAGTCCCAAAGAGCGGTGTGGAACCTAACACCAGACTTCAATGCAATCATCTTGGACACTTGTTAAAATAGAGATTACCAAAATGCACCCCCAAACTACCAACTCACACCCTGGAGATGAGGCTCGGAATTTTTAGAAAACTTTGAGAAAGCATTGCCATGGAGAACTAGTTCAGCCTGGCTCCTGAATTTCACCTCTATTTTTGACTTCTTATGGGGAAGTTAGTGTTGATTCCAGAGAGTCCCTAAAGAGGACAAGCTCTCACCTAGACCTCCTTAAGCTAGTTCTGGATAGCAGCTCTGGACACCCTCTACTTCATATCCCAGCCTCAGAAATGGCATCTTAAATTTAGGACCAGGCCAACTGGAGTCTTCTCTGGGATGGATCAAAATGGGGATTTTAAGGTAGCTCTACTTAGGATCTACTTTGTGCACTCCTGCACAAAGGAGGAGTCCTTATGCGGAGTCTGTCCGCATAAGGAAACTAGAAAGGTTTCCCTTACTCAAGCACTACTACATTTTATTTCACTGAGAGGAGTTTGGCCAACATCATCTCTCATGAGATTTAAGGAGATTTTCTAGTTTGAGATATCGTTGACCATCATAAAAATGACAGTCTGGTATTATAGAAAGATTGGCTGTGGAGAAGGAATTTCCCATACAGAGTCTGAGTATCTTCTGGATCCCCACACTGCTCAGTTGCTGTCCCCCATCTATCAGCTCTTCAGAAGGAGAATATAGCATCTAAGGAAGGCGATGATTTTTTTCTGAGTTTAGCAAGAATGATAATACTCACCTAAGGCAGAAACAAAGTGGGACACCAGTCATTCTTCAGTCTGTAACCAATCATCTGACCAGTCATTCCCTATTCTTTATTCTCCTCTTTTTTTTAATTCTATAATGAGAAGTAATTCATTTTTTTAAGATTTTATTCATTTATTTGACAGAGAGACACAGCGAGAGAGGGAACACAAGCAGGGGGAGTGGGAGAGGGAGAAGCAGGCCTCCCACCGAGCAGGGAGCCCGATGCGGGGCTCGATCCCAGGACCCTGGGATCATGACCCGAGCCGAAGTCAGTCGCTTAACTGACTGAGCCACCCAGGCACCCCAGTGAGAAGTAATTTAAACTACCATATGCAGCTGTGCTTGCTGGAGTCTACTGAGTCTATGCTATGATTCATAAAAATTACCTCACACAGCATAAGACTTTTTATTAGGATAATGACATTTATCTTACCTATCTCTTATTTTTTCACCAAATGACTTGCCATATGACGTTGGGTGAGTAACTTCGACTATCTGTGGTCGATAGCTCCTATCCATCCTGGTATAAGAATAATGAGTTACAGACAGTGGAGACTTTGGGCATCATAAGAGGAATCCTAATTTTGCTTAAGTAACAAATAATAAGAGTGTTAACCAATAAGAGTGTTAAACATTGCATTTTTAAATAAACTTGAAAACTACTTAATGCCTGTAGAGGAACAGGCAGATGTGTCCGTTCCTAAGCAGTGAAACAAATTGAGGTCCAGAAAAAAAGGAATTTGTTTCTGCCTTGGAACTTATTTTCATGTCCCTGGAAAGATACAGCTAATAACACTCTTCTCTTTCTCAATATAAATCAATAGAATTTCTTGTATGATGAATATGTTAGAACAGCCCTGGGGAAAGCATATAGATGTTAGTGTTATTCTCTAGGGCATGTGTGCACACACACACACTCCTGCACACACCTATACACACACTTATAAATTTGGCGCCATGATGGCTCAGTGTTTCTGAGTCATCCACAAAAAATAACAGATTTCAGTGCAAACACGTTCTTAAGAAAATGAAGTCATATAGTCAGCTATTTTCAAGCAGCACTTGGAACAGAGTATCATATTTCCCTTTAAGTTTTAGATGCCCTAGTTCAGTGGAAAAAGGTAAAGACCCAACAGATTTTTCTTTTCCATTTCATGACAGATACCTAGGCATTGACAAATTTTTGTCAGCCTTTCCTTACCAGCTCACTCAAAAGATCGAAATGTTGTTTGGGAACATGGTCATGGGAAAATGTTCTCCTGCGATGTGGAAGATAAGATGCTGGGTGCTTGAAACATCCATTAGCAGATATAAAATGGCGACTGGGCAAGGGCAGACTGAGAGAAGAGCCCTCAGAAGTGGTTGTTTATGGAATAAACAGAGGTAAAGTTTTGGAGATCAATTTGTTGATTTGTAACCTAAATTCCCACAATGTTAAATGGAGGGCAGCAAGAAGGAGAGTCATTGAGTAATTATAGAATGTTCACTTAATTTAAATATTACCATGATAAGCAAGAAGCCCAAATAACAGAAAAATTCAGGTGGCATCATGTTAAATGGAAAAGACAACACATGGATCAAAGGATGAAAGTCAGAAATACATCAACATATTGATGAAAATTTAGTTTGAGCAAAGATGATTATTCAAATTAGTGGGGAAATAATGTATTATCCAACAAATACGGTTGGGGCAACTAAGTAGCTCCCTGAAAAAGTAAATTACTCCCTCATACTTACACCAATATAAAGTACAGAAGAATGAAGGAAAATTAAATCATAAAAGCATTAGGAGAAAGCACACAAAAATACTACAGTCTCAAAATGGAAAGTCTTTCCAACTATGATATGAAACCTAAAATACAATAAAAAAACCTAAAATACAATAAAAAAAATAAAAAAATTTACAGCTATGTAAAGGCATGTTTTTACATGCCCTTTCCTCCAAATAAACATCATGAACAAAATCAAAATACAAAGAACACATAGAGAAAATATTTACAACTCTTAATGTAAAGAACTAATTAATATATAAAGAGTTTTTTAAAAATCAGTATAAAAAACTTCATTGAAAATAGGTAGAGGCTGGTGAAAATTTATAGAAAATAAAATAGAATGACTTTTAATCATGTGTAAAGTTTCTCAACTTCCCTTATACTAAGAAACAGACAAGTCAAGACTTCAAGAAAATATCGAATTTCACCCATCAGGTTAGCAAAGGTCAAAAACGTGATGACACGCTATGTTGTGGGAAAATGAACTCTGCCATCCATTGCTAATTGGAGTGTAAATTGGCAAACCTCTATGAAAGTCAATCAAAATATAGGACGCACATACTGTTTGACCCAGCAATTCAGTCCCCATGCAATTCTCATGCAGAGAGAATTTAAAGTTCCTGTACTCCAAAGTAAAGAAAGAAAAACGATGACTGTTCTTTGGCCTAGCCCCAAGGCACAAACAAGTCACCACTTCAGCCTTTTTCAGAGCCATCCCAATCAATCAGTGAAAATCAGATTTCATCACTGCACTTCTTAAAGCCAGCCATAAGCAACAGGCTTACCCAAACTGCCAACATTCTGCAGCTAAGGGTCACCTATCTCTCAACACTCCTGCTCCAGAAAGTCTGTCAGTCCCCGGACTCAGTGCTTCCCCACCCTGTATTAGATCAGCTGTGCTTTCTTTTGATAGAATGTGCCCTACATCCCTTCTTTCCCGCTGTGTAACAAGCTATAAAGTCAGGTCTTGCTTTAGATATTCAATAGTAGCCTTTTTCAATCAATCCAAATACTCACCCACGTGAGAAACATCACACGCATAAGGAGAATCAACAAATCGCTGCTTAATATAGAAACAGATTATAAACAATGCAAATAATTTAAAAGGCCCAGTAAATTAGAAAGCCAGAAACACCAGATGTCTCCTTGGAAGGGAAATAGTTGTCATGGGCCAATGGACAAAGGAAGAGAAACATATATTTCATTTAATCGTTTGAGTGCTTTTTCAACTTTGCATGTATTACACTAATAAAGAATAAGTTATTTAAAGTCAGAATTTCAAATTAAATGTGTAATATGAAAAGAAAGCATATGAAATTGATAGCAAGACAATAACAGCTGTTATTTATAAATAATTGGAGAATAGTTTTTTAAATGTCTTTTTCTCTAAATATTCCATAATTTTGTGGCATAACTTATCTTTTTCAGTTGGAACTATTTGCAAATGTCATGCTTAGGATCACACAAAAATACAACAATGCAATTATTCCATCGTAAGTTGGCACAGATCAAAAAAATGAGAGTGACAAAAATCGAACCTTACTTATTAGGAGAAACAATCTAAAAGAAAACAGGAATTAGGGAAGTCCAAGTACACCACAGGAGCAAAACTGACAGAATAAGACCTTCCTATGAGATCAAGTCTTCAAGGAAAAGCCCAAGACTCAGGGCAGACTCCAAGCTCCAGATCCAACACTCCTTGATACATTGTAACTGAGAAGCACAACACAAAAGGAAGTTTTCAACATATATGCATTAGTTGTCTATTTTTTTTTATTTTATTTTATTATGTTATGTTAGTCACCATACAATACCTCATTAGTTTTTGATGTGGTGCTCCACGTTCCGTTCCTCAAGAAATTAAAAATAGAGTTACCCTATGACCCAGCAATTGCACTCCTGGGTATTTACCCCAAAGACACAGATGTAATGAAAAGAATGGCCATATGCACCCCAATGTTCATAGCAGCAATGTCCACAATAGCCAAACTGTGGAAAGAGCCAAGATGCCCTTCAATAGTTGTCTATTTTTTTAAGTAAACTTAACAAAGAGAAGAGAAACGCTTTGATTAATTTTAAATAGATACTATTCTGTCTTCCACATACACTGCAAATATTGAGAAGGACCCAGCAGCGTCCACTTCCAGAAGACAGTATCTGTCTGCAGAACCACTACCCATCAGAAAGAGTGAATCAAGTATTTTAAAAGAAACATCTTAATTTCCTTACCCTTGGACAATGAGATCTTGGAGTTCAGAAGCCAGGGTTAGCTTTTTTCTTTCACCAGATAACTCTGTAAAGGGGGAAAAGTGAAACAAATGAAAAACAATGTTGCTTTATTAAAGGCTTTCCTGACCTGTTGACTAAGGAAGAAAGGAGTATATTAAAACATCCAAACTATCAAACAGAGAACTATTTTCATCAGTCATTGAATATTGATATATTGTTCAGACAGGGCTGATTGATTAATGAGGCTAGTTTCAGAGTTTCAGGTAACCATGAATGCTAAAGAAACTTCTAGTATATTATATTATTCTATTTCTTAAGACAATTTTACCTAGTCCCCCCTCTGCCATTTTCATTTCTGGCCTTGAAATATTTAACTTGGGTTACATTGGTTGCAGAAAGAGTCACACTCCAGGCATACAAGCTTTCTTTCACAATTGTTCATTTTAATTGATGTCTTCATCCAAAAACCTTGACAAGCAAGACATTTTGAAAGATCCCATGATTGAAGTGAAAAAAAAAATTTAAACTTCCTCCTAAAAAAAAGAGTTGTAACTTTTAAAACAAGAAAAAGGCCAATTTTCCAATTTACTCATATTTCTTTTCATGTTACAAAAAATCACTTAAATAATCACTTTCATCTGGACTCATTCATCCGGTTTGAGAATAATATCAGTCTCCTACAATTTATAATTTTTGAAGTTTTCTCCAAATGCCATCATCAGGCAATCTGGCAATATCTATTACAATTAAAAATGCATATGCCATAATTCCATTTCTGGGAATCTATAAAAGCACAGTGGTGCTCACTGCGGCACTTTTAGGAGCCAAGAACTGGGAAGCAGGTTCATACCCATTGATAAAAGACCGGTGGAGTCGGGCTAGGGGACAGTGCTGTATCTACCCCCCAGGATGGTAAGCAATCGTTAGAAATAATCCAACAGCATTATACCAGATGACTTGGAAGAAATATCTAAGTGACTTTTGATTACGAAAAGCACGAGGTGGAAAAGTGTACAAAATGGTTAGTTGTGTGAAAAAAAATCAGTTGTAAAACTAAGCTTCTGTATCCGCGGTTTCCAAGCAGGAGTGATTTCCACCTGCTATGGGACATAGGGCAATGTCTGGAGATATTTTTTTTGGTTGTCACCATTGAGGAAAGGATGCTGCTGGCATCTAGTGGGTGGAGGCCAGGAAGGCTGCTTAGCATCCTGCAGGGCACCAGATAATTCCATAGCAAAGGTGTACCCTCCTCTATAGGCAGACCCTATCATTTCATATTTGCATCATGTAAGTACATGAAGTACATCATGTAAGTACAGAAAGCATAGGCAAATGCACCCACTAGGTGGTCAGGGTAGTTCAATTCAGGAGAGCTGGTTGCAGGGACCAGGTGTGGTGCTGATGAGGGGAGGGGATGCTAATGACTACAGGTGCCCTTGATAAGACCAGGATCACAGGAGTATCTACATAAGGCATAACTTCAAAACTGCACTGAAACCACACTTTTCACAGATGAAAGAAAAATAAACCCAACTGAAAAGAAAATCCCAACGTAAAGGTCATTGAGACTAGGGAAATGATAAATTCGTCAGCAAGGCCTGTGACAAATCACCGTGCCATATTACTTGGATTCCCATGAATAATCATGTCAGTCACAGTTAATTTGAATTAACTGCACCCTCTTCATATCAATAGTTTGGTATTTTTATCACACGATGGGGAATTCAATTTAAAATAGAGCAGGAACACCAAAACTATGACAAGTGACTCATTCCCTTGGTCTCGATGTCAGTTTGGTTGTTTTTGCTGTTCTTTCCCCCGTGGTTAGCATTTTAACTTCTATCCTGCTAGCGAGGACACATCAAAAGGGGTATTCTGTACGATGCCACAGGGGAACCACTTGTCCTAAACTCTTAACTATCAAGTATTCTATGCAGACTTTTGCAAATGCATAAAGCTGGGGTGCGCTTCGGGTAAGCCCCTGTCTCATGAAAGCCCTTCTGCAGTCTGCCCCCACCTCCTCTGTGCCCAGAGCACACCGTGAAGTCAAGCCTGCTGCAGCAAACACAGCAAAAACCCAAGAAAAGTACCCATTTCTGCCGCAGGTCACCGCACGCACAGAAAGCACCAGGAAGGTGAGTGGGCCACGTGGGCAGAGGGGGACTGACTCTGGCTACAGGAGTCCCCCTTCTCTTCCAGGCATTTTCCAAGACCCCCAGTGGGTGCCTGAAACTTCATTTTTTTTAAAGATCTATTTATTTATTTATTTGTCAGAGAGAGAGAGAGAGAGAGAAAGGAGAGAGAGCACAAGCAGAGGGAGCAGCAGAGGGAGACAGAGAAGCAGGCTCCCCACTGAGCAGGGAGCCCAATGCGGGGCTCGATCCCAGGACCCTGGGATCATGACCTGAACCGAAGGTAGACGCTTAACCGACTGAGCCACCCAGGGGCCCCTTGAAACTTCAGAGAGTACCGCTATGTTTTTTCTCCTCTATGCACCTGTCTGTGATAAAGTTTAATTAATTTACAAATTATGCAAGAAAAGATGAACAACAATCACTAATAATAAGATAGGACAATTTTGACAATATTCTATAATCAAACTGCTGTGAGTATTGTCACTCTCAAAACATCTCACGGCACTGCCCTCACCCTTCCTGCACTGACAGGGCAGGATAAAATGCCCACGTGACGAGATGAAGGAGGTGGGTGATGTGGGCACAGTGACCTAGCTCCAGCTACTACTGACCTTCTGAGATATGTCAGAAGGAGGGTCACCTGCTCCCAGGCAGGAGTAACTGAACCAAGGAAAGCCAAGCCACGGGAAAGGGGGACAACGGTGTCCATCTGAGAAAGTATCTTTTGCGTTCCTGTTTCCAACTCTTCCCAGACTCTCGAGGCTTGATTCCATTGCAAACTGCTCCTCCCTTGGCATTTGTGCAGCCAAGCCCAGTCAGCCCTGCTCCTTCACTGGGCTCCCCATGCTTCTCCTCCCACCCTCTACACCTGTCCTGCCTTCTCTCTCATATCAGCCCCACTGATGTGCGTTATTTGTTCTCTAATATCCCCTGAAAATGGTCACTCCTCTGACTAGACGACACCAAAATCCTTTGATGCCCACCCTGTTCTGTGGTGCAAGGTGCATTTTCCCTTGCTGGTCTATGTCACAAAGCCCGGAGCCCTGGACCACTGGAGCCAGCAGGTTCTAGCTCCCTGAGCCCTCTGCTGGTGGGTCTGGCAGGGTTGGCAGGGGACACAGATGTAGCCAGCCTCTGTTTACCCCCCAACACTAGTCATAAGAGGCTCTTCCCTGATGCAGGAAACCCTAGGTCCTAGGTACCTCTTCCATGCACCTGACGTGTAGTTAAGGCTGTGGATATACATTGCATTGTAAACTTTTTTTTTAATTTTCTGTATATTATGTTGTTCTGATATTCTAAAAAAATACCAAACCTTTCGGGCACCTGGGTAGCTCAGTCAGTTAAGCATCTGCGTCCTGATCTCGAAGTCCTGGGATCGGGCCCCACATCGGGCTCCCTGCTCAGCGGGGAGTCTGCTTCTCCCTCTCCCACTCCCCCTGCTTGTGTTCCCTCTCTCGCTGTCTCTCTCTGTCAAATAAATAAATAAAATCTTAAAAAAAAAAATACCAAGCTTTTCTGGCTCCAATTCTTAGGGATAGCAAAGGGCCCAGCCAGGAACAGGTCTCTGATATGCAAAGTAACCTGTCCAGAGCCAAAGGGCTTCTCTCTGGTCATCCCACCCTAGGAGACAATGTTCCTCTGCCTTAATCACTGGGCACCACTCCCAACCCCCAAAGCCTGAGGAAATTACTCAAACCAGCCAATGCTAAGCTGCTGTCCCTGCCCTGCTTTGCTTTTCCTGAGGAAACCCCAGGTGGCCTAAGCGCTGCCCCTGACCCTCTTGTCTCCTGCCTCCAGATCACCCTGGTGTCTTCCTCACATGGCCCTGCATGGCGTGCCCTGCCTCCCGCCCCAAAGACCTGTGACTATAACAAACTGAGCCTCATGTTGTAGTTTGTTTGTTCCTGAGTTGTGTCTTCCTGAGCCTCTCCTCTGTCTCCTCTTGAGGCCGCACCTGACTGACAACCTCATAAAAAAGTACCACACACACACACACACACACACACACACACACACACACACGCTGCATTGTAATACACATAGAATATGGAGAAGCCCAAAGGTGTTTGTAAGCTGAAGACAAGGACCTCATAGAGGCATCTTCTTGTTGCTTCCACATTTTCTATCAAAATTCAAATTCTTCCCTGCCTCGACTTCCTTCCCTAGCATTCTGTTCAGATGACTCTCTAAAGGGCCACCTGTGATGTGAGTCTTGCCCACTCTCCTGAATGGTTCCTTCACTTTATGTAAATTGCCCCCTAAATGTCACCTCCTCCTGGAAGCTTCCTGTGATATGTCCGGCCCTGTTTCCTGGATGTCCAGCCCCCATCATACTCTCTTCCACTGCCTGGACCTCTATGTCTGATAAACACTATTAATGTAGACTAGGTTCTATGATCCCTGTCCCCACACTTACCCTCTCCATCCCCCTGTAATGAGACAGGCTCAGCTGTCCCAGACGAGGCATAGGCAGATGCTCAGCATAGGTTCATGGAACTCCTTAGTTAATCCATTTTCTGTACAGATGGGAAAGGCCCAGAGAGATGGCACGATCCACCCAAGGTTGCTCAGAGAACTGTAATAATTGGACATTTTGCTTGAGTCCAGAAATCTCTGCCTTTAAGTATTGCTTCACATGGTTTGGTTTGGTTTGGTTTTTCAGGAAAAAAAATGTAAAGTAACTGATGGGGACTGTTTTTCCCCAAGGGAAGCCCAGAAAAGAAACTGTATATCCTACGAAGAACATAAATATTGCTTAGTCATGAACCAGCATTTCAAGTAATTCTCAGGAATACTGAGCCTTGGCCTTCCTCTTCCCATGGTGAATTAAGAGCCTCAGGGGCTTTTGCACACACAACTTCCGCAAGAGCCATGCATTTTCCCCTGAGAGCTGTCAGTACACCTCGCACCCAGCTTCATTGCCTGGGCCTCCAAGGAAACTCACGCAGAAAAATCAGGCTTGGGTTTAAAACCACCTCACCCCAAGTCCCTAGGACAATTAACTTCTGCCCCTTCTTCTATGTTTCGGTTTTTTTTTTTTTTTCTATTCTTCCTTTGGATCTTTCTTCCTCTCACAACCCAACAAACCTATACAGTCAATGTGGGTCTCCCGATTTTAAAGATCAGAAAACTGAGTCTCAGAGAGATTCAGTAACTTGCTCCCTGATAAGACAGCTCACCGAAACAGCATGACCCCAAAATCCAGAACGTCCCTTCATCTCATAGTAAATCCTTATGAGCCCTTTGTGACTGACATGAGATACACAATGGAGAGGACATGTGGGGAGAATGGAGGAGGGTGAAGAGGTAGGAGCTTGGGCTAAGTAGATGTTCTCTGTGAATCTGTATGAACTTTGGGCACGTTACTACTCACCCATACTAAGCCTTAACCGTCTCATGCAAAAAATAGAGCGAAAATGGTATTGTCCTCAAAAAACTGATGTAGGATTAAGTGAGACAATATAGGAAAAGCGTATTAGCCCTGCATCTCATCAATAATGTGGTAGATAAATACGTTATCCCTGAACCTGGACGGAGGGATGTGAGTGTGTGCATCTGCTGGTGTGTGTGAGGAAGGATACACAGCCTGGTGTCTGCCATGAGCCTATGTGTGCAAAAGCTCTTACGGTGGAGAGAGGCTGGAACCCTGAGCTGGGGACTTGACCCTGGAGAAACAGACTCGCTTATAAGTGCTGTAATCCTGGTTTTTTTCTGAAGGGCCAATCCCCAGCCACTGACAAGCTGGAGAGCCTGAGTAAGCCATGCTCCCAGGAACAGCAGGGACAACAAGCAGCACGTGACAGTGGAGGGGGGCAACCCAGAACACCTCAGTGAGCAGGGAAGGTGATGTGAGTAATCACAAGGGGACATGAGCATCTTCAAACTCCTGGTTTTCTTAAAATGCTACTCTTTCCTTTTTCTAGTGAGTAGGGTTGACAGATTTAGCAAATAAGAAATGAGAATATAAAGTATGGCCAGTTAAATGTTAATTGTAGATCAACAATGAATATATTTGTACCATAAGGACATCCCATGCTGTGTTAGGTAACTCTCGCTTTGAGCAATGGTGGTTTCTATGTACCTTTTCTCTAGTGTAACCATCACACGTGACTGTGTTTGAAACTATTGGTCCTCGTGTCACAGGAATGATTGATCAGGGATGGCCCTTAAAACACCAAATCAGGGACACCTGGGTGGCTCAGTCAGTTAAGCATCCAACTCTTGGTTTCGGCTCAGGTCATGATCTCAGGGTCGTGATACCGAGCCCTGTGTCAGGCTCCGCACCCGTATGGAGCCTGCTTAAGATTCTCTCTCTTCCTCTGTTCCCCCCCCCACCCTCTCTAAAAAAAATAAAAAAATAAAAAGGGAAACCAAAACATCACTGTTACTGCTATTTTCATTTACCCTGCAGTGTCAATGAAAATCTCTCATTCTGTGAATATCTCCAAAATACATGTTTTTAGGTTTTTTTTAAGTCTCAAAATACCTATTCTTTTCATTAAAATACCAGCCATTTAGGAAGGCTATGTTTCTTTCTTCCAAATAAATAAAATAAACAACACTTCCATTTACGTTTTTAATCACTCCGTCCCCATGCGAGATAACTGTTATCAATCCCGGTGGAAATTTTCCACAGAGTCAGTGCTGCTTTAGTTCACACTATCAAAAGTTGCCATATGGTCTGCGAGGAATTACAAATATTTAAGTTTTGTAAACATTGTGATCTCTTTAAAAGCTTGGAAACCTCAGATTTACAATAAAGACTATTTCGAAAGGTTTTAAATAAGTGTATATGAGTCAAATTCTCGTAAAAGAACAAAAGGACAATTTATTTGACTAGGGAAAAACTATTTCAAAAATCCCACCTCCAAGAGTTTTGAGGTACAACTGGAGAAGGGCAATGAGAGCATCTGCCTGGTGTTTGAGTCTTGTGCATCGCTTTATTTTACACACGTATGAATTTCATTTGATAGACTTGCACTCTACTCAGGACAAGAGCAGAGAGTTACCCAATGCACGTGTCCCCGGTATTGACCCCGCCACAACGGTCCTTGAGCAGAAACACATTTAATAATTGTTCTCCAAGAAGTTTGTGCCTCTGAACAAGCAAACTTGTCAAAGGATGCTTTGCAAGGTGTCTTGTACAAAGGATCCTTTGAGGTGCTTGATTTAGAGCCAATGCTCCGAGAGCCTATTCCTCTGCTGTGCTGAGTTGGCGGGCAGGGAAAGGCCTAGGACCCTGCATTTCAGACGTCTGACCCCCACCTGACCCAAGTGCCAGGTGTTTCTCCGAACACACTTCGCACATCCTGAAGAACTATGTCGTATGCTCTTGAGGCCACTCAGATCTATAAAGATGTGGGCCAGGCTGCAGGGATAACATCAGGGATGGCTTACAGATTTCTGCTCTCAACAGGACTCCCATTCAGGGCAGAGAGAAGAGGGGGAAAAAAAAATAGATCTCAGGATGCCCAGGGTACAGTGAGCTGCCAAGTTCCTTCTCGTCCCCTCTCCAGGTCCTGGGTGTGGTAGTGAATTCAGAAAAGCCGAGCTTGAGGGGTGCCTGCCTGGCACCTGTGGGTTAAGAGTCTGACTCATTTCAGCTCATGTCATGATCTCAAAGTCATGAGATAAAGACCCGCCTCCGGCTCTGGGCTGAGCGCAGAGTGGGCCTGAAAGTCCCTCTCCCTCTGCGCCTCCCCCCACTCGCATGCACACTCTAAATAATCTTTAAAAAAAAGAAAAAAACATTAATGCCACAAAACTCTCCTTTGCTTTTGAACGCTGTCTTTCTATCTCAAACACTACCCACGAGAAGAGGTTTGGTGCCACTCCTCTCTTGTGACTTAGAGAAGTGACCTAAAATAGCAAATAAAATTTTCTACTTGTTACTTACTACAGACATGAGCAGCTTGTATCTTTAAATGGCCACAAGTTCTTGTCACGGTTACCTGGAGTACTCTCAGTATGACTTCTTTCAGGACACAAATCATGTTATAGTGCAAAAAAAACAAAAACAAAAACAAAAACGATCACCAAGGACAATAAAAGTCCCCTCTTCCTACAATTAGCAAAATCAAGATAAGACCTCAGAGCTCATGGCAGGATAGCTCAGTAACAGGAGCTCAGCCTGGGAGCCTGACTGCTTGGGGTCCTGGTTCAGCTCCTCCCCCAGCCCCCCAGCTGACTACTGTCAGGCTTCTGTTTCTTCATCTTTAAATCAAAGAAAATTCCAGTACAGGAACTGGGGAGGAAGGACCTGGAAACTGCTAAGGATGCTATGAGGTTTAAATGAGTCAACTGATATCAAGTGCCTAGTATCAGGTATGTAACACGTGCTCGATAAATATTAATCACCATCACCGGAAGAAGAGAACGTTCACAGAGCATTGATGGCCCCGCCAGTTCCGTGGACAATCATAATAGTCTTTTTGCACATCACTAAGTAAGAAACGGCTCTCACTGATTGTTAGTTCCATCTGTCCACTGGCCACACTAAGTGACATCCATGTCCCCCTCTCCCTAGGGCGTGAGCACATGTGCAGTGTCTGAACTAAGACTCTGTCCTCCTTGCGCTTTTTAAACCTGAATCGATTAATTAACCATAGTCTTTGCTACAAATTTGAGAGCAATTTCTTTCCCTGAAATGAAACAAGGGTTCCTTCTTCTGTCTCTGTTTGTCTTCCTCTCTGTGTCTCCTACCCTCTCTCTCCTCCATTCTTCGGCTCTGTGTCTGTGTGTGTGTGTCTCTCTTACACACCCACATATAGACACACATACAAGCATGCACACCATCTTAACACAGAAGTAGAACATTGAGGAAAAAATACCCAACTGGTTAATTTTCTAACATAAACATTCTTCTTTCCTATGGGTCCTCCACCCACCATGTGAACAGAATTGAGAAACTACACAACCCTGATAAAGTAAATGACTCCAAACTTGCTTACCTCAGCCCACCCTTGAAACTCTCTCATTCCTTCCCCGCCCCCCAGGCCCCACTTAGCTATGTAGCGGACACACATAAGGCTGAATGTCCCGGAAAATGAATGAGCAAATAGATTTACCCACAGAGAGGCAATGTTTTCTCTGCATCCCAATTGTTGTTAAATACTTTGGGGCCAACACGCAGTAAGACAAGCCAATAATCACCACCTATCATGGCTCTTTCAGTTCGTTGCCCTCACAGATGAAGAAGGAAAGTCAGAAAGCCCCAAATCCTTTCACCTGGGGATGTACTTGGAAGCTTTACACATCCAGACAGAACATCCAAGGTGCATATGGTGGAAGAAAGAGAAATACGACAAGAGAAGTCATTTATTTTTTTTCTAAGCTTTAGTGAGATGTTATTGACATAGAACACATATGATAATTTGATGCACCTATCTATTGTGAAACCAAAATCAGGTTGGTTAACACCCCATTCCCTCACACAACTACCGTTTTTGCTGTGTGGTGATAACACATAAGATCCACTCTGTGAACAGCTTTCAAGGATGTAATTCAGAGCTCGTTTAAAGATACTTAGAGCAGAGTAGTCTAGCTCTAGGCCCCTGTGGAATTTTTTAGGGGGAGAAGGCGGTTGGGAAAGAGAAAGTAGAAGAGACTTAGGCTGAGATCATGAAGTCTTCTTTTGATGAGTCAAAAACATTTCCTAGAAACCAGGATGGGAAGTCAGTGTTCACAGGCTCTTGCATTTCACAACTTCTAAAGCTGTGCAGGTGGTTAAAACGGACTTTTTACTTCTTTTTTTTTTTTTTTTTTAAGATTTATTTATTTATTTATTTGAGAGAGAGAGCATGTGAGTGGGGGGGTGGGGGGTAGAGAAAGAGGGAGAGAGGGAGAGAGAATCCCAGCAGACTCCCCACTGAGCATAGAGCCCAACTCGGGGCTCAATCTCATGACCTGAGATCATGACCTGAGCCGAAATCAAGAGCCAGACGCTTAAGTGACGGAGCCACCCAGGCGCCCCCAGACTTCTTCTTCAACAAATCTAGCCAGTCTTTAGATTCACAAGAGGACCCTGGGCCTCCTCTCTGGGTCAGGATAGCTATCTCCTCAAAAGTTCATGTCTCTATTTCCCATAAGAGCTACAGGATGGCCAGGCTCCCTGAAAATGCAAAAGATCTCAGAATGCAGGATAATCTCTGTTTAACCAAACTCTCCTTTAGCACTGTTGTTTTACCATGATAAGTCTTAGAATTACAGAGGGAAAAAAAAAACCTGAAACTTTTAAGTTCATGTAGAAGAAATTAACCACAGTAGTTTCTACTTTCCAATATTCTATTTCATGACTCCAATGCAAGAATTCCAGCCAATGTAATTTTTTTTTTTTTTTACTTTTCTACTTCGAGGCTTTCAAAAAGAAACAACCCAAATATAACAGTTTGCCTAGTAAATCAGTATTCATATCTATAAATTCAAGTCTGTTATCCAATGCAAATTAGGACTGTTTTTCCCGAAATATTTATTATAAAGAATGGTGCAGTGAATGGAAGCTTGACACAATGTATTTATTCTAGCAAGTATCTGAGTTAAACATGAGGAACATAACTGAAAGGAATAAAATGCAACATAAGGAGAAATTTATTTCTACATTGTGTCCCTAAAATAATTTCCTTTTGGAAACTTCCAGAAATGTTATTATATTTATTAACGAATGGATTAATTTAATAGTTTATTAACTTCTAATGCCGATTCACAGCACAGAACATGCTAAAGTGGAACAAGATCTCTGCTTCACTTCATTGCTCTGAGTAGCTCGTGATCAAAAAACCATCTAGTCGAACCATGAGAGACGATGGACTCTGAAAAACAAACAGGGTTCTAGAGGGGAGGGGGGTGGGAGGATGGGTTAGCCTGGTGGTGGGTATTGAGGAGGGCACATTCTGCGTGGAGCACTGGGTGTTATGCACAAACAATGAATCATGGAACACTTCATCTAAAACTAATGATGTAATGTATGGGGATTAACATAAGAATAAAAATAAAATAAAAAATAAAAATAAATAAAAAAAAACCGTCTCGTGTATTTGTAGCTCAGAAACCTCCTCTACATACTGCAAAGCCCTAGAACCAGCTACAGATGCCAGGGGGGTCAATGTGAATGCCAAGGATTGGCTTTTCACATCCAGGCAAGGCTTGTTTTCAGTTGTTTTTATTTCTGAAATGAAGAGTGTTTCCCAAGCTCTGAGGAAGCTGGGCGGCTCAGTGATTTAAGTGACATGTGATGAGTAGCTGCGTTCTCGATCTTAGTCACCATATTAGCATCACGGATGTAAAATAGCTGTACTGTCCTAAAGGCACACTTCCCAAAGCACTGGTCTTGTTTGTTGCTTTCTGAAAGGGAAGTACCCCGTGCAGGTCTTTCTTCTCTAGAACACAGACCGTGGTGCCCCTGCTGTCCTGTCCTACGTAGCTTCATTAAATATCTCCCTTCGGTCTGATTTCTCACCCTCCTGATACAATCCCTTATACTTTTCAGGCTCCTAAAAATAAAATCTAAATTCATTACTTTTTTGTTTTCTTTTGTTTACTACTTTAAACAGGAAATCAATGTTACTAGAATAAGCAGAACTTTAGTATAAACAAAACTGGTAACTGTACCCCCCTCCAAAACAAAATTAGAAAATACCCAACCTAATTAGCCAGGAATGAAAGCCAAGATTGCCTTGTGATGTGTGTATGGTTTATCACCCCATAAAAACCAACAGGAATTAGTGCACCGCAAAGGAGACTTTAGATAAATACATTAATTTTAAGAGTAAATGGATTATTTTTTTGCCCCCACGACCATGAGAAAGAGATGGTAGAACTGAGCAAGAAAAGGTGGGACAGATAACAGATGGGGTGGGGTTATTCTGTTTCAGACTTTACTCGAGAGAAAGAGACGGGAGAGTTGCCTAATCCTGGTATCACATTTCCGGCTATGACAGGAAGAGATAGATCATAACAGATAAAAATGGAAAATGTTGTGAAAAAAATCAAATACTTCTAAGAAAGACACAGTGCAAGATCCAGCTGCGGTGAATTTTAAAGGAAATGAGCGTTGCAACCCTCTGAAACTCAAGTTGCCTGGTTACATACATTCTGATGGCAGAGCTGTGGGGACGGGCAGCTCACCCAGCCCGAGAACCCCAGACCTCGGGACCCCACTCCTCAACCTCACAGCGCTCTCCCCCAAATCCAGGCCACGTCTCTGCAGCGGAATACCCAACACCCCCTGGATGAGGTCTAAGATTTGCACAGTTTCTAGATATTCTCTCTGAAACCATAGCTCAATTCATTCTTACTTGATTCTGAACAAAAAAGTGCAGGCTCTTACCCCATCCACTCCTCTTGTCCAGATTCAAGGCAGTTTGGCTTACTTACTCTTCTCCCCATGAAATAGCTACAGCTCTTTTGAACTCTATCCATAAAATAACCCTCCAAACAGGACAGGATCCTCCCAGGATGTAAGTCCTCCAGCAAATATTTCCCTGGGTTCTCCATTTCTTTCCGTGGAGCTGTGTCCACCAAAAGGGCAAATGTCCCCTAATAAAGGAATAAATGAGAAAGCGCTGGTCTGCTTCACGATCTCCCTTCCACTGGAATATAAGACCCCTGTTAGCAGAGGCCCTGCCCATCTCATTCACAGATGACCCATAGCTAAAAGCTGAATGTAAATTTCTTGAATGACCGGATCACTGAGTGAATGAATGAATGAATGAATGGAAAAACACTAGGCAAGGCAAAAATCTGTCCTTCCTCACAACCCCAGACTTTCCCATCTATTTTGTTAAGATGGAACATGACACTTCCCAGCAAAGTAGACATTTAGTCCTAAGGACTGGGAGGCCTTGAGGGAGGGAGTCCGTGTTCTTGGAAAAACATGATAGTGGTAAGAGGAAAAGGAAATGCATCTGCTCCGAGGGAACTAAGCCTAAATCAAACATGTCTGACTGCTCACATGGACTCCAACAGCAAATACAGAAATATTTATTGCTCAAGTTGTTAGGCAGATTTAGGACAAGCAGACTTGTTTGGGTCCCCTTTTACAAAGAGAGTTAAGTACAGTATGCTTTTTTAAAACCATTTTTTTTAATTGTACAGAATCTTGAGATCATCTGGTGGGGGAAAAATAATAAAAATATGTAACACTCCCTGAATATTAACCTTTCTATTGACAAAAGACTCACACATTCACATCAAAACATTCTGGAATAAAATATTAGTATTTACTTTAAAAGTATAACCAGTAAATCCAGGCTGGAGCTGGATTTAAGCTGAAGGAAGCTCATAGTTCTGGTCCTTGGATGGAAGCAAGGATGGAATATTCTGTCTCCATCACTGACACCCCAGACCACCTGGAGCACCTGAGAATCAGCAGCTACTCCACACCTTTAACTCAGACACCAAACTGTGCTCTGCCAGGATCATGGCCTTCCCTCAGATTTGCATCACAAGTAAAAAGAAAACAAAGCTGTTCCCCATTAACAAAGATAGTGGCTTACATGTTGCAAAGCACTTTACGGTGTAAAAAAACCTTCTATATATTTTATTTCACTCAATAACCCTGAAAATCCTATGAGGTAGGGGTGCCTAATATTCTTAACCCCTCTTTAATAGCCGAAGAAAATGAATTGAAGGAGGTGAAGCTTCTGCCCAATGGCTTGTGGCAGCCAAAAGTCTAGAAGCTGGGACATTTGAACCCCAGAAGACTGGCTTAGATGACGGCTTCCGTCTTGCTTTTTACTCAAGACAAATGCCAAAAATGCCTTAGATTCAAAGTCTGGAAAGTCAGCATTTATCTTGCCCACTATTTATTTATTTTTATTTAAATTCAATTACCAACATATAGTACATCATTAGTCTCTGATGTGGTGTTCAATGATTCATCAGTTGCATATAACACCCAGTGCTCCTCAGATCACGTGCCCTCTTTATTGCCCATCACCCAGTTACCCCATCCCCCCCCACCTCCTCTTCCACAACCCTCAGTTTGTTTCCCAGAGTCAAGAGTCTCACAATTTATTTACATTGTGAAAAGCCAATTGAAACCAAGCTGTAGATAGGGAGGTGGTACTTGATGTCTCTACAACTCAGTCTTTTCATCTGTAAAATGGGGCTAACTAGAACCCAACTTGACAGACTTACAAGGTTTACACACTTGCAGAGTGCTGGCCGCTGAACCTGGAAGGCATTTAAGCACTCGCAATAGATGTTAGCTATCATACAAATGACAAGACCCCCACAATTACAATAGGAAACATTTATTTTGCTTCTCTTTCTACATAGGATATATGATCTGAGATGAATCCAAAATCAAAAAGGTGGATTGATGGGGTGCCTGGATGGCTCAGTCAGTTGAGCATCTGCCTTCTGCACAGGTCATGATCCTGGGGCCCTGGGATCAAGCCCTACGTCAGGCTCCCTGCGCTCAGTGGGGAGTCTGCTTCTCCCTCTTCCTCTGCCCTTTCCCCACACTCGTGCTTGCTCTCTCTATCTCTCTCGCTCTTACTCTCGCTCTCTCTCAAATAAATAAATAAAATCTTTTTTAAAAGTTTGATTATGCCAATAAGTCACTGTCATGTAAATTATGGGAGTGTTTTCCCTAAATTATAAAATAATTAAGTTAAATTAAATTTAAATTTAAAGAGTCCCTGCTAAATGGACAGTCATGTGTCTGGAACAAAACCAGTGAAGCAGCCCCCAAAACTGTAATCTCTGCTGCTTTCTGGGGTTGGACTCAGAGATGCTCTGACCTGGTTTTCATCCCATGTTGCCAACCACCACTCATGCTTAGACATGTTCCTTTCTACTTCCTTCAATATTCAGGAGAGATGGTAAAGGCAGCTGCTCCTTTCTTCTTTTCTGAGAAATACCGCAGTACAGAAACATGTTTAAATTGGTTTAACCCATAATTTTCCAAACTCACATAAACATAAAATCTTTTTCTGTGTGTATATTAATATCCTGCAAACACATTCCAGGAAATAGTCTCCTAGAGCACAGAATGCAGTGGAAGTCAGGACCCTCTTGGACACCATACAAAGTTGACACCATTCAAGGAGGTTTTATCACCTGTGAGTTGAACCCAGAGAATAACCTTTTAGCTGGCTGGGTGAGCCCCAAGACCGTGGGAAAGCTCTAATCCTAAACTTCACCCAGGGTTTACTCCATCCTTCTGTACATGTCTAGATCTGGCTACAAAGCAGACAAAGCCATCCCAGAAATCTTAATGCTATAAAGCAATAATGCTGGATAAAATCAGAATAATAAGTTAAACAGATAACTGAATATTCAAGAAAGAAAAAAAAAATCAGTTTCCAGAAATGCAGAGGGAACTGAAAGCAGTGTCTGTAAGCACTGGAACTGAAACCATAGCTGGCCTGGTGACAGAAGGAGAGAAAAAGCTTTTGGAGGAGGGAGATTCTCATGACTTAGACCTTGCACCTCCCAGGACTTAGAAGCCAGGTTTATGGCCCACTCAAGGTGGGATGTTGCATATGCATATGGTCAGAATTTTCAAATATCCCCACCCCCAGGTTCCCTTACCTGGTTAGTCAAGATTGCAAGGAAGATTTTCTATAGTCAGAGATCTTTTTCTTGGGGGGGTGGGGTGGGAGAGATCCCCATGAAAAACTGAAACTCTAAAGCAGCATGATTGAGAGACTGCATTGTGCTCTCTCTGTGATACACAAATCTTCAGAATGAGAATTTAACATAATGTTTGCCTTAGCCTAGTGGGTAGTTCGGATACCCAACAGAAGCAAAGGCAAAATTACTTCAAAGGGCCCTTCCTTAACCCAGGCCACAAGGGATATAATTCTCACTGAAAATGAGTGCACAGGAAGGAATTTTAAAATACACCAACAAATGCTCCATTCTAAACAAAGCAGAAAACTCAACAAACAGGAATGTTTGATACTTAAAGACATCAGAAAAAACATCTGAAAAGAAGTGTAAATGCAGGTTGTTAAAACAAAGAGATGAAAGATAGAATTAAATTCAATAGGTTAAAAACAAGATTTTATAGACCAAAGAAAAATTGTAAATTTTAAATAATAACCAAATAGAGGGGCACCTGGGTAGCCCAGTCGGTTAAGGGTTCAACTCTTGATTTCAGCTAAGATCATGATCTCAAGGTCACGAGATTGAGCCCCATGTTGGGCACTCTGCTGAGCAAGGAGCCTGCTTGAGATTCTCTCTCTCCCTTTCCCTCTGCCCCTTCCCACCACTGTGCTTTCTCTCTTTCTCTCAAAACATAAATAAATAAGAAGAATAACCAAATAGAATTTCTAGAAATAATAAAATAAGACATTAAAATTAAAACCCAATGGATGAGTTGATCAATGAATTAGACAAAGCTGATAAAGAATTAGTGAACTGAAAATCAGTGCTAAGGAAATTATACAGCATGAAGCACAGATAGATAAAGAGATAAAAAAAAGGTAAGCTAGAGATGTGACAGATAAAATAAGAACAGTTAGAATGAATCTAGTAGGAATTCCAGAAAGATCAAATAGAATAAGGGAGATGTAATATTTGAGGAGACAATGATGAAGGCTTTTTCAGAATTGATGAGAAATATGAGTCCTTAGATTAAATAAACTCAAGTTAAATGAAAATATTATCCACATTTAGACTAAAGAGAGTGAAACTGGAAAACATCAAGAACTAAGACAGTATAATTAGGCAGACAAATAATACACCTACAAACTAACAGCAGTTAGATTGTGAAGAACTTCTGATCAGCAACAATAAAGGCAAGAAGAGAATGGAATAATGTCTTTAAATGACTGAGAGATATTTTCAGACCAAAAAAAAAAAAAAAAAAATGAGAGGGTTTATACTTCTAAATCTGCTCTAAAAGAACTATTAAAACATGCTCTGTATAGAGAAGGAAATTGAACCCAGAAGGATGTGAGGGAAAAATAAAACAATAGCAAATGAAGACATTTGCAAACGTACAGATATCTCTAATAAACATGGTCTATAAGTAAAACAATACTGCCTAGTTTTTATTTATAATATTTGTATTTATTATTATTTATTTATATTTATTTATTTTCTCTAAGGCCCTTATATTTGGAGAAAGAAGGGTAGAGATGCAAATAAAATTTGGACTTCATTATGTCAAGTTTATTTGTTAAAAAATATGTGTGACTACTAAAAATGGAAATAAAACACATGCTTTCCAAAGCAGGAAATGAAGTAAATTGGAGGGAGGGTGTGGTCAGGAAATTAAAAAAAGTCAATCAACTAGAAGTAAACAAAGCATAATTAAAAAAAATAATAAAGGAAAAGCATAATATACACTACAAATTTCAACTGTCCACATGGAAAGAGAGCAAATGAGACACTTACACTATGTATAGAAATATGTCCTCTATAAATTAAAGTTTTAAATATAAGAAGAATGCTATGTTATATACAGCACATGACTAAAATTGTGGGATAGAATAACAATGTCTTGGAAAAGCAACAAGAAAACACAAACCAAAAGGGAAAAGGTTGGTAAAATTGACTCTATCATAATTAGAACTGCTGCGTATCAAAAACTGGAAACAATAGGCAAAGACCTGGAGGAAGTATTATTGTTCTCTGTGCCTGAAGGACTTTTCCAAAGACAGCTGCCATGAAATATCCCATCCTAAACATCCTATTTACAATGATGTTGACTATTCTCCCAGAGTGGCAGAGTTTGCAACCCCTCTCCTTGAACCTGGGTGAGACTTTGTGTCTGCCTTGACCAGAAGAGTACACTGGAAGTGAGTCTATGTTAAATCTGTGGCAAGGTCATTTAAAAAAAAGAAAAAAAATCAGGCACTTCTGCTTGACCTCTTCTGAGGCTTGTGCTTGGAACCTCACTGTTGTGTCTCAGGGAAGACTAGGCCACATGGTGAGGCTGTGGGTAGATGTCCCCACTGAACTTTCCAGCTGAGATCCCAATCAACAACCAGCAGTATCCACTATATGCGAGTGAACGAGCTTTAGTTGACTCCAGCCCCAGCCACCATCTGAACTACAACTGCATGAAAGATGCCAGGTGAGCATGACCTGATTGAGCCTAGTCAATCCACAAAGTTATACGAGATAATAAGAAAGTTACTGATAGTGCTTTAAGTTAATAAGTTTGGGGCATTTTGTTATGTGCCAATACATAACTGACACACTATCCAAAATCAAAAAGAAACAGACAACCCAAAAGGAAAATGGGCAAAGATTATGAACAAACAACGATGAAAGAGGAAGCCTGGGTAGACAACAAGCACACAGAAAGATGCTCATCCTCATATATAGCCCGGAAATCAGGGGTATACAAATTAAAACAATGTAAAAACATTTTACACCCATCTTTTTGTCAAATTCTCTTGTAAAATTCTTTCCATACCAAATGCAGAGAGAAAAAACCCACAGTGATGGTTTCAGGGGCCAGACAGCTAAGTATCCAATTCCAGCTCCATACACAAATTGCACAACCCTGGGCAAATAATAGAAAATTTGTGTGCCTCAATCTCCTCATCTGCAAAATGGGTTTTTGCCTAGGATTGTTGTGAGAATTGGATGGCTTGATACATGTAATTTGAAGAACAGTGCCTGCCAGGGGAAGCAGTGAATCACTGTTTATTATGCTGGCAATGATGGGAAACCAGAAGTCTTAGGCAGTTCTAGTTAAATCAGTAGAGCCATGATTTAGAAAGCCATTTGTTAATTCTCTTGTTAACCTGCAGATGTCAATACTATTCAACTGATATATTCCACTTGTAGGTACATAACATACAGAAGAACCAGTGTGTATGCATTAGAAGACAAATGCACATATTTTTATTATGGCCTCATTTTCTAATTGCAAAATTGGACACCACCTGGGAGTGCTCAGAGAGATTCAGAAATGTATAGTAACAGGCACTGGTCCAGCATCTAAGCCATGGAACCTCCAATTTTGAGGATATCATTCAACTGGAGGATATCATCCAATACATAGAGGATTCAGTCTGATCCATAAAAGCATATGGGGTGTAGCAGAATGAAACATGCATGATTTAGCATTCTACCAGAAATGTCACCTATTGTCAGAAGAAAGAGTATGGGATATAATGGTAGCAGAGCCTTCAAGACCCAGTATGAGAAACAGAGCTAACAGAGGGGGCCAACACAAAGTTGATGGTGATAGGACAGTTGGCCCTATCCTAGAGTGCTTATGCATCCCCCCTTCCCTAGCCTTGGACATAGATACATATGTACAAATTAACAGTTTACATACATTTTTACAGAAAGACAGATAACACCATACATGTGAATCATCATGTAATAGCACTTAGGAGCCCCAGCTTTATACCTATCCTCTACTCCAAAGCACAAAGTGAAAGAGCCCTAGCCAGGGTGATGGGTTCAGTTCTGGTTTCATCAGTAACTAGCAGTGCCATCTCTTAGCCTCTCTGAGTCTGAGTTCCCTTATTGTTAAAAAAAAAAAAAAAAGGAAAAGAAAGGGGGAAAATCAAGCAAGATCTCAATGCATTTGAGGCATAGCAGAAAAAGAATTGGACATGAAGTATAAAGTCTGGAGGCACAATCCCAGCCATATTACTTAAGTAGTTGGGCTTCCTTGGACAGAATTCCAAGAAGCAGAATCTTAATGAACCAGCATCGATGTCCATAAATTGGGATTCATCATATCTCCTTTAAGGGATGTCATGAAACTCAAATGACACAATTGTTGTTACTTTACAAACTCTAAGCTCAGTGGCAAAATTTACTATTCTACTTACTAAAGAATCCTTGGATCTCTATAATCTAGTAATTCTGTGTAGTGTAGCTTAGATATCAGAAAGATCAACAGATCTGGAGATGATTTAATACAACCCTAGATCTCCCATTATAAAATTTACATAGCCTATTTTTTGTTGTTTGCATAATAAATCCTGGTATTAGTCATTGGTCTTTGAAGACAAGCTATTAAAGCAATAGAATTCTTAATTAATTTAGTGCAGAGTTTATCAGTTCTGTGTACACAGCTTACTCAGAGCCCACTACATCACTCGAGTGTGGGGTTGGATAAAGTCAGCTCCCATGGAATAAGCCTTATCTCATGCTTTGCAGTTTCCAGAAGCAATTCTTCCTAAGTTGGAGATTTGTTATCTGCTGGCTCCTTCGTAATGCATTTCCTGGAATAGGTCATGAGTAGTTGAGTCAAAAGCTTCTACAGAATTAGCTCAGTTCTAATACAAAAGGGTCACTATGCTACCATGAGACTCACAAGTATCTGAGTGCATATGTCAATTAAACCTCAAATGTCCAGAAAGAGACAGCACACATTATAATGAAAAGAACAATTTTAAAGCATTATCTACATTTAAATCAACTATAGAAACATTATACATGGTTTGTAATATAGAAAATAAAATACTTAAATAATTATTATTCCCATATGATTATTTTGCATTGTGCATGTTTCTTCCAGTTTCCTTCCATATGCAAATCTAACCTTATGTAGTAGATTTAGCATGTAAAATACCTCAAAGCTTTTACATATCCCCACATACCATTTTACAAAGAAAAATGATATCCTGCCACTTTCTTATTGCAAGGAAATTGAGGGGGGGAAGACCTTAAATCCATTCTAAACACTTGAACAAACTCTCCGTATGTGAATACACCTGTGCCCCATCTGTTACTCTGCCCCTTCTCCTCTGTCTTCTTTAACCCTTCACAGCAGAATATCCTGTATAGAAAAAGTTAAACTAGGATTCTTAGGGAAAGGGTATTTCCCATTACTAGTTTTGCCAAGAATAAATAAAAGGCAGAGTATGATGTGTTCCTTACTGTGTCTGTCCTACATCACCCACCCCAGGCCTTCCTCCACCCTCTCTCTCCCTGGCCCCCATGCTCCTCAGAAGAACACATCTCCCTCTCTACCAAGCCCAGAGGGCATCAGGGCAATTTCCTCATTTGCTTTTCCCTCCACCTCTACATTGCTCTTAATGACCTCTCTTCCTCCAGAAGACATACCATGTTAGTAGATAACCTTTTCACCTGGGCCCTTTCGCTTACTTCTTTCACCTCCTTTGGGCCTTTTCCCAGAAGTTACTCCCTCTTGCCTGTATCTCCATTCTATGCCTGATGCTGCTCCTGGCTCCTTATCTTCAGCTTATAAGCATGGTCGCTCTTCTCCACATTCTATGTGTATTTTACATGTATGACATGTGTATGTGTATGTGCACATTGGTGTATAGTCACACCCTCAAGCAATCTTCTTTTCTTCTGACTGCTTCCACATTTTTCAACAACATCCAAATCCCTTCTGTCTTGGGCCCCTACCCTAGCATTCTACTGAGGTGACCCTCTAAGGGACCACCTATAACATGCTCTTGCCAGGTTTCAAGATCTATTGTCTACCATTGTTTGCCTGGGAACCTCTGGGACACTTTCTCCCCAGTGTTGCAAAGCCATTGTTTCCTGCTCTTCACCAGATCCTGCTCTTCCAAATCTCTTCTTCTTTGGTTTCCTAAGCTCAGAACACTCTAATCCATCCTCTTTTATCTCTGGCCACTAATCCTCACTTTCTTTGGCTCATTTGTCTTCTCATTTCCATTTTCAAAGTTTGCAAGAGCCTCACCTGGCCTCCTCTTTTCTCTATTCTTTTCCTTCAAAAATAGTATTCAAGTTCATGGCTTCAGTTATGGCTTCCCTACGGATAATGCTTACATCTATTTCCTAAGTCTTGAACCCTCTCCCAAGGCCAAGGGCAGATTTTCAGCTGGTGTCTCCACTATTCACTAGCACTTCAGGTTTAACCATTTCCAAACTTAATTCCGTCTTTTTCCTAACCAGCCCCTGCTCTTGATATCTGTCCTCTTTTTGGTAATAACATCTTGGCCTCCCAGTCACCCAGGGCCAAAACCTTAGAGAAATCTTGTATTCTTTCCTTTTGGCCCCTATATCCAATCAAATGTCAAATCTTGATTCTACCTAAAGATTATGCATTTTCTTCCTGACACTTAGGTTGCCATCCCTAGTCTGTTCTGCTCTAATCACATTTCAAATGACTCTCAGACTAAACTTCAGCACACGTATCATGTCTCTTTCCTAAAAATGTTCAGTGACACTCCCAACTGTTTATAGGATCAAATCCAATCTCCTCAATTCAGCAAAGACTTCCATGACTTTCCTTCCAACTACATCTTCCCATCGCATTTCCCACAACCCCCTTCGTAACCATCAAGTTCTTCTTCTTTGTGGCCCTGGGTGTTCCTCCATCACCATGATTCCAACACAGTC
The DNA here is from genome assembly GCF_002201575.2 of Neomonachus schauinslandi. Lineage (NCBI taxonomy): Eukaryota > Metazoa > Chordata > Mammalia > Carnivora > Phocidae > Neomonachus > Neomonachus schauinslandi. The sequence goes on along the minus strand of NC_058403.1, from coordinate 9,532,729 downwards.
CTTCTGCTGGAAAGGCTCATGTTCTGTTTCTACATATATAAGTCCTTCATGTCTTTAAAGGTCAGCTTGAATAATTCCCGTCCTTTCAAAGTGTTTCCCGGTCCTCTCAGCTGGTTGTAACCTCCCCTTCCTTCACACCCCACATCATTCTTCTGCTGCCATTACTTGGCCCAACTGTATTTTATATTTGTGAATGCATCTATTTTTTCTCTGGACTGGATTAGAAGATCCTGGAAACAAAGATCAACTTGATTCACCTATAAAGTCCCCTTGCAGTGCCCCAGCACTGGGCCTTGCACTTAGTAGGTACTCAATAAATGTGTACAGGTGTGTATCAGTCTATGCAGTGGTGGCTAAGAGTCAGGCTTCCAAGTCCAGAGTCATGGGATTCTGGTCAAATTCACTAATGCTCTCTAAGCTTCATCCTATACATCTGTAAAATGCAAATGATACCTGTACTACCTTAGAAGGTGGTATGAGAATTAAGTGGGAAAAAAATGCATATCAAACCCTTAACACAGCACTTGGCCCATGGTATGTCATACTATTCATGTTTATCACAAGTCTATAGAAATAGTTACTCCACTTATTTGAGTACAAAATGGTACTGCTTTTTCTAGGCAACTAAGTTACAGGTATTAACAGCTTCGAAGAATGTGCATAACATTTGACCCTGCAGTTCCATTTCTGGGAATTTATTTTAAAGAAATCATGAAGCTTAATGCAAAGACAATCATGAGATAGAAATGTGCATAATGCCTAAAACAGCTTCATTTCTAACAGGAGGATATCAGTAAAGCAAATTTTGACCCATTCATAAGATGACACAAGGAAACTGTTACACTAGCCTCAGGAGAAAATGTACACAATGTATTGTAAAGAGTAAAGAACGGGGCAAAAACATTTGTATCGTAAAACCCTCTTCTTTGGTAAAAAAAAGAACACATGTAACTAGGATTTGTGGGTGAGTATGCAAATATGTGTGGATATAGAAGAACACAAACAAAAGTTTTGACAGAGAAGCTGTCTTGTGTCAAGTGATTTTTTTCCTATATTTTATTTTTTTTTTCCTTCTCAAATTTTCTGTTTTATACTTTGAACATATATATTTTTGGCAGCCAGATACAAATGTTATTAACTAGTCATATCCCTTTGCTCTTCAAGCACTGCATGGGAATAAATATTAAACACTCTTTTGAACGGCTCATCTCTCTGGGACTTCGAGAAGAGTACCTCCCTGGGGCGCCTGGGTGGCTCAGTTGGTTAAATGTCTGCCTTTGGCTCAGGTCATGATCCCAGGGTCCTGGGATTGAGCCCCGCTTCGGGCTTCTTGCTCAACAGGGAGTCTGCTTCTCCCTCTCCCTCCAGCTGCCGCTCCTCCTGCTTGTTCTCTCTCTCTCTGTCAAATAAATAAATAAAATCTTTAAAACAAAAAAAAAGAAGAAGAAGAGTACCTCCTTCCTCCCTCAAGGTTAATTGTGCTTCATTTGGATTGAGGACAAAACAAATTTAGGATGATTAATCCAAACCAAGGGATGCCCAGGCAAACATCATGGGATGAAGCCCTTCAGAGCACTTTTTAAAACTTAAATTTAGTAAGTTAGAACATTTTGTGTCCAAACCAGGATTCTGGAGTTTGTTGAAAGCCGGCACTTCCTGTTGGTTATTCCTGTTGGTTACTGGTTGTCCTAGGTGGTTCCAAAAATCACAGTAACACTCTTGATGAAAAGCATCCCAAATATCGCAATGGAGAGAGATCTGAACTCAACCATACTGGGAGCAGTCAAAGTCATGTCCAGAAATGGAGAGTTCTTTGAGCTTTCAGTGATTTCAAGAGGGCAGGGTAGGAGGGGAATGGGGAAAGAGGACAGCAAGTTGAGGTTTTTATAAAACATGTATTACTAGTGGTTATCAAATCAAATTGATTAGTAGAAATTCAGTTAAAAAAATAAGAAGACCTGAAAGTAAGTAGTTACTAGAACTGCTTGTTATATATGTACAGATCACACTACCTTTGAAATATGAGATATTTTAAAATCCTGAAATGAGAGGCCATGTGTATCTGGCCACAGTCATTATCTTGGATGTGCAAATAAGTTAGCCAACAAGTGGCCTAGAAGATGGTGACATGTCGTGCTCACTCCCCTCCCCACCCACCACACAACAGATGGAAGTATTCCTCTTCTTGCAGGATCTCTGCAGGAAGGAAAACTGAACCCAAAGTAACAAGTTGAATAAGCAGCTACGAAAACTCAAGCCAACTATTAGGCTAAATGCAGTTCAGGGACCTGTCCAATAATGGATAATCACTGCATCCTGTATCCTGTCTCTAGTGATGGTTAATGCATGAGAACTATGAGGGGGAAAACCCAAACCATACCACTCGCAATAATGTAATTCTGATGTGAGAACTGATATGCTTTCCTGATCTCAGTGATGAGCGTATGTCATTTGTCAAGCATTAGATTTAATTACCCTTATTTATTTACGGATCCAGCCTTCCTGGGTGTGATGGCCCCTTCTCAACACACGGCAAAAGCAAGCAGATGACCAGCTTTTAGGAAAAAGCAACTCAAAACCCCAGTTGGAGATGTCTCCAGTTTGGCACGGTCACACATGGCAGATGCCCTGATGTTGCCATGGTGATACATGACAGGGTAGCCTTGCTTTTAAAATGCACCCCACAGCCTGTCTTCCTCGGGGGAGGTCAGGGAAAAGGAAGTAGTTGGGACCACAGTGGACACGTGGGCACCTGTGGTCCTAATCAGAGAGTTGATGCACAGGAGCCTACTGCCCACGAGCCTCAAAGGCAAAAGGAAGCGAGGCTGCGAGCAGGGAGAACTGACATCATGTTCTGTGTATGCATTTCTTGTTCCTCTTGAGCATTGGAAAATGAGAAAGGGGCATGTGGATTGAACCCCTGAAAGATCGACTTTTAAGTGCTTTTTCCCCTGGAGGACATAAGATGGAGAGGAAGAGAGATGTATTCTTGCGTTGGGGGCAGGGGCCGAGGTGGTTAGCCTCCAGGAGACATTTAAAAGATGATTGCTCCTCCCTGGGATCTGAGTGATGTTAGAGAAACAAGACAGTCAAACAGCCAATGGAACACGGAACCCGACACCAGACCTACATGCGGGACTGTCCCACATGTCAAAAGAAAGCATCAGGGACACTTAATTAAAGAATCAAACCAGGATTCTCAAATTGCTTTTCCACTTCCACTTTATCCTGTTGTTTTTTTCTTTTTCAACTATAAAATGCTTATATGTTAATTACACTAAAACTACTAAGGAACATTTCTATTGCTAAAAGCTTAAAATTTTTTGTCTTAATTATTTTAGCTCCAAACACAACTAAAATAACTTTAGTTTCAAGTGACTTTAAAAAGATGTGCTCATGGTTGATCTTGAGGTTGGCCTTTTATTTGGGGAAATGTCAATAATCTATATTTTGAATGAACTTTTCAGTGGCCCCACACAATGTAACTAACATACAGTAGGCACTGAATGCATGTTTCTGGAATGAATCAATGAATGATCGTGAAAGATGATGATTATCAAGGACCGAGGTGGTAAACTTGAACTCCTTTGCAGACACGAAAAGGACAGCTTGTACATTTCTCATGCACAATTTCCCAGGGAATGTTGTGTTTCTTTGACATGGTAAAATAAGCTGTCCTGGTGCTTTAAATGCTTTCCATGGGAAAGGAGAAGAGGGAAAGAAGAAAACCAAAGAGAAAATATGCCGGGAAGTGAAACTGCATTGTCCATGAAGTTTAGCTGATTGGGGAAGGATGTCTTTAGTCTCGTAATAAATTGTTCTGTTGTACTGTTGATGAAGACAGGATATTTATGCCTTGCATCTGCTGTATTTTCAACATCCTTGGTGTCCTAAGAAGACATCACATCCTGGGAAGGCAGAGGGGCTGATGAGAGCAGCACACACCATTAGAGGCAGCACCCGGTAGCAGTGGCCCTCCCAGCCGCTGGCGTCATTATAGGATGAAATGGTCCCTAATTGTGCTATTGATTTTTTCCCTCTTTAATGGATTATTCTCCCAACACACTTCCAGTTGAGCCACTACCACATCCCACAGACATGTTGCCAGGGATGTGCACCAAACAGTGCTTTAGAAGCCCATGGATGTGCTGCTCTGTGAGTTACTTAGCAGGTAGAGAAGCCCAGGAGAAGGGATCTCTATGGCCTTGGAGTACACAGGCTCACTCCAAATATGAGCACTGGGTGGGCACATTACAGGTAACTTCATTTCATTTAGTCTTTAGGAGGGCGAGGAGGAAGGAGGCTCAGGTAGAGGCCGGAGTTAGAACCCAGCAGCAGTAAGAGATGGAAGATGTAATTGTATCCCCTCTGCTGCATGAGTCTCTAAAAGTGAGTGTGGGCTTTATCACAGTGGATTGTAAACACCCTTGTCTCTCTCTGGACTGACCCACATGGGCCCCTGGCTGGGAGCAGGCTGCTTTCCCACTTGTGCATCCCAGTCAGCCTGCCCTGGACCTCAGAGCAGAGATCAGCATCGGCTTTCATGGGGGACCTCTTTGGCTGGGGGTTCAACTTTTTTCCTTTGTTCTTCTCACATTTGGAGTTAAATTCCCAGCTGGAATATGCATCTCCATGTACATGAGCCCATCTTTCTCTCCTGAGCTCCCCATGGCTCCTCCAGGGAGAATTAATTCCAACCTTAGGTTCCTCAGAAATGGGAGCACCTAGTGAAGAATGTGGCTTCTGTGGTGTGAGTCAGATTGGACTGGGTTCAGATCCAGACCCCACCACTGGCAAACTGTGACTCTAGTCCAGACGCTCAATCTCCCTTTACTTCAATGTTCTTTATCTGCAAAGTGGAATTAATCTTTATATCCATTTTCCAGGATTGATGTGAAGAATAAATGAATCAATTCATGTAAAGTGCTTAAAACTATGCCTGTAAAATCATGGAGGCCCAACAGATAGAGCCATTGTCATTATCGTCCCATCTGTGACCCAGGAGGAAAGGAGCACTGGATGGATATGGAAAGATTCTTTGGAACGTGAGAAGCAATAGTTGAGTGATTTTGTAGTTATATGTATATAGGACTCAATCCTATTGGAGACCTTCTGAAGACATTCCAGAATGTTCATGACTTGTCCTTCTGAAGGACAGGAGACTGAGGCATTTATCACCTGATTCCCAATCCCCAGCGGTTGAAGTGACCCCAGAACGTATATCTCCCCCACATTTCTGGGTAATTCTATGAAGCATCATGGTACTCCTGGCTTCAGAGAATGCTCCGAAGAAGGAAAGCCCAGAGATATAGAAGGTTGTTGCCCTTGAGGTGGGACCCTATCAGTGTGCATGGGAGCTGTCCATCCCAGCTGCAGCTGAAGTCAGATGTGGACCAATGATGCGTGTCACAGGGCACGAGGAGCACTTGTTACATCCTCTGATCTATTGATGCTCCAAATTAATCCTGTCAGTGCAACAGTGTTCAGTGTTACTGCCTTCCTCAAAACCCTTCAGCCACTCTAGTGTCTCCTGAGTAAAGCCCAAATTCCTCAGCCAGAATATCAAAGGCTTCAACATTCCAGCACAATTTGTACCCAAACGGCCTTAGATTTCTTATTCACACACGTGAACTCTGCTCTAAAAAAGACAGTCTCATGGCCCTGCAGATGCTTTCTTCATACCTTCCTCCAATTCATTGTACCTGAAAAAAAAAAAAAAAAAACCCTTCCTGCCTCTTACCTAACCTTCCAGAACTGGCACCAAGCCTTCACCCAACATCGTCTACATAGACCTCTCCACTCCATGAGATCTTCACCATGCTTTGTCACATGTGTATTTTTCCCAGCAAAGTTCATATCCTCTCAAGATAATGAATATTGTCACTTACTACCTTTTTATCCCCTACAGTCACTATGATTGTGCATTAAATATTGTTGAAATGAATATTAGAATAAACAGAAGGATGCATTTCCCAGTAGTTGTGTTCTTCTGGTTAATTTCTGGCTCAATTTTGGAGAGTGAGGGTGTCAGTTGCCCAAAGTGGGTTATTATAAGGATAGGAAAATGATCTCATTCAGAGAGAGGAACCAAAAATACAGCTGGTCCGTGTAACCGGGAAACTCTCAGAAAAAGACTCTCTATTTCTCAGCAGCTCCGTGGTCTTCCTTCTTTCTCTATTTCTGTGTTTCATATCTTTTTTCCTCTCTGCCTGTGTTGTCTCTTAATGGACTCAATGTAGCCACTAGCTCTGAGTCTCTTAGGTGCAACACCCGTCACCAGTTGGAAAGAGTCTCTATGTCTCTGTTTCAATTTTTGTGAGAGAAGCTGATTTACCCAAAGCTTGCTGATGGGCCAGCAAGCTGGTCGGTTGACATTGGGTCAGGTGTTCAGTTCTGCTCCAATCTTCTATGGCAAACATGGTGATATAATAGAACTAAACATGGCCTCCTAGACCTACCCCTTCAGCAGGGATGATGGAAAGAAGTCCTTAGAAAACAGAGCTCTGAGTAGAGCAGACACTGAAAAATGCCTCCAGATATAAATAAAGATGATTTTGTCAGCACATTGGATAAGGTATGTGAACAGAATAAAACTCACAATATATAGACAAGAGATAAAATTAGACAGTACAGTTGCTTGGATTTGCAAAATACTGGTCCTGGGAGAGCAGAAGATATAAGAACATTTGTAAACATGCCATGCTCTACCATTCCTGTCCTTTTGTAACTGTGGGATGCCTTTCACACATCATCTGCCATCCTGGTCAGTTCTTTCATCAAAGACTAGAACCACCTGGAAACAGTGCTATTCCCCTAAGCAAAAACAGTGGATCCTGCAGCAACATGTCTTCATTCATTCCTCATTCATTCATTTACTCATTCACTTAATCCTTTCTGGAGTTCCTTATTTGTCTCAACCCTTGTTGCATGTGCTAAGGATATAGCCATGAATAAAACAAAGACCCTGTTCACAGTTTCCATTCTGTCTGGGGAAGACCATTAGGAAATACTAATCACATAGACATCTGGTCAACCAGGGAGTGCATTATTAAGACAAGTAAAACAAGGTAAGAAGACAGATAGGAAGTGGCTATTTAGATAGGGTTTTCAAGAAAGGTCTTTCTGAAGAAGTGATAGTTAAGCAAAGATTTATGGTGCAAGAATGTTAGCCAGGTGATGACCCATGGGAATGTGTGCCAGGCAGAGGAAACAGCAAGAGTGAAAACCCTAGGTTGTCATGCTTTGTACCTGAAACATGTAGAAAAAAAGTCAGTGGTGAAGAGAAGAAATGGCTGGAAATGAAATCATAGAGGCAGCCAGGGTCCAATTTATATACACACTTCCTAAGTGCCATCTTTATTTATTTATTTATTTATTTATTTATTTATTTATTTATTTATTTATTATTTGAGGGAAAAAGAGAGCATGGGGAGAGCAGAGGGAGAGAGAGAAGCAGACTCCCTGCTGAGGGGGGAGCATGACTTGGGGCTCCATCCCAGGACCCTGATATCATGACCCTAACAGAAGGCAGATGCTTAAACCAATTGAGTCACCCAGGTATCCCTCCCCCGAAGTGACATCTTCTATGTCAATATCTGGCTCATATTAGGATTAAGGCCAGCTTCATGGATGTGCAGCCTATGCACAGGACCGAGCATTCAGAATATCCCCCAATTAGATGAAGGTTTTATGGTCACCATCTTGAAATACTTAATTTCTGAACAAGGTGCCCCACATTTTCATTTTGTCCTGGAGCCTACAAATTATGTAGCCAGTTGCTATGGTCTGAATGCTTGTGTCCCCCCAAATTTCATATGTTGAAATGTTAATGCCTGATGTGATGGTATTAGGAGGTGGGGCTTTGGGAGGTACTTAGGTCATGAGGGTGGAGCCATCGTGAAGAACTAACACTCTTACAAAACAGACCCTGGAGAGTTCCCTAGCTGCTTCCACCATATGAGGATACAGGAAGTTTTCAACACAAAGGGTACCCTTACCTGACCATGCTGACACCTGATCTTGGACTTCCAGCCCTTCGACTGTGAGAAATAAATTTCAGTTGTGTATAAGCTAGTTGGTCTATGATATTTTGTTATACATACATGAATGGACTAAGATACTGATCTTGATTATAATTATTTATGAAGATGTCAGGCTTTTTATTATTTTTTTTTACACTTTAATTTCCTGAGAACAGAGACTGTGTCTCATTTATGTTTATAAATTTTAATTTGTAATCATTCATTTTAGTTACTCAGTAAGTTGAGTACTGTTCATAGCCCGAAAGCAATGCACTGAAAGGAACAAAATTTGTTCAAATATTTAGAACAAATAACTAAAGAGAAAAGTCACCTGATATTCCACATGAGTGCAATAGCATTTGAAAGATGAACATGGAGCCTCCATTAATATTCTTTTAAAAGCTAAGAAATTCAGAACAGAGCCTAACCTTTGGAATAATGAAGAACAAATAATGGGCCTAACCATGAATACAGATAGAACAAAAAAGCAAAAGTGACTTTTTTAGTTCAAATATTTTTTTGAGTTCAAATATAATTTTTAGTCACTTTTTAAGTTCAAATGTATTTTTTCCTCAAAGTTCACCATCACTACTCCCTATTTCTATTGTGTCTACTGTATAAAATGCTGAATGTTCTCCTTTAGAATTAATTTCACAATAAATTCAAGTATAGCTGATCTCCACATGTCATTGAATTGGACAACCAGGAGGAAAATGGAGGGAAGAATCATTTATACCTGTGTTTTCAAGTCGGACCATTCTCCTGATTTGTCCCCCTCACATTTTTACCCTTAGGCTTCCAATGTTTCCAGAAATGGTCTCTACACTATTCCACAGCTACCCCCAAAATACATGGAATCCATCAGTCTCAAATGCTGATCAATACCAATGAATTGTGCTCCATTAAAACTTCCTATTTTAAAAAATACATAAAGGAAAATTCTCTCTCTCTCTGTATTCCCTCTCTCTCTCTCTCTGCCTCTGTCTCTCTGTCTTGGTCTTTCTATCTTTCTCTCTCATGCACACTATTTGACTTGCTCACACTGCGCTAAACAAGAAACCGAGTCTCACCAGGATTACTTCTCCTTAACATCAAATGAAATCAGTAGTGAGTAAATTCAAGATGGAACTGGACCCTCCATTTTTTGTGACTGCAGTGGTTCTTAAGGAAATATTTCAATAGTCTTATTAAGCTGCTGAGCCTTTCTGACCCCAATTTCTCCCATCAGCTTCTATCTCCTAGATTTGTTTCAGGTAACATGATGTGATTAACCCCCACCACTTTCCCTTCACTGTCTCCCTCCAAAATGAAAAACAGGAAACACTAAACCAATAACAAGCTATAATGTTCGTTTCACTACAAACTGTCTTGCAATCAATGTTTCCTGCTTAAGTTTTATATGCACATCCCCAACTTTTTGTTGAATCTCTTTGTGGAATAACTTCTGGCACAACTTCTGGCACCTGAGAGTCCAAATGTGGAAAACTGACTTTTCTTTTTTCTCCTATCTCTGTTATCTGGATGGCAAAAACCAACTTCTCTCTCTCTTTCTCTCTTTCCCTCTCTCCCTCTCTTCTATTTTTCTTCATCTCCATCTTCCATCGAGTATTCTATCAAAGGCCAAGTGGTTGATTCCATCTACATAAAACCTCCCTTATGGGTTTACCATTTTCATTCCCATTGGCAGGCCTTGCTGTATCTGCCAGACTAATGCAGCAACCTCTCAACACTAACCAGACTGTCACCTTTCTCGACGCCCCCCCCCCCCACCTACATTCTGCTGCCAGGGCTAGGATCCTACAAAAGTTGTCATCTCAAGCTTTTCCTTGGCTCCTCTGCCCTCTGTACCAAGTAATATCCAAGATCATTAAACTGATATTAGAATCCCCCCCAATTTCTTCTTACCTAATCTTCTATCCTTGCCTTGTAAGCCATAGTGAGTTGAGTTGTGTCCCCGAAAATGGTATGTTTAAGTCCTACCTTCAGAACTTATAAGTGTGACCTTATTTGGAAATAGGGTCTTTGCAGGTATAATCAAGTGAAGATGAAGTTATACTTGAGAAGACTGGGCTTTAAGTCCAATGACTGTCCTCAAAAGAGAAAGAGAAGATTTGGATATAGAGACATAGAGAAGACCCAGGAAGAAGGTCATGTGATGATGGAGACAGAGATTGGAGTGATGTAGCTACAAGCCAAGGAAGAGGCAAGGAAGGACCTATCTTAGAGCCTTCAGAGGGAGCAGGTCTCTGCAGACACCTTGTATACAAATTTCTAGTGTCCAGAACTGTGAGAGAATTTCTGTTGTTCCAAGCCACTCAATTTGTAGGAATTTTTTAGAGCAGCCCTAGGGAACTGTACACATGCACACACTCTACTCTCCAGGCACATTCTCTAAACACATTCCCACTCCCTACCTCTGTCTGTGTCTTTGAAGCCTGGCAGAGAAATTCCTAGCAAGGTGCCACACTACTCATGGGCTGCCCATGAGTTCCTAGCCTCTTCTCCTGTGACCTGCAAGGATTGGACTTTCCCACATGGTGCTGCTATTGAAATGAATCCTAGACCTCCCAGCTCTTCCCTGTCTCTGGAGGAGATTTTGAATGGTGGCAGTGGAAGCCCTCAAACTACTGCTGTTTAAAGACAGGACCTAAAACATGGAATGGCAGACTCCTTGGGCATTTACCTTTCTGGGAGCATGGTTTGCCTCTGGCCAGGTTGTGTGTGTAACCATGGGCTTCTACTGCACTGATTTCCTTAGGCCACACTTGTCCCTCATGAGGTAATAGGCATGTGACCGGCCTCGTTTCATGTAGCCTCCCCTGTCCTTGTGAAGTGAGCAGAGGCCCCCTTCCCCAGGAAGAAAACTAAGACCTAACAAGTGTGAGCTGGGGTCACAAGGAGCCTCTGTCAGAACAGTGCAAGCAGGGAGATGACTGACCAGAGCCATCAGCACAGACACGGTCTCCAGGGAGGGCAGAATGGTTGCCTCAGATGGAGGCCTGCTGCTCATCCAATAGAATAGCTCAGTCTCCTTATTGCCAAGCGTCTATAAGTTCTCATCCTGTTCAGTAAGTAACTTGGGTCATATGTGAAAAAAATATATAAAAAAAAAAAGAGAGAGAGAGAGAGAGGCACTCAAATATCCAAAATCCACCCACCACTAGGCCCTAGTGGGCAATGCATTTGTACTGGGGCCAATGGGAAACTAGATTGTTGAACTCTGGCTCTTCTGAAGAGGGATTTTACTGGGACTGCCCTTCCCTTGCAGGTAACTCCTACCATAGTGCCATCCTGATAGAAACAAGATGCAAGCTGTGAATGCAAGCCATATTTGCAATTTTAAAACTTTCAGTAGACATGTGTTATGGGATGAATTTTATCTTCTTAAAATTCATAAGCCCTAACACCCTTACCTCAGAATATGTCTGTATTTGGAGACAAGGCCTTTTCAGAGGTAATTATGTAAAAATGAGGCTGTTAGGGTGTGCCCTCATCCAATCTGATTGGTGTTCTTATAAAAAAAGAGAATCTGGGTACACTGAGAGACACAGGGATGTTTGAGCACAGAGGAAAGGCCATGTGAGGACACAGGGAGAAAGTGGCTGTCTGCAAACCAAAGAGGGAGGCCTCAGGAGAAACCAGACATGCTGGCACCTTGATCTTGTGAGAAAATAAATCTCTGTTGTTTAAGCCGCCCAGTGTGTGGGATTTTGTTATGGCGGCCCCTGGCATGCAAATATAGATTGTGATAGCGGGTAGGGGGGTGCTTCTGTGACAAACACTTGAACAGGAAGAGGTGGCTTTGGACCTGGCTAATGGGTAGAAGCTGCAAGAGTTTTGAAGTGCACCTAAGAAAAGTCTAGGTTGCCTTGAAGAGACTGTTGGTGGAAATATGGATGTAAAAGGTGCTTCTGGTGAGACTTGGATGTAAATGTGGAACATGTTATTGGATGCTGGAGGAAAGATCATCCTTGCTATAAAGTGGAAAAGAACTTGGCTTGATTGTGTTCTAGTGTTTTGTGGAAGATAGAATTTGCAAATGTTGAACTTGGATATTTAGCTGAGATTTCTAAGCAAAGTGTTGAAGATGTGCCCTGGTTTCTTCTCACTGTGTATGGTAAAATACAAGAAGAGAGGGATATACTGAAAAAGGAATTATTTAGCAAAAAAGAACCCAAACTCAAAGGACTGGAAAATTCTCAACCCATCCATATTGCAAAAAAAATGAGTTTGCATGTTCTGGAGAGAACACCAAGGATGTGGCCAGACAAGCATTTGATAAAGAGATTACAGGTATGACTCATGCATGCAATCAGCCATCTCAGCAGAAGTGGGATCAGAGATGGGATTATACTGAAGAAACATTGCCCACTTGGCCAAAAGGGGATGGGGATGGGACAAAATGAAGGAAGGTACGGGTACTTCTGTGATTCTAGGGACAGAACAATAGAGCTATCCAGCTGTGAATATGAGTTATCCTTCAAGAAAAGGGAGGAATGACCCTGAAGGAGATCCAGACAGAGATTGGCAGGTTGTTCCTCTCACCACAGACCCCAATGTTCCAGGACCCCAGGGGTGAGGCTGTATTCTCAGTTTCAGAGAGCCACCCTGCCCCTCTGCCACCAGGGACTGCAGACACCTTAATCCCAGACTTCCAGCCTCCAGAACTTTGAGAAAATAAATGAATGTTGTTGGCATTTTGTTTGTTTCTGGTGTTTTGTTAGGGCAGTCCTAGCAAACGAATACACCACAATAAAAAAAGGAAAAGAAATAGTTGAAATTAATTTAGCAATATATTCTAAATTATTATCATTTTAACATGTCATCAATATAAAAGTTATCAATCAGATATTTTACATTCTTTTGGGGGGGGGCACAAAGTCTTTGAAATCCTTAAACATATCTCAATTTGGTTCTTGTCCCATCTCAAATGTCCATAGTTGCTGTGTCCACACAACTAACACAGCCAGAGACCTCAAAACGATCCACCACTAATTGTCCCGTTTGCACCTATTTTTGGCAAGAAATTTTTTAGAAATGATTGGTGCCTATAAGTAGACGCCAGAGTTTTTTTTCTAGACTTCTGCCTTACCTGTTGAGGGCAGGAACAGTTACTTAAGGAACTTCTCTCCCAATATGGAAGTTGGAAGGAAATTAGGAAAGCTGGGAAAACCAATGATCCAGCCAAATTTTGCATCTTAAAGAATGTGTTCAACTTGAGTGCAACACCAACAGAAGCTGTTCAGTTAAAACTGCCTGATATGAATACCTCAAGATTCCATACTGTCTCAGGTCCCAGATTCCTGCTGCTCCCCTGAAACTGGAATAATATTTTCTTCTCTTTGCTGTTGAATCCATCCACTCCCAGCTCAGATTCAGTATCCTCTGTCCTCCATCATGTCCGCCAACCCCAACCTGCCACTGCCCTGCCCTGCCCTGACTCTCAGGATAAAACTGAAGACCATCCTAAGCCATCCAGGCTCTTGCCTGTTGCTCTAAGAAAAAAAGTCTTTCATTCTCATGACATCCTGCTTCTATCTCACCCAACCCACTCCAAGGACTGTGGGTCTCAGCTTAAATCGTGCTTCCTCCAGGAAGCCCTTTTGTCCCCTCCACACTGGACCAGTTTCTCCCACTAGGCAATCTCCACATTTGTGTCCCCTCCCCCTTTGAACCTACTTCTTGTGTCAACAGAACCAAACTGGGCCTTCTTTTCCCTTTCCATAGCCCTCCCAGGAGGGGGTCACATCTGAAAAAAAATAAACCTATCCCCCAAATAGGCTTGAAAAGGGAAGTTGCAAGAAGGGGTACAAGATAAGACTTTTTAAAATTTTATTTCTCCACCGTTCATTCCCAGTGTTTCCTCCTGTAACTAGAGCACAAAGGTGCAAGAGCACTTGGCTCTGGGGGTCCCAAACAGACCAGGTTCAGCCACTCACTGCTGACAAAATCCTAAAGGTAGAGAGACAAGCAGTGGGGAAATGAGAAAGGAATTTATTTCAGTGAGGCCAATACCAGGAAGACAGAAGACTAACCCCTCAAAGGCTGTCTCCAAAGTGCCAAAAATACTTCCAGGTTTATGTAAGGAAAATGTGGGACAAGGGTTGGTGGGTATGTGCTGGTGGGCAGTGAAGGTCAAATTGGTCATTGTCATGATCACTGTCATGGGTAGAGTGTTGCTGGCTCAGGGCAGTCCTTATTGCCTGAGGTGGGGAGAGGGGGTTTTGGTTCCCATCAGGGGATGCTTTGCCTGCAGGGTCTTTTGCCTGAATTAAGAGAAAAGCTGGAAAGCAGAACTTAATTAGAAAGTTTGAGGTCCAAATGGGGGTCTTTGAAGTCTTCCTTCACTCCCAGGTGGGGAAACCAACTCATCACCCTCCACCAGAATTCTTTAAAGAACTCTTTTGCCAAACTCAGTCCTGTCAGTCTTTGGAAACTTCTCCTCCATTCCTTTCCCATCCCTGCACTTCCCCTCCAAAGACTGCTCTAGCATCTCTGTTTCTTCCAGTTCTGCATCATCCCAGGCAGCCCAGTAAAAGTACAAGCTGGAAATGGAATGGAGACAGTGATCAACCACTAATGTGTCATTACCTGTAATTTAATGGTTATCTTTTCCAGAAAGTTTAAGCTCTACAAAGGCAAGGACCAAGTGTGATGATCTCACCAAAGGAGGCACTGATACATATTTCTTGATGTAAGATCTATTGTCTTAGAAAACTGAAGTATACACTATAGTTTTAGTAACTATAGTCACCATGTTGTACATTAAGTGACCAGATTTTTTTTCATCTTACAGCTGGAAGTTTGTAACCCTTGACCAATATCTCTCCATTTCCTCCACCCATCAGCACCTGGTAACTACTCTTCTACTCTGTTTCTATGAGTTCAACTTTTTTAGATTCCACATATAGGTGAAATCATGCAGTATTTGTCTTTCTGTGTCTGGCTAATTTTACTTAGCATAATGTTCTCCAGGTTCATCCATATTGTTGCAAATGGCAGGGATTCCTTCTTTTTTAAGGCTGAATAATATTCTGTGTATATGCCCTACTCCACATTTTCTTTGTCCAGTCATTTATCAGCAGACACTTAGATTGTTTCCCTACCTGAGCTATTGTGAGTAAAGCTGCAATGAACATGGGAGTGCAGATATCTCCTTGAGATAGTGATTTATTTCTTTTGGATAGATACCCAGAAGTGGGATTGCTGATCGTATGGTAGTTCTCTTCATGTGTTAGTTTCTCATCTCTCCATCAAAGTTTAAAAATCCAAGAGAGAGGATCTCAGGTTAAACTTCTTTGTATCTTTCCCAGCACCTAAAATAATTCAATATTCACTAGGAGACACTGAAAAGTAGCAGAATATTCCACCCCAAAATATGCCACTTTGGCATAAGAATTATTTTGAGCTGAAGGCAATTGAGAAGAAGCAGATATAAGAAAAGTTCTCTGCCTTCCCCCTAGCTGCCTAAAAGTAAATAAGCAAATTTAAATTTATAAAGATGTCTCCACCCTCCACAAGGAAAAACAGAAATTAATCACTGGAGATAACTCTAGATCCATACCAGCCCAGAGATGTCAGCAGAGGAATCTACACAACAAACCTTATAAAAACTAGCCCTTGTCTGCCATTAGTGTCCCCAAATATTTACCCCCCCACAATTTGTTACCCCTAAAAACTCAAAATCCTTTTCCTTTGTCCTGTCACTTCTCTGAAGATTGAATGTTCTTTTGGTTAAGATGCTTTATAAGACCGAGTTTTAACCACCCCTTTGAGTTACTCCTCACTGGGAACTCCTGTGTGTGTGTGTGCTGCCCTGCACCTGCTAATAAGCTTCTGTTTTTCTCCTGGTGATCTGTCTTTTGTTAGTGTAAAATACAGGGCCCCAGCCAATGAGCCTGAGATGGGTAGAGGAAAAAAAAGGCTTTCTTCCTCTCCCACAATGCTCAATAAACTATAAATAAGCAAAAATTTTGGAGGTGTTGATTATGATGATTTTTCTATTTTCTCACCCATCTTTTTTTATTTTTTGAGAGAGAGAGAAAGAGGAGATGGTGCAGAGGGAGAGGGGGAGAAAGAATATCAAGCAGGCTCCACACCCAGCATGGAACCCGATGCAAGTCTTGATCCCATGACCCCAAGAGCATGACCAGAGTGGAAATCAAGAGTTGGACGCTTAACCAACTGAGCCACCAAGGTGCCCCTCCCACTTTGATACCATAACTAGATACAAGCAAAAAAGAAAGGGGAGGAAAGGCTAGGACTCACAAATGAAATTGTGGCCACTCGATTCTTGATTTGAATTTCTTCAATACGTTCAAGTGACACTTTAACCAAAATCAAAGCCTATCAAAGGTGACTGCAGAGATTATGTGAGGCTTGTACAATGCTTGCTACTCACATCCTGAAGCCCCAGAACACTTTGCCCCCAGCATACCAATCAAAAGACCAGTGCACTGACCATCTCCCACCTACCAATTTTTTTTTAATTAGTAGACTTTATTTTCTAAAGCAGTTTTAGGTTTATGGAAAAACTGAACATAAAGCATGAACAATTCCCATAGACTAACTCCCCCACTTCAAATTTCCCCTATAGCATCTTGGATTCTTCAGTTACACTTTTTTCAATTAAACAATATTGATACAGGCTTGCTGCAAAGATTCTGTCTGAAAGCAGGAGAATTTTATTAACCGAAGTCCATAGTTTACATTAGGGTTGACTCCTTGTGTTGTACAGTCTATGGCTTTGACAAATGACAGTATTCTGTCACTCCTTTCCAACAACCAATCCCTCTCAATAACTGCTCTTTTTGCTATCCCCATAGTTTTGCCTTTTCCAGGATGTCATAGAGTTGGAATCACACTGTATGTGTAGCCTTTTGAAATTGGCTTCCACGGGGGAAATCGGAGGGGTAGACGAACCATGAGAGACGATGGACTCTGAAAAACAAACTGAGGGTTCTAGAGGGGAGGGGGGTGGGAGGATGGGTTTGCCTGGTGGTGGGTATTGAGGAGGGCACATTCTGCATGGAGCACTGGGTGTTATGCACAAACAATGAATCATGGAACACTACATCTAAAACCTATGATGTAATGATTGGGGATTAACATAAGAATAAAAAAAAAAAGAAATTGGCTTCCATAAATATCTTTGTGCAGGTTTTTCTGTGGACATAGGTTTCCAGCTCATGTGGATAAACACCGACGAGCACCAACGGCCAGATCATAGGGTAAAATTATATTAAGCTTTGTAAGAAATGCCAAACTGCAACAAAACATTTTTCTGATTGCCATTATCACTTTACCTCCTTTTTTTGGAACAATGATGTTTGAGAGTTAATCCAACCCACATCACTCTTGTTAGAGCCACAAAAACAAAGGGTTAGGGAAGAAGGAGGAGCACCTGAACAAGAAAGAAGTGCATATAAAAGTGTGAGCTTCTTGCTTAGCCAGCTTCGAGGGAGAGCTTCCTGTTTTCT
Organism: Neomonachus schauinslandi; assembly: GCF_002201575.2. Classification (NCBI taxonomy): domain Eukaryota; kingdom Metazoa; phylum Chordata; class Mammalia; order Carnivora; family Phocidae; genus Neomonachus; species Neomonachus schauinslandi. The sequence goes on along the minus strand of NC_058403.1, from coordinate 9,515,229 downwards.
CCCCCACGTTACAGACCACACAGTGCTGCTCTCATGTCACAGACAAATGACGGCTGCCGACCGCAGGCTGGGCAGTCCTGAGCACAGCCTGGGGCTTCTGAGTTACAGTGAGACATTAGGTAAAATCGACTCCTCCAGGGCCAGCCATAGGGGTCTGTGTCCTGCGCAGTGCTCTGGACACAACATGAACAAAAGCAAGGAGAATCCTTCCTCTATGTCTTGGTTGACATACATGTAACAGGCAAGTCTGAAATAATCTCGTCTATAATCATCACAGCACAGGGAACCAGGCATCACTGTCAATGCCAAAACCTTGAAATTCAACCAAAGCGGCAGTTTCTGAAAGCTCCTTCCCTCCACAGTCTTTCCTGGCTAACCCCAAGCAGGGCATGTGTCCTTCTCAAGTGAGGAGGGCTGAGCTGCACCCGGATTTGGGGCCACTTGCCACGTAATCTTAGAAACTTTGCTGGCTTCCCTGTCTCTCATTGCCTCCCACCTCCAAGGTTGGCAGCCAACCTTAAACGGGAATAACATCGAAAACCATGTGAGCCACTCAGACAAAACACAATTTATAATCTCTTAATCACTACCGGGCTAGACAAGCGTCTTCCAACACAAAGTTCCCACACATCCTCCATTCCTTTTATTTCACTCCCACGAAGCCACAAAGTCCCTCCATGGAGACATTGCAAAACCTCTGTAGCAAGGGGATGGAGCTTTCAGCCATTTGCAAGTCTTCATGGGAGCTTTGGTACAAAACTACAGTTTAGCATGTTGCGAAGGCTCTTTCCAAAAGGACTGAGTGACATTGCAGAGGTAAGGCATCCGCCAAAGACCAATTTGCAGGTGGCACCTCTGTGCGGGGTATGTTCGCGCTAGAAATCTGGGAAGCTGGACCAGGTATCCACAGCTGGCTCCTGCTACAGCAAAATGCATGTCAATTCAGAGACAAAACGCAAGCACTGTGCACTTCAGTTTTCTTTTCTCTTGCAAAGGAATTGCCCTAAGGGTTCCCATTAAGCTTATGATAAACTAAAAAGTTAGTTTGTATCTTAGGTCAATAGATGTCAAAACAAGCCTATCCTTTATATCGGTGTGAGTTAAAATATGCTCCTCCTCCCTTTTTTTAACCTGGAAGAGTCCCCCTGAATTTCAAAATAGACCTCCACTTTTTTTTTTTTCCATAAATCACAACAGAGCTTCTTTGGTGGCAAGCCATGGTCTCCTGCTCTCAGACAGAATCTTTGCAGCAAGCCTGGCAGGCACGCACACCATCCACGCCACCTCCTGCCCGCACTTTTTTTTTTTTTTTTTTTTTTTTGCCTAGAGCAAGTATTGAAGTATAGAGCCTTCAGATGTACTCTGGATTCCATTACAAAGAAAAACATGAATAATGTATCAGCGCCTCCAGCTTTTATTTAATCTCAATTGGTGGGAGAAAGAAGTGCAGTACTGTGTCCAGCTGTCCTCCTGGCCCTGGAGGCTGGGAACGCAGGACTGAGGGACCCATGAGACCCACAGGCAGTGTGCATGGCTGAGCCTCTCAGTGAAGCAGCCCTGCTCAAAGCTCTGGACCCTGGATCAAACTCACTGTGGACTCTCCTCCATCTAGTGAGGCTGCAAAACCCAATTTGGAGCTGGCACAGCACAGGAACCCAAGAGTTCTGGCCTCCTTTTTCTGTCTTTATAAAGCCATGCATATTCTAATAAAATGCACAACCTATCCCACAAAATAAAAGATTATGATAAAAGTCCACCTAGTCTATGAAAATGAATGGATTCTGTGTCTCATAGGCAAAGTCCTTTAGAACTTATGCACACGGAGCATGACATATAGGCAAATTGTCATCACTGTCCATCAAGGGTAAATCATGATGATGGATAGCTTTTAAATATAAGACACTGCAATGCTTTTTCATTTCCGGGGGTGGGGGTGGATGGCTTGCATGTCTACGCTAGGAATTTTACGTTAAATAAGGTGTAAATGTTGGGATATGAGAGTTAAATTGCCAGGTAAAGAGGTTTCATACATGTATACACATGAATAACTTCACAGTTTAAGGTAAGTACCAAGTGTAGAAAATCCAACTCTTCGGAAATAAACATGGAATCAGAAGTAGAAATGGAAGCAGAAGCTTTAGGTAAGATAAGATTTTGAAAATAATCAGGAATGTAAATTTAGCTGGACTTTGGGGCATATCGTGTCTTTTTCGTGGCACTGACTTTTCATGTTTGGTGGCAGGAAATGCTTGGTCGCGTACGCACACACGCATGCAATCATTTTCAACCCTGCTAGAGTCTGGTTCTTTATATTTTTGATCACTAGCCGAAGCACTTGAGTTTCTTTGCAGACCAAAACAAAGGCTTAGCACTTTGAGAGTTGTTTTATTTTTACAACCTTGGCAAAGCAAGTGTCATTGATTAAATGTCTGAATTCCAGGAGAGAGAGATAAACTTGGCAGATCCCGGCTTCCCGAGGATGCTGGACTGGCCCCAACTAAAGTAGAGATTCCAAGGGATGCTTTTTATTTTAATGCATGCTAATAGATGTCCTGTGGTTTGTCACTGGGTCTGGGGCCGGGGGCCAGTGTGTGGGGTGGACGGGATGAGAGCAACACGTGTCCATACATGCATACGGTAAGGAGAGGGAATCTTGAAGACAGGAATCTGAGTGGCTGTCCCATTCATTATTATCGCTCATGGCAAGCAACATTTGCCCACATCAGGACTTAATAACTGTTGTCCTAGCCTGTCCCAAAGTTGCAATTCACTTCCTTCATTAGCTTTTTTAAAAATAATGGACCCAAGTTCCATTTCAGCTCAAGATCACTTTTGGATGCTTTTACTGTTTTGACATTGGTATGAACAGCTGGATCCAAGGAGATACAGGCTGTCTATGGTTTCAACTGCAGTCCACACTTGGTTTCGATTACTTTATTAACCCACGAAATCCCTTGGGAAGAGGGGGCTAGAGTGGGGAAACACCTGAATTCTTTTGTCTTAACATTTCAGTATCGCTATTCATAAAAACTGCTGAGACCTCAATCTCCCTATCTCTCTTGCCAGTAAAGGAAAGTATGTTTTTAAGTGTTTGGAAATAAGGGAGAGTAAATGTGTTTTAAATATATTTCAGGCAAACACACACGCACGTGTGCACGCACACTGGCCCGTTATTGCTCTCTGCTACTGCGTGTCCAGAGGCTAGGAATCCAGCTTGCTCTTTGAGCCCATAACTCATAGGAGGTGGAATCCACTTTTAAACAAGATGGGTATAGCTGGGGGAATGGGAGTTTCCTCTTGCTCTTTGAACGCCCCCACCCCTGCCCCCGCGTCTTTGGGGAAAAAGTGTTAGTGTCAGTTTTATGAGATGCTGAAACCCTCCCAGTACAAACTCTGCCCACATTATTATTTTTTTTTCCAGGAAGGCGTTTGTAAACATTTAATAATAAAAGTGAAGTGGGCGCAACCCTTAGTTAATAAGAGCGCGTCTTGCAGCAAATGTGAAGCCTTGAGAACAAAACCAGAGCGATCTTTGTGCCCAGGCCTCTCCACCCAACATCAAAGTGCCCAAAGGCTCGGTTTAATTGGACTCCACCAAAATCTCAGCCAGGCAGACAGAGTCCTGCTCACTCCAACCGCCAAAGGACCAAATTATTGTCTTTCTAGCAACAATCGCCTTCCTCGGGAATCCATAATTACCAGCTTTTGGTAAATCTTCAATAATTTAGATTGCCCGGGGGAAAGTCAATATTAAATTAGGAGGTAATTATATAGCGTTTTACATAAAGGCCACATTATTATTGTTACATAAGTGCATTCTTTATTTGGAGAAATGTTAACCACATGTGTACCAACTCAGTTCCCAACAAATTTCCTTCCACAAAAAAGACGAGGGACACTTACAGCAGCCGTATGATGTAAATAGATTCTTTTAAGAGGTGGAGAAACTGGGCGCCTGGGTGGCTCAGTCGGTTAAGCGTCTGCCTTCGGCTCAGGTCATGATCCCAGGGTCCTGGGATCGAGCCCCACATCGGGCTCCCTGCTCTACAGGGAGTCTGCTTCTCCCTCTCCCACTCCCCCTGCTTGTGTTCCCCCTCTCTCTGTGTCTCTCTCTGTCAAATAAATAAATCTTTAAAAAAAAAAAAAAAGAGGTGGAGAAACTAAGGAAGCTGACCATTTCCTGGAAGTGTGCTAAGTGTGCTTGATTTTGTTTTCCAAGCTTTCGTCTTTGCTCAGGTGATACAAACTATATGTCAGTGGCTTAGGAAAGAACAGTATTTTTATTGTAAAGTGAAAAATGGGTCAGAGGGCAAGCATTTCCCATTTGGTTCTCTTTTTTTCTTTTTCAGTTCCCCCCCCAAAAATAAATAAAATGATGTCTTTCTTACTAATAATGCTGCAAAATCGGTATGTAAAGACGTTTAAAAGAACGTAGTCATATTTTCGACCAGAGTGGATTTTCCAAGAAAAAATTCAAAAAGAAAACCACACTCCCATCTCCTCCCCAATGAACAATAGTTGGTCAAATAACAGATGATGTGTTGCCTGCAGGGTAAAAAACCTAACTTGTATGTTTGAGCTTGAAGGACATTAAGTTCCTCCACAATGTGTAAATAATAAGGGGTGGCCAGGTCTCAAGACCCAGGCAGCCGGGCTCAAGAAGGGACTTTGAACACTCCATGATGCCAACCGAACTCCTCTGCAGGGTATATCTCCATATGAGGCAGACATGGAAATCAGGAGTGGAAATGAAACACAAAGGTCATTGTGGAGAACCAGGGCCATGACCTTGCACCCCGGGCACCTGCCAGTCTCTGCCATGAGAGCCTAGATGGATGGTGCCCCCTGGAGCTGTGCCTTATATAGTCTGTGCAGATGGGTAGGTCAGCCCCGAGGCCAGCTACTCATTTTACAAGTTAAGCAGTGAGACAGATTTCAACACAATCTAAGGAAAATGTTTCTGGAAGAGCCAGCCGTCACAGGTGAGACTGGGGCTCAGGCGGCAGTGAGGGCTTGTTATAAAGGGTGTTCAAGCTGAGCCTGCTCCACCGTCTGGTCCGGACTTCCAGAGAAGGTTTGAAACCAGTCTCCTCCATGGCATGCCTCTCTGGCTATTAAAGTCTTTCCCAACTCTGAGAGTCAGGAGCCCATCGTTCAAACACGTCTTCAGGCTTCTGAACTTGGAATTGAGGCATGGTGGTGGGGGAGGGACCCTGTGCAGCAATGGAAATCAAAACAGCTATTTTGAGAGCGCTCCTACTTAAATACAGGGTGAACAAAGTTGGTGACTCCTTTCTCAGCTGTTACAAAATGTAAATCATTGTCACAGACACAATTTTCCCACTTCTCCCGCCTGCACTTGCATCATACCCAGCTTCCTCTTCACGCCATTATTTCAGAAATCATTGGCAACTAAGTCACGTCCTCCCTTCTAAGAGCTGTTCAAGAGGTCCTGGCCAAGACCTAAAGGAGGTGGGAGTGGTCTATGATGTGTGTGTGTGTGTGTGTGTGTACAGATGTGCAAAAATGCGTGTATTTTCTCAAGGTCAAAGAGTACTCCTAACATCCACACTTATCGGTTCAGTACTGCAGTCTGTGGAGACGCTGCCCAGACCTCCCAGAGGAGCAATACAGGGGTAGGCAGGCAAGGGGGGGCATCTGCAACAGCTGGCTGCATCATGGTCCCCATCTACCCTTTCGCTTCCGCTAGAAGTAAAGAACTAGAAAAACTTGAGCCCGGAGTACTATTACACCAGATACTGAACCCAAAGATGATTGTATCTCAGTGATGGGACTCAAAAGGCAGTGTAGCAACTTCGAAAGATATGGTTTCTGGACTTTATCATTCCTGAGTTCAAAGCTGCCACTTTGCAGCTGTGACACTTTGGCAAATGTGGTCAATGTGAAGGCACATCAGCTTCCTCATCCACAGACTGGGGGCAATACCTCCCATGCATCATGCCGATGTGAGAATTAACAAGTTGACCCATAAGATAGCTTGGCTCTGACCTCCTGGAAGGACACTGATTCAGGTGGCTCTATTTCAAAACAGTTACCAAAAACCTCCCCCTGGATGTCAGAGCAAGCATGGACAAACAGCATGTGCTTGAGAAGAGAGGTATACACTTCCTTGACAAGCTCAGCTACCTGTCAGTGTCCGCTCACAGACTTCCAGAAGCCTGCTAACATTCACAGAATTTGTCCTTGAACTAGCCTTGCTCAGGCTTTTCCATGTTTTGAACAAAGCAGTCAACGTAGCTCTATGGATAATTAAAATATCTGCCCTTTGTTGCCAACATCAAGCTGTGGGATGCATCTGAGACACTCTCCTTATGCAAACTTAGGAAATGAACCATTTCCTAGATAATTCAAGCACAAACAGAATGGAAACCTCAAAACACCTCTGCTACCAGTTATCTGATAATTTCAGGCAAAAGGTACACTTCAGCATGAATCACATCGAGTATAACTCTCACTTCACCTTGCTTGTGTACAGCAGCTCGTTACATCCGATGCCATCCGAGTAAAGTCGGAAATGCAAAAGAGGCAAAAAAGCATAAGCCCAAAGAAGTATTTCCTTGTCAACCCAACGCTGAACTCAAAAGTCAAATGGAACAGCATTCCTAAACTTTAAATGACACAAGATTTCTTATAATATTCTTTTAAGTACCAAATGAGCTACATTCTCCAGAAGAACAAAGGATGCTAGAAGGGTCTGCAGAATGTGGCGTCTAGCAGTCCTGCCCAAGGGGCACTGGGATGCTGCCCACAATGGGGCTGCCAGGCGAATTCCGCATCTTTCCAGGAAACACGGCTTTGGGGAATGATGTCGTAATGCTGTAAATATCAACCAGACCTTGTGACCTCCCCCCTCCCAGACCATTCTGTCCCTCTCACTGCATCCCAGCATGTGGAGAGCAGAAGAGCCGAGGGGGGCAGGGAAGGAAGAGCGAGGGTGTCTGACAAGATGGAAGGCGAGAAGGAGAAAACCACATCCCAACTGATTTTATGATTGTACGTGGCAAAAACAAAGTTGAACCCCTTGAGAATGTTTTGATTGTGCGTGGCAGGCTCCATTCATTTTCCAGGGTAGGAGAAATGCAGGTCCCTAGGGTTGGTCTGTTCCTCTACCCCAGGAGGTAAGCGAAGAGCAACATCTCCGCTCTGCCACGGACCAGATGTGTGGCTGCAGGGACCCCGTAGCATCGACCTAAGTCTTGCTTTTCACATGTGCAAAGTGGGACGATAAAGCCCGCTTCAGGGGCACAGCTGCTGCCCACTGAGGTGGGTGGCCTTGGGCTCCAGAGGATGTTATGTATAAGCCAATCTTCATTTAGGGGAAGTTTTTATTTTCCAAGACCAACTTTATAATTCTCTTTGCTGTTGTTGTTACCCCTACCCCCCTCCACCCCCTTTTGCAAATAATAGGCTTCCTTATTCTGCCTCATGATAGAAACTTGAGCATACAGGAAACGTATGAAGAAGAAAACAAAAATCTACCTTCCTGTAATCCAAAGGAAACATCGGTAAAATTTTCTTCCAGGACTTTTTTAACCTTTTTTTTTTTAAACATTTAGGCTCATATTATCTCTATTTCTTTTATGTTAATTTCTTTGCATATTATTACGACAATTTTTTCCCATTGCTAGGTTTTTTTATTTGTAATATTTGTGGTTTGTGTGTATGTGTGATTATAAAAATAATACACACTGCCTAGAATCTGGCCAATTACCTCCTTCTTGTTTTATGAGAAGAAAAGGAACACTTACAATACCCAAACCAGCCCATCGCCAACAGGAAGGGTCAGTCCCCAGCCAGTCCCCAGCATGGGAACAATGATCAAACTGGAATGGTGGACACCTTTCTTGATGAAGCCACAGGGCAAGTGTATTAAGGGTTGCATAAAGGGTGACTAGAGGAGGTCCAGGCTCTGAATCTCTTCCCTGCCTGTGCTCGGGATGGTGCTTGAATCGGGATTCAGGAGTCATTGAGCTAGAGCTGCAAGATGAAGGGGAATTCTCGAAGAACCATGCAGCCTGCCAAGAAGCTGGAGTGCCTGGAGCAGTAAAATGTAGTGCTCTTACTGTACCCACCACATACAGTTCTGTGACCCATTTATTGAAAGGTATAGTTGTGTTTAAGGGGAAAAAAAAAAAGGAAAGCACATAATTTGACAGGGGTTAGGTGTCTTTGAATAGAGACTTTATAAACAGCAAGTAGGAGAAAATGCTCAGAATTTGGAAAATAATAATCAAATGGCTGATTATAATCAAATTATTCAAAAATAACTAGTGGGAAAAACGGATGTATTTTTCGTTGTATTTTTCTATATACATTTTCATGAAATTTGAATCATAAACACATTTTAATAAAATCAGCTTATACAAAGCTTATACAAATCCATATCCTGCATTTTATTTCACCATATAACATGCATTTTCATGTGTGATTAAAAATTTCTTGCAAACTCCATTTTCATGACTGCAAAATATTCTATCATGTGTTTGTACCAGAATTTACGTCACTGTGTTCATGGTTGTTGGGTGGCTTTCCAAATATTGCACAATTATAAATATCTCAGTAATGAATATCTGGGCTGAAAGTTTGCATTGAGTTTCTCCTTACTTCCAAGGAAGAGATACCTCATGGGGAGTTCTGAGGAAAGGGTGTGAGTTTTGTTTTAAGGCTCTTGCTATGAACACAATGGAAGTTTTGGGAAGATTCTTCCACTTACAACCCCCTGCGCAATGGCTGAGTGTGTCCACATCATCACACCCCTGGCTAAAACTGGCTTAACCATAATCAATCTGTTAATTTGATGTGTGAAATGCCATTATGATTTTAATTTGCTTTTCTTTTATTTTATTTCCTTGATTTTGACTTACAAGTGCCTGTGAAACACTTTTTCACTTCTTTATTTGTATTTCTTCTGTGAATTGTCTTCATATCTTTTGCCTCTCTGGCCATTAGGTTTTTCATGTCTTTCTTACTGAGTGGTGTAAGTTTCTTAAATAGGATGATTGCTAACCACAAGTTGATTTGTCTACTACATTTGATGCAAATAATGTTTCTAGCTTGTCTGCCTAACAGTGTTGTCCATGGTATTTGCGACACTCAAATATCTTTGATTTTTTGTTGTTATCTATCTATTTTTGGGGAATTTTTAAAATTAGGTTATGCTTATAAAAGTATTTTCTAATCTGTTTGTCAGATATTCACATCCATTTTCTTATACCATTTTTGAAATGGTTTTATAGAAGGTTTAGAAAAACACAGAGTTCAGGAATTGTCAGAAGTTCAGAAACCAGAATTTGGAAAATCAGTTGACCATTAGCCACGGAAGCAGTGTTGGCAAACTGTGGCTGTTGCTGATTGAATTTTAGAAGCATGGAACTGCCACCTTCAGAAGGTGAGCTCATACAGTGTCACCAGCAGCTTAAAACTGATTCTGCTGATTACACCATCCTGCAACCAAAGAATTGCCAGTCCTCTCCTCTTTGGAATTTGGAACATAGAAATTTTTTATTCTCAATATCTATCCATCTCATTCTCTTCCACATTTGTCTCCCTCTCTTTCCTCTCTCTTCTATCACTATTCATCTCTCCTTTATGTTCACCCTATATATTCTGTCTTCCATATCTACCCATGTTCAACTTCCCTATCAGTCTTCAGTTAATGGATCTTTCTATGGCTTATAATCTTCCATTGATATCTGTCTCTCTCATATCTACAAATCTGTCTTCTATATCTAGCTATCCATTCATCTACATCTATTCATTATTTCATCTCTTTACATTACCCCAGTAGCTTATAAAAGGTGTCTGGAATTTTATATTATCAGTTCAGGTTTGTACAGTGTTGATTCCATATTTTACTATTTCTAACATGGGTTTTAATTGGCCTTTTGCCTTTTTCAGCTTTCTTGCAAATTTTAATCATTTTCTTTCAGGTCTGCCTGCATCTCAACCCTGAATCCTGCCCCTCTTCACAGACCTAAAGACAAAGCATGAGTTGATGTCTTTGTCCTTACCCCACAGACTTGAGTCCATTGGTCCCTATGTCTCTTCTAGCTATACTTTATTGAGAGTGTTCTTTACCTACTCAGGGGCCTGATTATCTGAAAATGCTGATATTCTTGAATATTTTGGTTCGATTTGTTTTTATTCTCTTTCTAACACCAGATATAAAAACCACAACTTCGGAATAGGGAGTTTCTGAGATGGTTTCTGTCCCATGCCTTTCTATTGCTAGTCACATCAGGTGCCACACATACCACTTCCCACATCTGCTCCAAGCCTGGTTATATTACCACGAACTGTAGTCTCAGAACATTTAAAATTTAGAGATGATGGGAAGGGTGCATCTCTGTAAGGGCTCTGTCCAGGACATTTCAAAAAAGGATCTGTCCAGGTATCTGCCCAAGACTTTTCAAAAAACAGTTCCTGATTAGGATGAGCTGGCTTCTCTGTTTCTGTCTCCTGAAGGTCCTGAGACCCTGAGGGAGCTGTTGACCATGACCATGGAAGGGGCTCTCACATTCACAGTGTGATGAGGTTCTTTACAGAGGGAAAGGTGGAAGTTCCTTATTAGATCTGGCAAATAGTGACGCATTGTCCTGTTCTAGGCCTTGTTGAAATCTTTTTTTGCATATCTTTTCATATGTTAATAAATATTTGAATGTGCCTGGAGAAAGATGTATAGGGCACTGCTATCAATCCTAGAAGGAAAATGTCATTATGAAAGCTAGATGTTCCATCATATAGATGTACCTTGTGATTTTTATCCATTTCCCTATTGCTAGACTTTTGGTTTCTTTATATATTTTCTTTACAAAGGACATCCTTATGAATCAATCCTTGCCCACATTGTAGATTATGTCCCAAGAACAGACTTCTAAATTTCTTTTTTTTTTCAGATTTCAAATTTCTAATCAGTGAGACAAAGAAATGGACATTTAGAGATTCTTAAAATATATTGGCAAACCACTTTTGAGAAGTTCTTTCCAGTTAAAGGGCTTACCAACAGTTTTTCAGAGTATCTATTATACTTAATCACTTAATTTCTGATAATTTTGTTGGGTTGTTGTTGTTTTTTCTGATAATACAGAGTTAAAAAACAAGAGGTAACCAACACATTTAAAGAGAAGAGAGGACCCTGGGTGGCTCAGTTGGCTGAGTGTCTGACTCTTGATTTCAGCTCAGGTCATGATCTCAGGGTCATGGGATTGAGCCCCATGGGGGGCTCTGATCTCAGCTCAGTCTGCTTGTCCCTCTCCCTGTGCTTCTCCCCTCACCCCCCTGCATGCTCTCTCTCTCTCAAAGAAATAAATAAAGAAAATCTTTAAAACAAATTTAAAAAAATAAAGAGACAAAGCTTTGGGATGGGCAGAAGAGTAAACTGGGCGGAGGGCGTGCACTCCAGTGGGAGAGCCTTGGTGTTGCAGGTGCCTTGGAGAAGATAAAGTTAAAGGTATAGGTCCTGAGGAAACTGGGGTGGTCCTCGCTGGGACAACAGCATCTGAGCTGAGGCTGGCAGAGGGAGCAGTCTTATCTAGAGGAAGAGCTTCTTGGGCAGAAGAAAGATGGTGTGCCACCCACCCTGAGGCCAGCACAAGTTGTGAACTTGAAGAACAGAAAGCTTGAGATAAAGTGTGCCCATGAGACCCAAGGGCAGGGGCAGAGTCACACAGAGACTTGTGGAGAATTTAGATTTTAATTATGATTAGCCACTTTTAGAGAATTTTGTTAAGCAGAGCAAGCATGGTCTAGTGTATTTTCATGCATTTTCTCTGGCATCTGGTCTAGACTAGGAGATTACATTTACAAAAACGACTCTACTGGCTAAGGAGTAAATGGATAATGAGGGGCAGGAATGAAGGCAGGGAGGTCTCTTGGGGGTTATCACATGGCTCAGGAAAGTAATAAAGGGCAGTTAAGGTGGTGAGAAAATCCACCATATTTGAAATACAAATCAACAATGAATGATTGCTTAGTGTAAGTATTTCGCATGCAATATTTGGGGCATACTTATGCTTACCATTTTTGTTTACCTGAAATCAAAATTTAACTGGGTGTCCTGTATTTTTACTTGCTGTATCTGAGACCCCAACATGAGACATTTCAATAATTTTGGTGGAGGAGGATTCTGTTAAGAAGACTGAGACAGAGCATTTGGTATGATAGGAAGAAAACCAGGTGTGATACTTAATTTTGTGTCAGCTGGTTGGGCTATGGTACCCAGTTATTGGTCAAACACTATTCTAGATGTTTCTGTTTTGGATGAGATTAACAATGAAATTGATGGACTCTGAGTAAAGCAACCTGTTCTCCATAATGTGGGTGGGCCTCATTAGGTGAAGGCCTGAGTAGAATAAAGACTGACTTCCACCCACCAAGAAGGAATTCTGCAGCAGAGGATCTTTGTGGACTCGAACTGCAGCTTTGGCTCTTCTTTAGACCTCCAGCCTGCCAGCCCACCTGACAGACTCTGGACTGGTCCCTTCCATAATCACATGAGCATATTCCTTAAAGTAACTCCTCTCACTCTTCTCTCTCCTCCTCTTCCCCCCACTCTCAGTCTGTAGACAGATAGATAGATGATAGATGATAGATAGATAGATAGATAGATAGATAGATAGATAGATAGATAGATGATAGATGTTTTATTGGTTTTTTTCTCCAATACACCAGTCATATGGGGTGTCCCCAGGACCTCAGAGGAGAAAGGTTGGAAGCAACAAAAAATTGACTTGGCAAAGGTAGTTTATTGGCAACTTTGACCTAAGTCATGATATAAAAGAACATGCTATATTATCATTTTATTTGGGTTTATTTGATCACTTGTGAGATGCCGTTTTTTTCAAAATTATTAACCATTTCTAAGTTCTTTAGAGCTCCAGCTTTGCAGGAATGTGGCAGGGCCTTTCTTTTCTGACCCATATATCTATGATCTAATTGTGGCAGATGCCTTTGGGGCCCTGTTTGACAAATACATGTAATGCCAGGTAGCAGTAAATGCTATGATAAAAAGGAAGATAAGCAGAAAGGGGACAGGCAGGGGCTGCTATTGTAGAAAAGGTGGTCTCTGGGGAGACAACACCTGAGCAAAGACCTAAATAAAGTGGATGAAAGAGAGAGGGCAATATCCAGGGGAAGATCACTGAAGCCAGAATGCAACCATGCAAAGGCCCTGAGGCGGTAGCATGCCGTCTCCTTGCCGGTGCCGGGTAGTAAATTGCAATGGAAAGAGCTTAGGAGTCAGCATCGTGGTGAGTTCTTGTCCCAACCCTGCCATTAACCAGCCACTTCAAGTGGAACAATTCCCTTCTCATTTTTCAGTATCAGTTTCTGAATCTGAAGAACAATGGGGGTGGCTAAGTGATTCTTTCAGGTCCTGGCCAGCTCTTACACCTTATAATTCTAAAGGTGGAGGAAGGCTGTCATTGTCATTTTTCCCTCGGCAGGGTTTTATTTTCCATGATTGCAGCTTTACCAGGCAGCCTCGACTCGCTTTTACTTTCCAACAGGTACAGAAATATTTTCGCTAGAGGCCGAACACTGGAAAATAATGTTGTGTGATGCAGGACGCTTGGTCTGGGGTGAGTGGAAAAGCCTGCTGTCCTCCCAACATGCTGGAGTCTGGCACGAGTTTGTACACATTCTGTGAAGGGCAAGACCCAGCAGGACACTGTTTTTTCCCAGAGAAATGATTAGACTACGAGAAAAAAATGGAGCCATGTAATTTATGGCTCTGTGTTAACAGTGAGCGGAGTCTACACGCAAAGCCGTCTCTGCCCGATAAGAAGTTGCTCTGGAGACGGACCTTGCACGGAGCATAGACATAACAGTGCAGAGATGGAGACACATTCTCCTTTGTCATTAGACAATTAGGAGCTCATGGAGGAAAAACAAATGTCTGAGTTCTTTCTAACGACTGCTGTGCAAAATGAAAGAACGCTTGCGCTTTATTCTGTTGTAGAATTTGCCAAAATCCTCAGCTTTTTAAAAAAATTTTGCCCTGCCTGAAAAATAAGGAAAATTGGTATCAAATGAAGTCTTCCCACAAACCTTTTTTTTTTTTTTTTCAGGACAAAGGAGAAATTTGAGCATGAAGAACAACATGCAAATAGTTAATGAGTGAAAAAGCATTGGCTTCTGTATTATGGCCCCGAGCAGGGTGGACAGAAGTGTATTTGGGAGCATTCTCTTACTTCCTCTGAGCTAAAAGACTGGGAAAACCCTGAAATTATCTTGTACGAAAACCTGGATCTTCTGGCCAAGGGGGAAGGAAATGACCTTTCCAGGCTTCCTCCAGTCTGTTTACAGACCTAAGGTCAAGACTGGCAGGGCTGGTGGATTCTCAGCATCTCCCCCGAAAGCTGTGGGAAGGTGATCAAAGGATTGAAATTTGCATGCAAAGCAATAGATATTCAAACCCATGCCACCCCCCTCCATGTAACAGAGAAGATAAAAGCTGTTTCCTTTCAAAGCTTCAGGTTAAAGATGGAAGAATCAGCCAACATGTAATCGTATAGTGGAGCACTCAGAAAGGCCAGAGAGGAGAGAAGTCAATGATATCCAAATTTCAATCTGCACTTAGGAGAAAAAAAAAAATTAACCCCTGAAAAACGACATTGAAAAACCCAGGGAATGTCTCTAAGGTTCTCAAAGGAGGGGGTGGCTTTTGACTCCATCCCAAGGAACATTTGACAATGGAGACATTTTGGGTTGTCACACAGCTGGGAGCAGGAGGGGTGCTGCTGGTTGTCCAATGGGTTAGCGGGTACCAGGGATGCTGCCGAAGATCCCACAATGTGCAGGACTGTCCCCACAACAAAAAAGATCCAGCCCCAAAGGTCAAGAGTGCCTCATTGAGAATTCTCGGTCTAAGGATTCCATGCTGGTACAGTTTTTACAATTTATCTAAGCAGGATGTTTCACTGGCTCATCAGGAGCATTCCCAGGGAACTCCTACCCCCAACCTCAAAGTGAAGCCCCAGGGCTTTTCCTTCTTCAGCTTAGTGCTGGTAACTGCTTGGCCCTGTCTGTTAATTATGAGAGCCATTCCACTGAAGAAGGCCCATCCAACAGAATAATCCCTGTCCGGGGCTAATTGATTCCCCCAAGAAGCTCGTATCTATTGTCTTTGCGGTCAAGGAGAGCTGATTTATGAGGTAGTTAAAACCGATCTGTGTCCTTCTTTGTAAATAAATTGTTTAGAGTTCTCAGATTTCTCTCAAGAGTTACAAACTTTATCAGGCCCTGCTGTAGTGTTGTTCAAAACAGGATCCTGCAATTATCACTCAATTGCTGCCTTGGAAATGAGACAGTCAGGCACCACTGGCATGGTCCCAGGACAACATTCTGCTCAGAGATAACTATCAGGGAGAGTCTTCACCTTGATGCTTCCAACAGGGCATGGAACATTCTTTTTAATACACGTCTGTGTGTCCTGGGAGGGTTGATGAGATGTCTGTCAGCTACAGACCACACACTGGACCCACCTTGCTGTCCGGGGTGGGTCGTACGTGCTACTATTTTCTCAGCCTGGGACACTTGGCCCAAGGGAGCCTTTTATAAAAAAATCACGTACTTGGTCTTCCAATGACTTTGGTCTACTTAAGGGGGGGCGGGGAAACAGGTATACTTCAATTTACCAATAATATTCCTAAAAATGTGAGGCCGTGACAGGCCGGTGTTTCTCTATCTTTTTTCCCCATTATTATCAGCCCCGTTAAGAATGTGTGGGTTACACTAAATTTCCACGTCTGATTTATTTGTCATTAACAGTAGCCACTATAAAAAGACATTTAAGAGCTTGAAAAGGTTGCTTTGCTTTTTTTTTAAGTTTATATTTTTATGGTTCTTTGGATTAGGAAGAAAATTAAAATGATCTGCTGATTAACCACTTAATATTTGCATACACTTTTCTAGCCTTTTCTATGAATGCATTTATATATAAATTTGATTTATACAACATATACTTTTTAAACTTGCTCTTTTTCATTATACTGAAAACAAATTTTCATATGATTTTGTAACTTTTTATGACATCCTTTTCTGAATGCATAATATTCCATTGTAAGTATGTAGGTTATCAAATTTATTGAAACTGTTTTGTTGACCATTTAGGCTACTTTTAGTGTATCTCTGTGAGAACAGGGCATGGAACATTCTTTTTGTGAGAAAATGCTGCAGAGCTCAAAATGGATTTAAGACCCAAATGTGAGACCTGAAACCATAAAAATCCTAGAAGAGAGCACAGGCAATAATATCTCTGACTTGGGCCATAACAACATTTTTCTAGATATGTCTCCTGAGGCAAGGGAAACAAAAGCAAAAATAAACTATTGGGACTTCATCAAAATAAGCTTCTGCACAGCAAAGGAAACAATCAACAAAACTAAAAGACAACCTACTGAATGGGAGAAGATATTTGCAAATGACATATCTGATAAGGGATTAGTATCCAAAATATATAAAAAACTTATAAAGTCAACACCAAAAAACAAACCAATTAAAAATGGGCAAAAGACATGAATAGACATTTCTCCTAAGAAGATGTACAGATGGCCAACAGACACATGAAAAGATGCTCAACATCACTCATCATCAGGAAACCTCAGATCAAAACAACAATGATGTATCACCTCACACCTGTCAGAATGGCCAAAATCAAAAACACAAGAAAAGAAAATGCTGCAGAGTACATATGCAGCTAATATTCCAACTTTTTTGGCTACATTGATATTGTGAAATGTTAAGACTTTTGCCTTTTTTGTCAAAACACACCAGCACACTGATAAACAATCATTTATCAAGGGAAAAATTTCTCTGTAGATTAAATAAAGCAAATAACAGATTTTTTGTTGTTGTTGTTACTTAGCTCAAAGCAATGTGTTCCTAAATGCTACTCTAAGAACTTGTACATAGTAACCTTCCCTCCCACCAAACAGAGGAACCTCCCAGAGGAGTCCCATCCTCCTACGGAGTCTCTTTATGTCTTGTATTAGCTCCAATTCCCTGCGTATACCAGAATTCCCACAGGGTGTGCCCATCCTAGTCACTGGAGGGACCACGTAAAATACTGTTGCTGGTATGTTTGAATCAGTTCAGTGAATTTCTTCCTCTTGGAGTCTTTTTTTTTTTTTTTAATTTATTTGACAGAGACACAGCAAGAGCGGGAACACAAGCAGGGGGAGTAGGAGAGGGAGAAGCAGGCTTCCCACAGAGCAGGGAGCCCGATGTGGGACTCGATCCCAGGACCCTGGGATCATGACCTGAGCCAAAGGCAGACACTTAACAACTGAGCCACCCAGGCGCCCTGGAGTCTTTTGTCCCCTGAGGTGCCCCAGGTTCCTTGTTGTTTGCACGTTCAATGCTTCCCCAAACCCATAAACTCATACTGGGTTTCCAATAGGGAATCTCCCCAGGAGGCTGCCCCTTCCTTCCTGAACTTTCTTTCCTCAGCTGCATGTCCTGCCACCTTGTTCAGGCAAACAACTCTTGAAGGTTTGCCCCGGAAGAACCAAGTCAAACCAGACTCCCAGGACACCATACCCCAGGCTGTTCATTTTGAAAATAACTTGGGAAAGTACAACTACCATTTTAAGTTCTAGATATTCATCACAGTCCATTCAAATATGATTTTTAACAATATTACAATTAGATGGCCACAATTTTCCAACTGATCACAAAGAAAGACCCTCTGGATGATGGTCACACATGCTGTGTTAAGTCATTTTGCTGTTTTTGTGTTAATTGTGTGCCACAGTAAAATATATTTAGCTGTCTATTAAATATACCTGGATATTACCAGTGATCATGGCAGCACAAGTCAAAATAATTTTGGATTTTAAATCCTATTGGGTGTAATTGTTAACATGATCCTCTCTCTTGCCATTTGCAATCATATCCTCTGAAAAACTGTGATTTGTCAGTGCACACATTTATTTTCCTGGTGTACGAGTCACATAGAAGAGGAAATACTTCTTCAGTGAGCTTGTTCATTGAATTCAGAAGTGGCAGAAAGCTTCACAGGTGTTTGTATCCAGGTCCCTGTACTCAATATTGGGCCCCCCAGAGCCCCCCCAGCCTCTCACCTCGAGAAACCAGAAGCACCACACAAGTAGAGAAGCAGCCAGTGTTTAGATGCGATTGTTGGCAGGGATATGACTGTTGTTGATCATTGTATATTGATTATGTTATCCTTTAGGCCATCTTCCCTGGAAGAGAAAGGGGTCAACAGTTAAGAAGAGCCCATCACAGTAGTCAATTTTGATCTCTGTGTTCATCTCTGTGGGGTTTTTTTACCTATAAAAAGCATATCTGTGAGAGAAGGGAATCAAAGCCATGGGGATCCTGGTTTAGCAATTACACCTGAATTATCCATCACCGGCAGATTGATTGAGCATCCTGCTAACATAATTTTAAGTGCTAGGGGTTGGAGGATCAAAGATCAGCAGACACAATTCTTACCTTTGAGGCTGTCATTGTTAAGAGATAGAACCCACTGCATAAGTAGATAACCAATCATCAATGTGTAATTGATCATTATGAAATAAAAAGAATGGACGCCCCACTCAGATGTGTACATATTGGAGGGGGTGCTTCAGAACTGAAGCAGAAGTGAGGATGAGCCAACCACGAATCTAAACTCAAAAGGAAAGAAAACACAGAACCACCCCAAATTATTTCATCTCCTTCTTTTGTACAAAGTCAGTCTCTCTCACTCCGCAGAGTATCACAACAGGTAGTACCTTACTATAGGCGGTAGCAATTTTAACAGATTTGAAGTTCAACATGTTTCATTCAGACAGTCAATATTCTTCGTGTATAAGGTGAAGAGTTACAAAAGAATCGTGCAAGGCACCTGGGAATTGCAGGGATCCAGGACCTGGATATTAATATAATTGTGTCCTCAATGCATAAATACCTTTTAGAGAAAGAATATCAGAGAAAAAGAGCTTCCAAAATATTTTTCCAATCCTTTCACTACTTTAAGGAAAATCTAAATAAGGAGCCAATCCTTAGAAGAAGATACGCCTTTTTTTATGAAAATATAAATATTTGATCTTAGGTGGTGGTATGGGCTGAATTGTGTCCCCCCACAATTGTTGGAGTCTGACCCCCCAATAACTCAGAATGTCACTATATTTGAGATGGGACTTTTTTTTTTAATGGGGATTTTAAAGAGGGGGTTAAGGTAAAATGAGCCCATAGGGTGGGCTCCGATTCAATATAACTGATGTCCAAAGAAAAGATTAAGATACAGGCACATGCAGGGGGATGACCATGTGAAGACATAGCCAGAAGGCAGCCACTACATACCAGGGAGAGAAGGCTCAGAAGGAATCAGCCCCGATAACACCTTAATCTTGGATGTCTAGCCTCCAACACAGTGAGACAATTAATTTCTGTTGTTTGAGCTCCCCAGTCTGTGGTACTTTGTTATGGCAGCAAACAAATACAAGTAGTGTTTCAAAAAGAGATAATGGGACATCTCCAGCTCAAAGACTTTCAATCTGGAGAGGAAAAATTATCATGAACCCTGAAGTTTGGATCCAAAGAGGGGTGTCTGTAATATTGGTGTAGGGCAATTTTCCTCTCTGGGCAATTGCACCAATGCTTACATTAAGGAGAAGGGTCCTGTGTTCTAAAAGCTGAAGGCAGACAAGGGAAAGTTTCACAAGAAGGCGGTAAAGACCTAAGTTCTAGGTCCAAGGACACAATTTGCTCAGTACATCCCATCCCGGACTTAGAGTCCAAAGACACAGATTCTGAATTCTGAGGCTGGGACTCAGGGTGTACGAGATGTGATAGAAAAAATGGGACCTTTGAGAACAGAGCCTGGGAACATCTGCTGGGTTGCTGAGCCAGGAGGCTGAAGGGTTAGCAGATTTGTCCAGGTGTCACCGAACATCAAATCAAGGGCGTTTCCACCCCACAAAACAAAAGGGCCAAATAGTGATCAGTCCTGGAAACAAAAGAGAAGGGGCTGTCTGTGGGAAGCTGAGAGGTACAATGAAGTTTTTTTGTTTTTTTGTTTTTTTGGGTTTTTTTTATTTGAGAGAGAGAGAATGAGAGACAGAGAGCATGAGAGGGAGGAGGGTCAGAGGGAGAAGCAGACTCCCTGCCGAGCAGGGAGCCCGATGCGGGACTCGATCCAGGGACTCGATCCAGGGACTCAAGGATCATGACCTGAGCCGAAGGCAGTCGCTTAACCAACTGAGCCACCCAGGCGCCCGGTACAATGAAGTTTTAAGTGCTTAGAATTGGAGTGGAGACAAAATTCCCCATGACCTCCTTGGCGGGGTCTGTGTTGTTCCTCTTAGACCTATTGACCAACAGAAAAAATTGTGTGTCCTGGAGTATATATATACAGAGTCAAGAGGATATTTTTTTTTTAATTTCTTTTAAAATGGCATTGCTAACCTTAAGAGACTCTTAACTCTAGGAAACAAACTAAGGGTTGTTGGAGGGGAGGTGGGTGGGGGATGGGGTAACTGGAAATTAAGGAGGGCACGTGATGTAATGAGCACTGGGTGTTATATGCAACTGATGAATCACTAAATTCTACCTCAGAAACTAATAATACACTATATGCTAATTGATTGAATTAAAAAAAAAAAACTAAAAAAATAAAGTGGCATTGCTGGAACTGGGAAAATAATTCAAGAAAGTGGAGGGTGGGGGGATCCTGGTCTTCAGAGACATCTTTCTTGTCCTTGGGCAGAGGGGGCAGAGAACTAGGTCTTCCAGCAGCGTTGGTATGGTGACATCACCACCCAGGCCTGCTCGTAGTGCCCAGGGGATGCGTGGAAGCATGGGAGACCACAAAGCCTCCAAGAACAGGCATCCAGTTAGTGGTACATGCACTAGAGGAGGAGAAGGCCTGGTGTTTCCAGAAACTTCCACGAGTCCCTAACTCTCCCACCTAGTATCCAATAGCAGAATACAGCATGACACAATGGCTCTTCAGAGCAGCATTTGGTCAGCAAGGAAAGTGTCCCTAGTCTACTGTGACGTGGGGAAAGATATCTCTCTCAGTGGACACTGGGCAAAGGACAGGGGAGGTGCTCACGGGAACAGTCTTTGGGGACATCACATTCTTTCCTAATATCAAAACATCCTACCGGGCGCCTGGGTGGCTCAGTTTGTTAAGCGACTGCCTTCGGCTCAGGTCATGATCCTGGAGTCCCGGGATCGAGTCCCACATCGGGCTCCCTGCTCAGCAGGGGGTCTGCTTCTCCCTCTGACCCTCTTCCCTCTCGTGCTCTCTGTCTCTCATTCTCTCTCTCTCAAATAAATAAATAAAATCTTAAAAAAAAAAAATCCTACCTTTGTTTTTTGAAGGATCATACAAATGCAGCCAAGGGCTTCAGGGAAAACACCTCTCTTACCTTTTAAAATCCAACAACTGCTCATTTCTGAAGGTTGGGGAGATTACAGTCCCATCACCTTCTCCACATTTCACTTGATAACAGGCTTGGTGTAATGAAAGAAAAGCCCAATCTTCTCTCTTGAGCCACAGACCTTTAGGCAGGCAAGGCAGGTGGGAGCCACAGAAGTCCCCATCCCAGCTTGCTCCAAGCACCGAAACTTTTTTTTGTTTGTTTATGCTAACCCTGGACCAAAAGCATGAGCTTTCACATTTGCTCCAAAACATTCATTCCTACGGCTCTTCCCTCTCTGTGAATGCTGATGTCCAAAATGCCACTTTTTTCTTAATTGCTTCTACACAGAGGAGCGGTTAGAAGGATAAGATACTAACCAGTTGAAAAGAGGGAAAAAATAGAGAGAGAGAGAGAGAGAGAGAGAGTGAGAGGTGGAGACGGAGACAGAGACAGAGACAGAGACAGAGAAAGAGAGATACACAGAAAGAGAGAGGAGTGCTCAAGCTCTAATTTGAGGCAGGGCAGAGATGGCTGGTGCCTGCCACTGTTTCTCTGGTTCAGGTTGAGCGCCTCCTGTCAGGATGTGAAGGCTGCTCTCCCCCTCGAGGGCAGTGAGCTCTGCTCAGGACTCAGCAGTCATCTCATCCTCCCACTTGGGCTCATTTACCGAGAACATCTCGAAAAATCAGTCATGGGGAAAGGGGAAATGCAGAGTGACAACCCCAACATGCAGAAAGTTCTCGGCTGCCTCCAGCTTGTCAACTTCACAGACAAAGGGACAAAAAGCCACTTTTTCCTGTGGGTTAAAAGTAAGTGCCTTTCAGCTGGGAGATGGGCTGCAGGCTTGCACCGCCAAGCAAAGCTGTCCCGTAGGTGCAGGGGGTATAGGTCAGATGGGTCTCCAGCGGTCCCGTGCTCCCAGCAAAGGCCAGACCACAACAGTCAGCGGGTTAGTTATTTACCATAACCGTATACAAAACCACAAGCATCAGAGTTCCCTCCAATACATCCGAGCCATTATATATCTCTTTATTAAAGCCTGTCAGGGTTTTCACTGCACAGCTGCCTTTGAATCCCAGCTAAACCAAGCTGCTTGAGTGAAGAACCAAACCAGCCTCGCACACGAAATACCCAGAAACCAAACCCAGAGGCAGGAGACAGCATATTCCTCTCCCAGCCACCTCTCCTTTCACGCTTACTTAGAATTGATTTTTTAACTACTCTTGAGTATTTGAGCTTAAAGTGATAGATGGCTGTAAAATATTTTAATCATTCATAAATGGAGCATTCGTGGTGTGTGACTTATTCGTTCTCCTTCACGTTAATGAACACAGCACACATCATGGAGATCTATCACTATTAATCACAGCCATAGAGGAACTTAGAGATTCATGTCATCCTTTCTAGGCCTTTGGGCTGAGACCATGCTTCGTGGCTGTTCTTATTGGTTTGCTTATTTTTCCTTTGCCTTGTTCCCACATTCTCTATTTTCAAAGCAATTATATATTCTATCACATGGATGTCATTTCGAGTTCTAAAGCCCATTGGCCAAGAGAGCAACTCAATGCATGGAATTTCAACAGATATTCGCTACAAGACAAGACAGAGAATTTAGCAATGACCGAGGTGGTAATGATGGGTATGAAGGAAGGGTCTTGCTTCCTACTCTAAATAACTGTCTGACTTGAGATTTGATTATGCGCCAACCACCTTGTCCAGGTTGGTGCAGGATTTTCCTGGAGACTATCTGGAGAAGTAGACAGACTGTTCTGTCACCATCTGCCCTGCTGGGCTCCTTAGTTAGCTCCCCTCTGAGGAGCAGCATGGGGGGAGCTCTGTAGAACCTAGATCATACAGAACATGCGTACAACCTCCCAGACAGTACGACCTCTGAATGCCCTTTGACCCCTCCCCCAGGATCATGATTCCTTTGTCCCATGCATAAAGAAAACAGACTGCATATGCTACACACTTTTCCATTCACCTCTTTGACGTCTTTCAGACAAAAGCAGGAAAACTAAAAGAAAGACATGAAAGAAGAAAAGAAATGAGAGAAGGCTTAGCTACCTATTAAAAAAGACTTGTTTTGAGATCTCTGTGGCAGGGAAATCCTTTGTCCGATTTCTAATTTTTATCTAAAAATACAATTTATGAATTGCTCCTGCTTGCTGAATTACTCCAGTAGGTCAGTCAGTGACAAGGAGCTCCTGGAAGGTAGGCTCAGGGCACCTGTTATCTTTATGTGGACACCTTGACCTTGGCCAAGGAGAAATGAAGTTTACTTTTTCTCCCTTAATACACCCCAAATCAGGTTAGAGTAAGGAGCAGTCAGGTAACCAAGGAGGTGCTTATAAATATGTAACAACACATTCTCAGGTGGTGGAGCTGACTTGTAGGATTTGTGGTGTTCCATGGTGTTAACACTCCCAACCTTGGCCAATCTGGCTACCAAAGCAATGTCACTGGACCAAGCTGTGAAGAGATGTGCCACAAAGTTCTCGGGCGGGGGTGGGGGCTCACCCTGGATGACAGTGTGGGCTTCACTGGGGGAAGCAGGGAGAGGACGGGCTAGAGTCATCGTTCCCAGTCCTGGTTGCATTGAACATCACCTGGGAGCTTTTAAAACTCCTGATGCCCAGGCCATACCCCAAACCAATGAGGTCAGCCTCCCTGCGGATGGGACCCAGGTACTCATACAAGTGAGAAGACCTGAAGTGATTCCAAATGCAGCCATTGATGAGAATCATTGGGCTGCCCAGGGCCTGCACAGTGCTCCTTCTTGGGGAGTTCCCCCAAATACTTTCAAGAGACATTGTATTCCTCTTTAGTAAACCCTGTTGGGGCTTGCAGTTTGGAAACTGCAAAACCATGAGTATGGTGGCAATAATTCTTGAGTCTGTTTTGCAGGGTTTTGCTTGCCGTGTTTGCACAACCATGGGAAAAGAAACAAGAACCCAGGGGAAACAAGAGTGATGACCCCAACACATAGAAAGTTCTCTGCAGCCTCCCTGGAAAGAGATTAGACATAATGGACCTGAGAGGTGGCCTTCAGTCTTTGACTACAATAGGAGGCTCTTTGTAGGGCAGACACTTTTTCCCACAACTACCTCTACAAGTCTTGGGAGCCTTTACCTACCCTAACTGGGGCCTGGCTAGCCCTCCCACTGAACAGTCCCCAGCATGTCATCTAGTCACTTTACAGCAGACTTCAAAATTGATGCCAACTACCCATTTAGATACATCTCAGTCCATATCACTCTCAGTCACCAATAATTGTAACCAATTGCCATCTTGATTGACGAAAATACAAAACCAAAAAAAGACAAATTTCAAAACAGATTATGGACCCTTAATCTCTAATATAAGCAGAAATATAATGCCTGACTAAAATGCCATCTTTGTTTGATTTAATTAATACAGTCTCTACTTGACCAGAGTGGACAGGAGGAGTTTCCAAAACTGTGCTTTGAATGATATCATGAAAGTCATTGTAGCTTCAGTTTGGGGACCTCACTTCCCCGCTAAATAAATAAATAAATAAATAAATAAATAAATAAATAAATAAATAAAATGAAGTCCATTTATAAAGGGTCTTGCATATTTCATCCTCATTAGGCTTCAAGGTGAAAGAATTTTGTTCATGCTGTTCTTTCCCTGTTATAGATATTCTTCATTGGCTTGGACATGGCTTGTGTCCTTTCCTCTGTATCCCACAATTTGGATAAAATAGGTAAATCCAACCTTGACAAAAATTTGATACTGGAAATAGAACCAGAATAGGAAATTCTGTGATCAATTTATTTAAAGCATTAAAAATTATATTCCAGCTTTCAATACATGGTCTCCCCAGGTAAAGAGGAAGAGATTCGATCTGGTGCCATTAGACTGGCAAAAGGGAGATTATGTTTGGCAAATGGTTTAGGAGCAGAAGATAGCGTCTCTAAAACTCTGAAAACACTAGAAAGTATAAGGAAAACCAAACCAAAAACCCTGTCACAGAACTATCCTAGGGTTCTTATTGCTTAAAAAATATAGATACAGTGCCTTCATTATTTAGAACTACATCTATTCTATTCCAATGTCATCCAATTAGATTTCCCCCCTGACAGGAGTTGGTTCCATGTAATAAATTTGTTAAATTCTGTCAACACTCACAAGACAAGACTTGCAAATTCTCGCTGAGTACTCCCATTACACCTCGTCCGTTCTCAAGCAGAAAAGAGGACGTCGGCGAAAACGAGAAGACAAAAATCCTCCCCCTAAGAAAAAGAAGTAGGTGTTTGAAGAGTCAGAAAGATTAATATTTCCTCCTCTTTTGTGGATCAGCTCACACCCTTGGGGCCTCATTTTGAAACTGGCTAAAAAGGAAAGGATGAAAGAGCTCACAAATGTGTGGCATAATTAGTCTGGATATACTGCAGTGAGACATTAAAGGTCAATAATTATTGTTGGTGGAGAGTCCCTTGTTAGATATCAAAGCACGGAGGCTACACGCATGGCCCGGGGTACCGTCATCACATCCACAGGCTCAGGGTGGAGGGGAGAGGATGCATCAGCACCTCACTGGTTGTTTCCGCCGGTATCTTTTAAGGCTTTATGGCAAATGAACTTCTTTTCATTTTTAGCGGAGGGATTGCTTCTGGCACAAGATGTGTATCAAAGCCACTGATACTTCTCGGTGAGTTCTAGATTTGAATTTTGAACTGAATTCTGAAACTTTGAACTTGACCCAGTGAATTTGCTCCTTTCCCTTCTCTGGTGATCTCCTGTGGCCGTTCCTCCACCCCCGGGATGTTCGCCTCTATATTTCACCTTACCTCTGTCAGGTGTGCCCACATCTCAGCGGCCATCTGGACTCTGCTCTCTAGACTCCCAAGGAGGCAAGAACCTCTTCTTTGGTGGTTGGGGGGAGCAAGAACATGGTTTTCTTTTTATGGCTAAAGCACCGATATGCATACAGTACATAGACCCATATGCAATATATCTGTGGTATTAACATTTCATGGAGATGTGCTATGGCCTGAATGTTTGTGTCCCCCCCAAATTCATATGTTGAAATCCTGCCCCCCAAAGGTGGTGGTATTAGGAGGTGGGGCCTTTAGGTGGTGAGGAGGTCATGAGGGTGGAGCCCCCATGAAGGGGCTTAGAGCCTCATAAAACAGACCCCAGAGAGCTCGCTGGCCCTCCCACCATGTGAGACCACAATCAGAAGACAGTCTTCTATGAACTAGGAATAGGTCCCTTACCAGCCATTCTGGCACCTTGATCTTGGACTTCCAGCCTCCAGAACTACAAGTAATGAATGTCTGCCATCTATAAACCACCCAGTCTGTGGTGTTTTGTTAAGCAGCCAGATGGACTAAGACCAGGGCTGAGATTCGTTTAACAAAAATGTGTGTAAAGGTTCCTCAGAGGTATAAAAAAAAAAAATTGTGAAACATAGGCCTGAACTAAGAGCTCTTTCATATTTAAGAGAAACGAGGTAATTTCATGAACTGAAATTTGAAAAGAAAGTCAAGACGGCCCACCTCAACATAACCACTCTAGAATTGCTTTCCACCCTTAGAATCTGCACACACTTCACACGGTTATGAGCACAAAACACACAGTCCGCGTGCCTTTTCACTTTCTGATTTGCTTGTTTGTCTTTCCCTTTCCAGCATTTTCATGTCACAACACAGTCTCCAGAATTCCTGTATGAGAAACACTCCATCCAGGCAAGGAGTAATTCAGCTTTCTCCCCTGAGTCTCCCTGAAGTCAAGCAAATTCCAAGTATGGCACAGGAGCCTCTGAAGATAGCAAGATTCTAAGTAACAGGAATTCTAAGAGTAGGGGATTGCTTCTCATTTGAATGACCTTCCAAAGACCCAAACCATTCTGGATTTAGCCTAAAAGATCTCTTCCAATCCCTCTGCTGTGGGTTGACAGGCTCAAGGTCAGCCTGGGAACCTCTGGACCACCCTCCCCCTCAAGTCAGTTCCAATTCCCAGCAAGCTCATGAATGAGCACCCACACTGAGGGGCTTTTCAAGAGAAACCAGTCCAGAATCCACCACCAAGCCACCATCTCAGAGCTACCTGGAAGCAGAGGCCAGAAACGTGGGTGTCCTGGGACTCAAAATTCTCTGGCAATATACAGAATGACTACACCTGGAATCTGCACAGCATATTGTTGCTCTTACAGAAGACTTGATCAAATTATCTTCCTCTACAGGGAATTACCTGAATATAGTACTCAAAGAGGTTTAAAAATACCCTCAGTTATATCCCTTATTAAAAAATATGATATAGATCCCAAATTATACCCTGTTTGTTGCATAGTATCATGCATATTTGTGCTGTTTATAAGAACCAAGACTTTTGCTTTTCCTGGAGGCTAGTGGCCAACAGGGACTGCATGGTCCTCTGCTGCTCTATAAGCCACCACTGAATTTCCACCCAGGCATTAATTCCTGCAGAATGTCTCAGTCTTAGATGCTCTGTGCTTAACTAATCACATGCATGGTTTTCTTAACTAAGCCAAATGCACGGCTTTCTCATCTGGACATCAGAGATGGAAGAGCTCCAATCCCACCCTAGAGTCAAAGACCAAGGACTAAGATAACTTAAGGCATCCATGGTGGTTCCAGTTTCTAGCAGCCCCACTGGAGACTTCACAAACTAGCAGACTTGGTAGACAGCACTGAAATATGCCCCTTGGATGTCCACAGGAAGGAAGTACCATTTTCCTTTCAGTGTCACTTAACATTATGTTCTAAAAATGCTTATAATCTGGGGTGCCTAGGTGGCTCAGTCAGTTAAGTGTCTGCTTTCAGTTCAGGTCATGATCCCCAGGTTTCTGGGATCGAGTCTTGCATCGGGCTCCCTGTCCAGCGGGAGACTGGCTTCTCCCTCTCCCTTTGCCCCTCCCCCTCCCCAGTCACTCATGCTCTGGCTCTCTCAAATAAATAAATAAAATCTTTTAAAAAAATGCTTATAATCTAATGTATCAAGTGTTAAAATCTGAAATGTTAGATACTCAAAACTCCATAAAGACTTTATCATGACATTGTATTTAGTTCTGTTTTCATGAGGTCCATAGGATTTAGAAGGAAATGACAAAACGTAAGTGACAGAAAAAGTGTAAAAATAATCAAAATTTAAAGCAGGAATAGAAGGTGACAACGGAAAGGATCCGATCACCCCTACCTGTACAGGGGAACACCAGAGGAGAGATGGCCTGGGAGGTCCCACCCTGGTCAGGGCGCATCTCAGAATTGTTCCCCGGGTCCCAGAGCTGCCTGAGCAGGAAGTCTTGCCACATGAATCCTTTGCTGGGGGCATTTTCACACAGTCTTCCCTCGCTTTGGATAGAATCATGGCTCTTTCATTCCATCGGAATCAAGGCTTTCCTGGCCATTTCTTTCCATCCACACTGCACCTGCCCAGCCATGCCTTCCTCCATCCCCCGCCCTCCTTGTCCAGCTCTGTGCCCACATGGCCCCCGCCCCTCGCTCTGCAGATCTCATTCTTGTTGCATCATGTCTCCAGCCTTACATCTTCCCTCTAGTGAGTGTTTTCTCTACTTCTCTTCTTGATGTGCTTCATCTCGGTAAAGGTCACCTTTCCCATGGTCACCCTGCTATGTCTTTTCACTCTCGTCCTGAGTTCCTTTCAAATACTCCTCATTTTCACGTTGAAAAGTCAGGGTAGTGCAGTGGTTATAGATTCTATCATTTAACAACAGTATAACCTTGAGTAAATCACTGTGCCTCCGTTTCTTCATCTGTAACACGAGGTTAAGATCAGTTCTCATCTTGTTAGGTTGTCATGGGGACTAAGTAGCAGAATCCACGTGAAATGCTCAATGCCACTGCTGGCGAGCAGAAATCACTAAGGTAGTGTTAGATATCATCCACCGGTAAGTCCTGCATCCCTGCTTTTTCTCCCCCTTTCTCCTATTTCCAGGCTCCAGAACACTCTCCACACACTATTCATTTATACTGATCTTTACTCAAAACCTTTTCCAGAAATGTGTCTTAACATTAAACTGTGCCTGGTCTGTGATCCATTCTTGGGGAACCTATAGTACAGTTAGCTTGTTAATGTGAAGAGAACCTCGTGACCTAAAGTGCCATCAGATAGCAGATTAGGTTCATATGAGCATCTCTGCTGTCACTATAGCTGAGCCATTCCAATGACACAGGGTGGCGGACGGGGGACAGCGGGGATGCTCTGGAGCTCTTCACAAGTCCTGCCTCTTTGGGGGTAACAGTCCTCCACCTGTGAGTCACCCGTGTCTGTGAGGATCCGTGCATTGGTGCATTTCCCTTGGCTCCCTGAAACGACTTTAAGTTTAAGGGCAGATAGACTGGCTAAACCAAATGTTGTCATGCCCATGCAGATGATATAATAAGTCACCACTGCCACCACCACCACCATCATCATCATCATCATCATCATCATCATCATCATCATCATCTCGGCGTTTTGGTCTGTTCGGGCTGCTGTAACAAAAATACCATATGCCCAGTGACTTAAACAACATTTTTCCTCACAGTTCTGGAGGCTGGGAATTTCAAGATCAAGGTGCTGGCAGATTCAGTGTTTGGTGAGGTTCAGAGACAGTGGTCTTCTAGCTGTGTTCCCACATGCTAGGAAAGGTGAGGAGGCTCTCTGGGGTCTCCTTTATAGGGCACTAATGTCATTCATGAGCTCCACCCCAAGACCTGATCACTCTTCAAAGGCCCCATGTCCAAATGCCATCACATCCAAGATTAGGTTTCCATGCATGAATTTTGGGGGACATACATTCAGCCTATGGCACTCAGTGATAGCAGGTGTCCACATTTATCAAAACTAGATGAGTCCCATGGAAATTCAAAACACTTGAGTTGAAACACAGCATGTTTTCTGTATGGAACACAGGAAAACATACTGTGGCCTCCACTATGCCCCAGAAAAGCCTAGATTGTCAAGTCAGTCTTGCTCATCTTTGGTGTTATGATGTCATGAAGTAAGAAACTCCAAAACCACATGATGACGAATAGCAATTCCTGGCATTATTTGTAGTGACGTTAACATCATTCAGTGTCTTATCCAGGTCTTTAACCTGTGAAAGGACATTAACACCAGCCAGTTGCTGACTGGTCCTCTGTACAGTAGCTTTCGTGACCCAGCCGTGGGTGTTTCATCAATGAAAAATATCGACCTGTTGACAGGCATGATTACTGAGCTTACTTGACTCAGAGGGTCAGTTAGATCCCCCCAGTGAATTCTGAAATGACAGTTTGGCTGTGTTTAACCCGAAGAAGGAGCTTTGATTCGTCACATCATGTTGTCACCGTGATGTTTACATGATATTTACAGAGCAACACCGTGGACCAACAGCGTTCTAAGCTAGAGGTGGCAGCCCCAATTAAAATCGGTTCATTTTACACTCATGTGTCAGGTCTTTGACAGGTCCATTTAAAGAATGACTCACGTAAACTGGCTTATGGCTTTAAAAAAAGAAAGGAACAAAAAGAGAAGTTTAGACTAACACTTGGCTGAGACTAAAACAGACTGGTGTCTCCCTTAGGAAACGGCACCTGTCCTGGGCCATTCTCTTAGAAAGAGATCCACCCCGCGATTCGGAACACAATGGCCAACACCGCACGGCTCTCCAGGATTGCTCATTTTCATCAGAGCTGCAGGAGGGGAAATGCAGACAGGAAGCACACATTCGACTCACACACTGCCCCAAATGCTGTGCCACTCAAGAGCATTAACTCACCTGAAGGCCCCCCAATTACATGAAATTATCCTCCCCATTAAATTCCAGCCACTGCCATTAAATATCATTAGGGCTAAATCGGTTCTCTGATCACATCCTGAAGGAGTAGATTTCCCGAATAAGCACCTCCCAATTAAGAGAGGACTCCTCTATCATAAAGCCAACATGATACTTCCTCAATAGTCACTTCATTACCATAGCTGCAAAGCTTCCAGCGGACGGGGCACAAATCGTTTGCAAAGCAATGGAATGAATTCAGCAGACGGGCAGAGAGAGGGGGGTGCACTCACATAATGGGTCTAGGTAATAAACTCTTCAACAAACAACCTGAACGCCACAGGGTCGTTCACACTGCTCTAAGTCCTCTTTGCGGTAGATAACAGTCCTGAGGCATCCTTCACCAGGCCCTTTCTGATTCCGTGCAAAGCTTAAACTCAGCTTCTGGACTGCTCGTCAGTCTCAAGGCTTGACACACATCCTAAGTTGCTCCCTTCAACAGAGAACTCCATGGGTGCCTCTGGCTAATTTCTACACATGGACAGAGTTCGTATACTTCTCTGTATTTAGAGCACTTAGCACAGTGTCTTGCATATGGGAAGCACTTGATACTTTTTAGGAGTGATTACATCGTGAAGCTGTATTTGAGAGCTTAAACGTGCGGATTTACAAAATGTAAAAGTTAAGTCCCTTTCTGGAGTGATGTAACACCGGGATGATCCTTGAAACGCCAAAAAGTAAAATGAACTTTTTGGCACACATGCAGAAGTCTTGTTGTTTTTTTTTTTTTTAAAGATTTTATTTATTTATTTGACAGATAGATAGAGAGCACAAGTAGGCAGAGAGGCAGGCAGAGGGAGAGGGAGAGGCAGACTCCCCGCCGAGCAGGGAGCCCGACGTGGGGCTCGATCCCAGGACTCCAGGATCATGACCTAAGCCGAAGGCAGCCGCTTAACCGACTGAGCCACCCAGGGCCCCAAAAGTCTTGTTTTGAAATAGCTTATGATCACGCAGACTTAGACTTACATGGGTCTAACAGTATCACCCTAAACAGAATTACTAGTAAAAGTCTAATATAATACAACTGGGTTATAACTCCTGGATATCCCACGGGCAAATCAAACTCTAGTTTCTCTACCAGCTCCCATTATTTTCCTTTCCAGCCTGAGTCTCCTTTGTATTCTGGTCTCTGTTGATTGAGTTATCATTTACCCAGAGTCCCAATGCCAGAAACCTTAATTATCATTTCTTCACCCGTTGCCTTCCTCATTCCTCTTACTTCCCCTTGCCTTCCATTCCATCTGGTCTCACACATGAACACATTGGTCAGTAGTTGCTTCCACGGCCACGTCAAGAACTCCCTTCAAGTCCATCTGGTCTTTTTTTTTTTTTTTTTTTTTTAAGATTTTATTTATTTATTTGAGAGAGAGAGCTGGAGGGAGAGGGTAAGGGAGAAAGAATCTGAAGGAGACTCCATGCTCAGTGCAGAGCCTGATGTGGGGCTCGATCTCACGACCCTGCGATCATGACCTGAGCTAAAACCAAGAGTCAGACGCTTAACTGACTGAGCCACCTAGGCGCCCCTCCATCTGGTCTTTTCTATCCCCATCACCACTGTCTCAGCTTGGAACAAGATCATCTTTCACCCAGCGGATTCCCAACAGCCCTGCTTGCCTCCATCTTTCCCGTAACCAAGCCATCCTTCCCTCTACAGCCAGGACAATCTTCCTCAATTAAAACAAACAAAGCTAAAATAGGCTGATCGCTTTACTCTCCTGAGCTTAAAGAACAACAACAACAAAAAGATCCAAAGCCCGCAAAACAAAAACGCACACTCCTTAATGTGTCATCAAACTCTTTACAGTCCTACCCAGACAAGCTCTGAGGTGTGTCTCATCCTGCCAAATGGCACAGCCTCACGTTCTCCCCATAAGGCACCCCTATCCTGTTTCTGGAGGCCTTGTTTCCCCATCACTTGTGCAGTGAGCAGATGCCTTTCCCACATCTCCTTCTAATTCCAGCAGGAAACCTTTTGCAGAGATGTGTTATAACATGATGTGCCATTTCTCTTATTTATGTATATTTTTAACGGGACTTTTGTTGCTTTGTGTGGCTTTTTTCCTGATTGCTCATTCTTAAGCAATTGGAGAACTCTCCAGACCTGACCTTTGATGGCAGACAGGGCGTGCGTGTTACTCTTGGCCCTACTTCCTGCTTACTTGCCTACTTGTGTACTGGGCAAGTTCCCTTCCTGGATGTGTAGCAAGAGCTCAGGATTGCTGTACACAGCTCCTAGCCCAATCCCCTGTCCCTCAGGTTTTCTTGTCTTCTCTTTGTTTAAATCAGATGTATTAAAGTATAATTATACACATTTTATATATAAAATTTGATCTATACCCTCATGTAACTCACACCCTTGCTAAAATTTGCATTTCCACAGTCCCAGAAACTTCCCTGCTGTCTCTTTGCATGCAATCCTTCCACCTCACAACCCAGGCAACCACAGATCCACTTTGCATCGGAGTTTTGCTTCTTCTAGAAGATTCTATGAATGAAGTCATATAGCATGTAGCCTTCTGTATCTGACTTCCTTCACTCAGTGTAACGTTTTTGAAATTCATGCATGCCATTGTGTAGACTGGCTGTTCATTCTTTTTGTTACACAGTAGTATTTCAATGTATGGAGATACCACTGTTTATCACCACTGAGATACCATTGTTTATCCATTCAGCTGTGGGTAGATATTGGGATGTTTCCAGTTCAAAGGACTAGGAAATATATATTTTCTAAAAAGAGGAAAAAATAGACAACAGGGTTCATATTATATTTTTAATTCAAATGAAAATTCAAGAATTTTTACTTGACTTATTGCTTTTATTTTGTATCTCTATTCTGAAAACTCTGATTTCCTAATGTCGTTACCAACATTATTTCTTTACCCGAAAATATATCTATATGTATATCTGTATAATTTAATTAACAACACCAATATTATTACTAAAAATAAAACTGTAAAATGCAGTTAAAAATTGTTTTAGTACTCACTCCTCAGGGTATATCCCTCATGGAAAGTGTTTACAGTCAAATTTCTATGCTGTCATATGAAACCATTTTTTCCTATGTGATTTTCTTTTTTATCCACTTGACACAGAGTTGGGATCATTTGTTTCACTGTGTCTCAGTTTCTTAAATCATGTTTTATTTGTGCAGTGTAATATTTAGTTACATAAAACGCTCACTTGGTTCCAAAGTCAGATCTATATAACAAGGCCTATTCAGAAAGGTCTAGTTAGTGTCCATCCTTGTCCCTACTTTTTTTTCCATCTTATTCCATTGGGTCTTTCAAAAAATGTAAGTGTGTGTGAGCCTCTGTTGGTATTTCTCCTCCTTTCTTACACAAAATACTAACTGTGCTATTCCTCATCTTAATACTATATTCAGAAGTGGCCTATCTTCCTTGTTTTGTTGTATCGCTGCCTCGTTGTGTAGATGTACTACAGTGTACTCAACCAGTCAACCCATTGACGGGCATCTGGGTTGTTTCTTTTGCTCTTACAAACCATGCTTCAGTCACAAGTCTAGTGCAAACAGCCCTTCACATCTTGCCAGTGTGTTTGCAATTGCTTTCCTGAAGGAGTATTGTTGCTTCAAAAGGCACATCTACAAGTCCTCTATCTAGATATTGCCAAATGTTCCTCTGTGAGTGTTATGTTGCGCTGTGTTGCATTGTGTTGCACTCCCTCCAGCCTCATACAAAGTGGGGCTTGCCCCCATGGCCTTCCCAGCAGGCGTCTCTTGTCAAACTTTTTGATGTTGACCAATCCCATGGTTGGAAAATGGTATCTTGGTGTAGTTTGATTTTAGCCAGTTGTTCTTTTAATTTGGAACCAAATCATTTTCTTCCCTTGATGTCTCCACCCACATTTACAGATATTTCCTTATTACCTAGAAGTCCCGACCTCCCTTTGATGGTGGTCAATTCCACCACCCACTCCAGAACTCTTCACTCCCTGGGGTGAAATTTCACCATGCTACTCAAGTTCTCTCTCCCTTCCACAGCAACCAACCTTGCTCAAAACCAATTATCCTGGAGTGACAACACCCTGGGAAGGAAGCAGTGTAATGGGCCACAGATACAACTCTTGGCAACTCTTTCCAGAAACGTGTTTTTTGATAATTATGGATGTCATGACTTCCACACTGCATCTTTGGTTTTTCCTTCCTCATTCAGAATATGCCACTAGAATATACTCAACTATTACAGAAACTAATAGAACACATTATCCTAATCAACAATCTAACACTTCAGCCTTGGCTCCAGGTTGGTAGTCTCTGAAGGATGTGAGCAGAGGCTCATCATCTATACATACGTATCAATGTCTGTGTGTGTGTGTGTGTGTGTGTGTGTATATATATATATATATATATATATAAAATAAGTCACTGTAAAATGTAGCCACAACTAAATATCATGGTGGCAAAATAAGAAAAAGTCATTGTGGATGAGAATTTTGCCAAAGCATTGCAGTGAAATAAAAAGCCAACCTCTCCTGCCATCTCTTTCTGGGAAACTCTGTCCACATGGCATGGATCTCCTCAGGAGGACCGAATCCTGGAAACTCAGGGAGCTCTCCAGGCACTAACAGGAATTGATCAGGCCGATTAGACCTCTAAGGACCTACCCACAATGCCTCCAATAGGCCGGCACCTTTGTTCACGCTCTGTCTCACACTGTCCTCTGGAGAGGTTTGGGCTCTGGGGCCAAAACCCTCACCCTTTCCACAAACAGGCTTTGTAATATTTTAGTGTAATTGCACCAAGCATGTTGGGAAATAGAATAGCAGCCCACACCCAGTGGTCTACTTAAAATGTCAGCAAGAAAGGCAAAAATTCACTCCCAGGGTGGCAAAAAGCCATTCCAGTGCTCAGAGACTGGGCTCAGACATCTTCTAAGAACCAAACAGAAACATCCACAGAGTGCAACGGGGACAATGCAGATTGTTCAATCAAAATGGACACACCAGTTTCAAGAGCTTGAGGGTTCTAACCTCATGGGTGTTTTGGTTGGGAAGAGTAAAAAAAGCAGAGAAGGGAACAAGGTCCACATTTAGACCCAGATTACCATGCAGAGAAATGCAGTCATTAAAAACTCAGAATCAGACAGCGGGTTGGCAGCAAACGACTTTTTTCCCATTAAGTAGTTTGTGGGTGGAGGCAGATCTCCAAATATTTTGTGGCAGTGCCACTGAGCAAAGAATGGTTTGTACCTTGATTAGTTAATACCAACAATGACACATTCTTCACCCTCCTTCCATGGAGAAATACTTTCACTGAAATGAGTTTTGGGTGGATGAGCTGAGGCCTTTTCTTGGTAAAATTGTTTTGTATGATGAGCTACACTAAAAAGTACCCACAGACGTGATAATACTGAGAAGCAATGTTCTCATTTATTTGAGGTTTGGCACAAGCCAGCAGGACATTTATGACCCCAGCAGCCATCACCAAACCCCAAAGGCTGTTATCAATACCAACAATTTGCCTTAACTAGGACATTCCGATAGTGGCTTTTCATAGTGGTGAAGTGGTAACCTCTGTGGTCAGCTCTATTTGGTGTTACAAGTTATACAAGATAAACACCAGAGGAGCCAGCTAAAATTCCAGTTATGTGGGCCAGCGATACGTGTGCCAAAGGATCCCACTGTTGTCAGCATGGGCAGTTAAGAATTACATCACCTTGTAATGAGTGTAGTGACCTCAAAACTTTACAGGTAAGAATTGGGGCTGAATGTGGCGTAACACTAATGTAGACAGACTATAAAACAGAACCTTTCAAACCTTAATATGCATGCAAATTACTGGGGGATCTTGTTAAAATGTAAATTCTGATGCAGCGGTTCTGGAGTGGGACCTGAGAGTCTCCATTTCTATTTATTTTATTTATTTTTTTTTATTCTTATGTTAATCCCCATACATTACATCATTAGTTTTAGATGTAGTGTTCCATGATTCATTGTTTGTGCATAACACCCAGTGCTCCACGCAGAATGTGCCCTCCTCAATACCCACCACCAGGCTAACCCATCCTCCCAACCCCCTCCCCTCTAGAACCCTCAGTTTGTTTTTCAGAGTCCATCGTCTGAGAGTCTCCATTTCTAGCAAGCGATCATGGCATGCCAATATGTTAGTATACAGCTGGTCCATTGGGATACCCTGTGAGTAGCAAGACTAAAATATCAACGTAGAGTTCAAGGATGTTAATAATTGTTCTGCATTCAAAGTGGTCAGAGGAAACTGTATTCCAAACTTGTAACCATGGCTCAGAAGAAATAGTCTTTAACGTAGCTTTTTAGAGTTGCTTTAGAGATAATTTTGTAATTCTAAAATCAGTTCTAGTATTTTGAAGTTAACCTTTGCTTTTGACTCAGGGGTTGGCTCATTCAATTCATCCAACAGTCTTGGCACCAAGAGAACCACAAATTCACAAGATGGCCCCTGAGTCCACAGGCAAGTCAAAGCTGTGTGGAGCAATGAGAGCTCTTCTGAAGGGTCCTCCAAGTATTTGAAAACTAGGATCAAATTTGTTGATTAAAAATTAGCCTGTGTCGTTAGCTCTTTTATGTAAAACAATAATAACAACAACTATAACAATAAAGTTAGTGCTTAGATGTGCTAAAATTCACTTATCCATGGGCAGTAAGCATGTCCCAGTGCACTCACAGGGCAAGACTCCCCATCATGTCTGGGCAGCATCTGGGAACTTTGGGGTGCAAGGTCAATGGACCACCAGCAAAATAATAATAATGATTATACTTTACATTGAGGTTCAATGTATGTGTATATGTTCTGCGGGATTTTTATGTGTCTGGCATAGTCGTAAGACCTGTTTTACATATATGTACTCATGGGACCTTCACAAGAACTCTGTGAGAGACTTACCCCCATGTTGCTGTTGAGGGAACTGAGGTATGGAATGATGGAGAAGAGGATGCTTCCACCCAGCTAGCAAGAAATCAGAGCCCACGCTCTCTCTCCATCACCCTACCCTCCTGTGCCTTGATGCTGTTGGCACTAAGACTTGGTGTGTTTGGCACAGAAGGGTAGAAGCCAGGCGCCTGGGTGGCTTAGTCATTCAGCGTCGGCCTTTGGCTCAGGTCATGATCCCAGGGTCCTGGGATTAAGCCCTGCATCGGGCTCCCCGCTCAGCGAAGAGCCCGTTTCTCCCTCTCCCTCTGCCTGATGCTCCCCCTACTTGTGCTCACTCTCTGTCAAATAAATAAATAAAATCTTTTTTTTTAAAAAAAAAGAAGGGTAGAAGCCAATGACCATGATGACTTCCGTAAAACATGGTATCTCCAACATCCATGTCCTCCCTTCACAGTTGTCTGAGCATGGCGGTCATGCCACTGCAGTGAATGGGGCCTGGCCTTGGCCATGCTGAAGTCCAGAAGGGAGTGCTGAATTACACTAAAAAAGAGATTCTGGAACATTTGGGTTGACACTATTTCAGAGCTCCCGGGTGGCTCAGTCAGTTAGGCGTCTGCCTTTGGTTCGGATCACGATCTCAGGGTCCTGGGATCGAGCCCCACATCGGGCTCCCTGCTCAACAGAGTTTGCTTCTCTCTCTGCCTCTCTCCCTGCCCCGCAGCTTGTGTTATCTCTCTCTCTCTCTCAAATGAATAAAATCTTTACAAAAATGCCCTTACTGTAAGTGCCACCTTTTGTTACACCTCATGTAACCTTTTTTATTTGTGTATCAACAAAGAGCTGCTTCATATAGTAGTTTTAAAAAATTATGGAACCTCTGTATTGTAAATAGCTACAGAATATTAGGACCAGTTGCAGAGAAAGAAGTTTTAGCGGGTTTCCTTGTTAAGGGATGTGATGCATCCTGGAACGGCTAAGAGAAGCCAGGAGCTCTGACAATAGTTATGAAAAACTTCAGATAGCCCTCTTAAAATAGATGCTCAGCTTGGCACCCTGGATATGGCTGCCAGTGAGGTACCTACACATTTTGTTTTGTGAAAGGAACAATGGGCTTAATATTGTCAGAGATTTATTTTGGAAACTAAGAGGATGTTTGATGAGTGTGGACCAATTTATACTAGATATACCCCCGATGTCCAAGGGGAACATTTCATGGTGAGTTGCCTATGGCAATCAAAAAAATGATAATAATAACAAATACTTAGATGGTATATTCTATTTATGTGTATTAACTATATTAATCTTCCTACTGACTCTATGATACAGGTACTATTTTTTTAAGATTTATTTATTTATTTATTTTAGGGAGAGAGAGAGAGCACACAAGCATGGGGAGGGGCAGAGGGAGAGGGAGAGAGAGAATCTCCAGCAGACTCCCTGCTGAGTGCAGATCCCAACACGGGGCTCGATCTCATGACCCTGAGATCATGACTTGAGCCAAAATCAAGAGTCAGACGCTCAACCAACTGAGCCACCCACGGGCCCCTACAGGTACCATTATTATTCCCATTTTTCAAATGTGTAAACTGGGGGAAAGAGATTACGTGATTTGACCCAGAGGTGATGTGGCAAGTAAGCAGTGGGGACAGAATTTAGGTCTAAGCAATCTGTCTCCAGCGCCCCCAGTTCTTGACCACTGGCCACACTGCCCCCCCATAAAAGAAGTTCCCATCCTCATCTTGCCCCATGGGGCCTCTGCACAGTTTCCCCCCCTCTTCTTGCAGCATAAATGTTCTTCCTCTTGACCTTCAATGAGTGTCTCCTACGGGTTCCTTCAGGATTAGGGTTGTCGGATAAAATATGGGATAAAATAGCTCATGGGACATACTTACACTAAAATATTACTTGTTGTTTATCTGAAATTCAAATTTAACTGCGAGTTGTTTGCAAAAATGTCACCCGAAGAGGCAGGGGCATCATCCATCAGGTTTTCCACTCTATTCGCAAAGCCTAGAACAGTGCTTGATGAGGCATGGGATAGGCATATGATAATGATGTGTGGGAAGAATAAATGAATGTGCATCACCTGCTGTAGGAACCTCTGTCTATGAATGTGAAGGATCCTTTATTTCCTCCAGCAAACACAGAAGAGTTGATCAGAAGATATACCATAGGTCACTGCCTTTTCCATGCTTTGTGTGAATAACTTTGGAACCCAGCACACTGTCCTAATTTTCTAATTCAAAGGTAATGACTTCCCTATTGCTTAATGGTTATTCATATTTTAAAATTGTTTAAAGAAATAAGTCTGTTTCCTTGCAACCACATGGCAATTTAGTGCATGTCTCTGAAAATAGAGAACATCATTCACCCAGCGTACAAGGCAGACGCCCTCATCCTAGCTGGGAAAAGCATCACGATGAACTCAGGGACAGCCAGGGAGAAACTGCCCATCTTTCTAGAGTAGCCCTCAGTTCGGGTGAAGCAAATAATAAACATCTATTTCACGAGCTCCTTTTCTAAAGACTGTTTTTTAGAACAGTTTTAGGTTTACAACAAAATTGAGAAGAATGTACAGTGATTTCCCATCTACCCCATCCCCCCCCACACAGACCCTTCCTCAAGATCAACATCACTCACTAAAATGTACATTTTTTACCAGGGATGAACCTACATTGACACTCATATGGCTACAAACTCCACACACTCCTCTTTGGAGCTCTTATTTCCTAACTTCCTTTTTTATAACCCAGACTTAAAGTGTTAAAAAAAAAAATGCAGTTATCAACCAGGGCTTTTTTCCCCCCCAAGAATTTTCCCACAGTGAAAAAAATCAATAATATACACCTACTTTATTTTCCCACAAAATCCTCTTCTCCCCTGGTATCTTATCAACTTTCTACAACCTGATTGACACTTTCCATTAAAAACTTTTAAAGTGAGAAAAATTGATGACGACTACTTGAAATGAGAATCCTAGTATGAAAACCACTGATTCTTTATCAGAAAACCCTAAAATGTAATCCAATGCAAAATGAACTGACTTTAATATTTTATACTAAAAAACAGTGCCTCTTCTCATAAGATGCTATTTTTAAAGAAAGTCATGAGTGAAAAGCAATTTGCTCTCAGGCACAATAAGTCACTTCTTATTTTGTGTTGGGGGAAATTTGTGGAACCATTAAGGGGTACAGAAGCCCCGTCTGAAAAATAATTTGAACTGATGTCCAGAAATCACTGCTTTACACGTTTGGCCATGTTGTTTTAAGATATGATCATATCTAAATCTATGTGCAAACTTGTACTTTTCTCTAAATTGCTATTTTTCTGAAATCATTGATGAAGGGTGAGCTCCTGTCAGGAAAAGCAGCCTCTTTCTCAGAGACAGGCAGCATATAAATCTACTGGGGGAAATGTGACATGCAGTACCTCGGACGCATGGGCTTTCATTTAAGTCAGTTTACAGTATAATAGCATTGCCATTTAACAGCTGCATAGCCACTGGCATGTTCCTTAACCTCTCTGAACCATTTCCTCGCCAGTGAAATGTCTATAGAAATAACTATCTCATTGAGCTGTCATGAGGATTAAATGAAATAATGCTTATAAAATGCCTGTTACACAGTAGGTGCTCAATAAATGTTAGCTTCACCCTTGCCCTTCAGTTTCTATATTAGTGTGTAATGGAATTAGCAAGCTCTGCAATACCAGATGTGTAAACAGGGCTGGACTGTCCAATTCTTATTTACAGATCTCACTTCCTGTCCAATAATTAACACTAATACACACAAATGCACAGAGAGTAATATAACCGATGCGCACAGCCAGATGTCTCTCACGCTAATGCTTTAAATGCTTTACATGTTCACCCGTAACCTTCCTCTGGCAGCTGCAAACTAAAACATCATCCCTTGTGCCATGACTCTGTGTAAGGAGGTGATTTTTCAGGTCAGAGCAGTGAGGCCCGTGTAAAAGCCACATGAAGCAAAATGTCCTTGAACTTTTTCCAATCTCTCTGAATGCTGTCTCTGTCAATCTCCCTCTCCCCCTAGGCACCATCTGGGGGCCTCGTCCATGAGCCTTCTCTCCATGAGCCCCTCTAGCTGGCTCCACAGGCTACTTGGATCATGGCTGGAGAAGTGCTAGGGAATTTCACTCTATCTGAGCATCGCAGCAGACACATCACTAGAAAGCTCCTGGTACAAATCCAAGCAGCCAAACGTCTGTTTATAACCATTATCCATTCTCTATCTGACATAGAGGATGCAGTCCACATACGTCTCATTACATCAAGATTATATCATCATGCGTTGGAGGTAAGGAAGATACTCATCAGTTGGCGATTGCACCGCATTTGTTATGCGGGTTGTCAAAGCTCTGAAAGACAGCAAATGTCTAGGATTCCCTGATGAGCCATGATGAGTGATAAACCATATGGCAGGCATGGAAATCACCTCTTTTGGCATCCCATGAGCTTGCAGCAGCTTAGCACAAAGAGCACCAGATTTGGAGTCTATAAGCCTAGATGTGGGTTTTAGCTCCCACACTGATATATTCTGGAACCTCAGGTGTGTCACCTGTAAGATGGGACCCTGAAGACTCTCTTCTAGTGCTACTGTTCAAGAATCAAATAGGGCTAACAGGTTGTTGACTCTATAAAGTGAAACACACTTCAGTTACTGAGGTTGTCTTTGCTAGCTTGTAAGAAGTGGACTTAAATCATTTCCAGGGATTCTCAATTTCTACACCTCCAACGTCGTGACTACCCCTGACTTTTACCTGTAACTTTCCTCTGGCAGGTGCAAACTAAAACATCATCCCCAATACCATAACCCCTTTTGGGGTTTTTTTTAAAGATTTTTTAAAATTCATTTATTTGTCAGAGAGAAAGAGAGCACAAGCAGGGGGAGCAGCCGAGGAAGAAGCAAGGAGCCCGATGCGGGATGTGATCCCAGGACCCTGAGATTACAACCCAAGCTGAAGGCAGGTGCTTAACTGTCTGAGGCACCCCGGCATCCCTACCGCAACACTGTTTAAGGAGATGATTTTTCAGAACAGAGCACTGAGGCCCATGTAAATGCCACATGAATCCAAGTCATGTGTGTTAATTCATAGACTCTCATTCTATCATTTTAAATGCTGCACTTATAATACTCAGCTAAGAATTTTGCTGTTCTATACTATATATATTTTCTATAGGAAATATGCAGTTTCAATAGTGTTCTTGACTTTGGATCTATAAAGAGACTTTGTGACTGAACAAATTTGTCATCAATAATAAACTAAAAGCCTGCCTGTCAAATCCTTCATGCTCTTCACCTTTATAATAAATTTAAAACAATCTTTAAAGTCTGTTTAGTGGCACCTTTGGCTGACATATTAAAGTACCATTAGCAGTTTGAAGGGTCAGATGTGCAGGCATGAGATGCAGAACATACTTGACATTCAAGTGGCTTGCATCATTGCCCACCTGAAATCTTTCCACATACACATGGCGCCTCAGGCCCAGGGCAATATTTTCAAAAAATGGAATACTGTAAAGATGGCACTGGAACATGGAACAGAACAAATGATCATTAGAAGGATTAATGATTTTATTAACTAGAATTTTCTCAACTTCAGAAATTGTTTTAAAGTTGGATGGTTCACTCCCATGAAAAATAAAATATGACACCCAAGCCAGTCCCAACACAGAGATGTCCAAATTAGTCAAAATTCCATAAGATATACACATATGTGCATACACAGAGAGAATAATTATGTGTGTATATATTTGGCTTGCTCATAAGTGAAATACTGGTATATTTGTATATTATATATACCTACCTATAGATATATATTAATATTTCATTTAAAATGAAGGCAAATATTTTTTTAAGATTTTTGTTTATTTATTTGAGAGAGAGAGCACGCACAGAGGCAGAGGGAGAGGGAAAAGCAGACTCCCCACTGAGCCAGGAGCCCGATGCACGGCTCGATCCCTGGACCCCGAAACCATGAACCGAGCCGAAAGCAGATGCTCAACTGACTGAGTCACCCAGGTGCCCTGAGGCAAGTATTTTTAAAAATTAACTCCAAGCCAAGTTAATAATAATAAAGAACAAAATATAGCCAATCTTCCAAAACTCATGTTAAAAAAGACACAGATATGGACATCTTTTTTTAAAAAATTCACATATTGCTTTGAAATGCAAAATGTGATGATTATGCAAGATATTTACTTGCACCAAAACTTTCCACTCAGGGCAGGTGGAGAAGTAGCTAACTCAAGAGTTACAAGAAGTAGCTTGGGGGTGAGTCAAACCGTGGAAATTTACCAGATGCTCAGAATTTTAAGAGCTTAAAAATCATATCCCTATTTTCCAGATGAGAACACTGAGCCTCAGGGCACAGTGGTCAAAGCTAGAATCCCAGTCTGACTA
Source organism: Neomonachus schauinslandi (assembly GCF_002201575.2). Classification (NCBI taxonomy): domain Eukaryota; kingdom Metazoa; phylum Chordata; class Mammalia; order Carnivora; family Phocidae; genus Neomonachus; species Neomonachus schauinslandi. The sequence goes on along the minus strand of NC_058403.1, from coordinate 9,470,736 downwards.
CTTAAAGCGTATACCCATGTTTCTTTTATTTATTTTTATTTAACAAACACTTGACTCAATGTTACTGTGCACCTAACACTATTGTACATGTCTTTGTACATAACAGACCATTGAATTAAGTCTCTCTAGAAGCCTATGAAGTGGCTACTATTATCAACCTTGTACTTTGAGGGAAGTTAGGCCACAGAGTCCAACAAATTGTCCAAGGTTGCATAGCTGGTAGGTAGTGCCGGAGGGTGGGGGTGAACCCAAGCTTTGTGGGGGGCGGGGGGGTGTGTGAAGCTTATACAATTTAATTTCTAAGAAAAATTATACAGAATTGTAAATACAGACTTGGGTATGAGTGGCAAAAAATCATAACAAACTATTAGAGATTGGAGATTCAGGGCCTTTCTGATGAAATATCAAAGTCAATTTACAGAAACGGTTCCTATCTCAGCCTGGTTTCCCACCGCAGCTAGAACATTCCAGAACGTCCCGCACTCCGACCCTCTCAGTGGCCCGGGGGAGGGAGAGGCTTGAACACTGAGCTTTATCCTCCCACGGGCTCCAGCTTTGCTAACAGTCCAGTCCCCAGCTGGGGAGGCATCGGCCAGATGCTCTATGTGTTGCCCCCTGAGGGTTCCTTCTGACTTTTTTTTTTTTTTAAGATTTTATTTATTTATTTGACAGAGAGAGACAGAGGGAGAGAGGGAACACAAGCAGGGGGAGTGGAAGAGGGAGAAGCAGGCTTTCCCGCAGAGCAGGGAGCCTGATGCGGGGCTCGATCCCAGGACCCTGGGATCATGACCTGAGCTGAAGGCAGACGCTTAACGGCTGAGCTACCCAGGTTCCCCTTCCCTCTCACTTTTAACTCAGCCACCGTACCCATTCTGTTCTTGGACTTCACTTGGCATTGTCTGGGGCTTCGACCTCCCCTAATCTGACTCATGACCTGGTCCTTTGTTGTCCATCCTTGAGCCCACTGAGGTCAGGGTCATTCTCCTCTCTGCTCTCCTAGATCGGTGTTTTGTGACTGTAGGCTGTGATTTGTCAGCTAAATTTGACAGAATTTGAGGGGGAGAGAGAAATCCACAGTCCTAGGTGAAGATCTACTAATCCTCTCGCAGTAAGTGATAGAACTAGACCAAAAAAAGGGGGGGGGGGCGGTTAGGAGGAAAACCAGTATCTGGAAGTTTTGAATGACATCGTCAAACAATCTGACTTACCAGACCATCGTAATAATGACGAAACTCAGAAAAGACATTCTTTCAGGTACAAGAGAGATCAATAAACTTATGAAACTATATTTCTCTGCTGACGATGGGATGAAGTTAGAAAGCAATCGCACCCAGACATCTAGAAAAGCTCCAAATATTTGGAAATTTAGCACACTGCCAAAAAACTTACGGATCAAAAAGGAAGTCAAATATTAGAAAATATTTGAAGGACCTATTGCCCTTTCTTACCACAAAATAAATGTATTTCCCATCACACGTGTAGATGTGGAGAGAAAATATAGGCTTTTAAGCTTTTTTTTCATTTATGCCATATCCTGTGAGCAATTAACCCTTCAGTCACTGAGTTAGTAACTTGCAGCGAACACACATCTCCTGGAATTTTAAAAGACTTAGCAGAAAGCACAAAATCTTATATTTAGAAGAAACCTAGAACCTGCAAAGTATAAAAACAGTGAGAGGGGAGCCAGGCTGATCTTACATAGTGACTTCTGTCCTGGCTTCTCTATCACCTCGATTTCTTACCATAGGGTATAAGTAAAGCCCTATGAATCTAGCTGCATGCACAGCTGAGAGTTTAAACTCTGCATATGCAACTTGCTACTATTCCCCTCTCTTCTAAAGAAGCCAGGACCTTACTCATGTAACTGTCACATAGCCCCACAGTTGGGTACCAGGGAGAGATGGGCAGGAGGGTCTACCAGATGACCGTGGCGTCTCTCTCTGGGTAATCTGGTGATACTGGCTATGCTGGTGGCTCCTCTTGCCCGGTAAGAAGGGCTAAGCCTAGTCTCCACCTCACATGGGCCTCCAGGTGCAAAGAGCCCTGGAAAGCTGGGGTTCTCAGTGCAGGCTGGCAACGCCTCTGAGCAACTGGCATTTAAGCTCGTCTGCTTTCCTTCCTATGCTTGTGAGTGACTTTTTAGAGAAATTTATAGAAAAAAAGAACAACAAGGAAGGAAGGAAGGAAGGAAGGAAGGAAGGAAGGAAGCAAGGTAGGAAGGAAGGAAGGAAGGTAGGAAGGAAGGAAGGAAGGAAGGTAGGAAGGAAGGAAGGAAGGAAGGAAGGAAGGAAGGAAGGAAGGAAGGTAGGAAGGAAGGTAGGAAGGAAGGAAGGAAGGAAGGGAAGGAGGGAGGAAGGAAGGAAGGAGGGAGGGAGGGAGGGAGGAATTGTGTGCTTATACAATTGGGCCTATAATTTCTGTATAGAGAATATGTTTGGTGCTCATTGCAGACATCCATATGTGGCCAGATTTATTTTTCTATTCAGTACGACTAACATGGTGCTTTGGCATTTTTCTTCATCCCTTGTATTGAATAATGCTGTGCTCATCACAGAACCTCTGGGTGCACTGGGTTTTTTTTTTTTTTTTTTTTGGTTCTTTTTAGAGAGAGAGAGAATGGAGGGCGGGGGCAGATGGAGAGAGGGAGAATCTTAAGCAGACTCCACACACAATGCAGAGCCCGACACAAGGCTCAAACCCAGGGACCCCTGGGTGCATTTGTGAGACACATGTAGTTTGTTGGTTTCCATGGTGAGACTCAAGATCTAATTTTCCTTTTATGGTTAATTCCAGTGTTTTAGACAAATATCATAAGAAATCCCACCTCTGCAGCAGATAGATTTTGTGGAAAGATCTGGGTTTGGGAATAAATCAGCACTCCGGCATCCTGGCTCCTTTGCCCATGTCCGAGCCAGAATTCATGAGGTGTGAGTGGTTGCAGATAGCTTAAAAAGCGTGGCCCCAAACCAATGAGTCATATTATCTATTTTTATATATAATTTTACTTTTACTGATCATCATCACCATTTTTTGCATTAGTTCTATGCACAGGGTGGTTTTCAATATCACACTACCCATGTTTACAAGGGCCCTGCAAGGTCAGTAAGTGAGGTAGAGAGAGTTAAGGAAGATGCTTATCTAGGAAGCTAAGGTGGTTCTAAATCCTCCAGCTTCCATGCAAGTCCCAGGTCCAACATGTTGATATCTCTCTCACACCCTGGCTTTTATAGGACTGGGAAGTCCTCTTCCTATTTTAGGTGCTTCCATTACTCTCTCTAAAGACTGTGCAATCTCATCCTCGATATCCCTGCTGCCGAGTCACGTGGAGCAGCATTAGCTACAAAGCATGAGCATTATCAATGGACAAACAGGAAGAAAAATCTTAGATTTTTGAGCATTTTCTCAAAAAACACTAAAGACTTGAGTGCATTCTTTCTTTTAAGATTTTATTTATTTTATTTTAGAGAGAAAGTGCATGCAAGCAAGGGGAGGTGCAGAGGGAGGGGGAGAGAATCTCAAGCAGACTCCCCACTGAGCATGCAGCCCTATGCAGGGCTCGATCCCACAACCCCGAGATCATGACCTGAGCCAAAACCAAGAGTCAAATGCTCAACCAACTGAGCCATCCAGGTGCCCCTCAAGACTTGAGTGCACTCTGAACCACACAGTATAAGGTCAGTGGTTTGTGTGATGTGCTAATAGTAGTAGTTTAAAAGTGAGCATAGTAGCATTATATTACATCATATCATATCATATCATATCATATCATATCATATCATATTGGTTCTTCCAAACAATGGTTTTGTATTTTTCCTCATCAGGTGCTAGAACAGCTATCTCTAGCTTTGAGATAGAAATAGAGGTGCTTACAACACAACCTAGAAGGGATCTTTATCCTTTATGCCAAAGCCAAATATTCAGGGCACTTGGTCTTAACACGTTTTATTAGGAGCACAGTCTGGACTGTACACATCTGTCTTCTGGACCTCTTCATTGTAGTTATGTAATTCTGAGGAAATTAGCAATCTGTACCATATCCGCCCAAGTCAGGGAGAGATCACCCTGCGGTGATGAAGCAACAGGACAAAGTAGCAATTAGGCAGAGTCTGATTGTATCAAAAGCAAAAAATAAAATTCTTAAGCAATGATTTTGACATTTTTTGAAAGCCAGCGGTGGACTATCTTTAGGCTTTTTGAAAAATCAAAGATAGTTTGTGACATTTCCTTGACACTGCCTCATATCACAAATATCCTAAGCATCTTCCATGTGTGGAACCTCATAAGCCTGACCCTCACTGGAGTGCCAATCACATAAGAGCAAGAACCTGTCTAGTGTGTCCACGGCTGGACCCTCAGTGCCTGGACCAGCGTGTGCCACAACAGTGACCACTCTAGAAGCATCTGCTGATTACACGGGTCCACTGTTGTAGTGGGCTAAACGGTCATCCAAGCAGACCCATTTCCTGATCTGTCTTCCTAAAAGAAGAGTGAGCGAGCAAGAGAGAGACAGAAACAGATTGAGAGAGAGAGAGAGAAGAGAGGAGGAGGGGAGGAGGAGGAAGGGGGAAGAGGAAGAAGAGGGGAGAAGGGGAAGGACAAGAAGAAGGGGGGGTGAATGACATCAAGGGGGACATTGGACCATGCCCTATGCTGCCATTACTCCAAAACATTTGAATCGAGAGTTCAAAAAATCATGTATTCAGATGATAGATTAAACTTACATATTTTCTACCCAATTTTTGTTTATTTATTTTTAAAGATTTTATTTATTTATTTGACAGAGACACTGAGAGAGCACAAGCAGGGGGAGCAGGAGAAGGAGAGGGAGAAGCAGGCTCCCAGCTGAGCAGGGGAGCCCGATGTGGGGCTCAATCCCAGGATCCTGGGATCATGACCTGAGCTGAAACAGACGCTTAACCGACTGAGCCCCCCAGGCGCCCCTCTCCCCAATATTTTAACACCACATTGTTAACACCTTAGGAAAGCTAAAAATTTTAACCAGACAATTCCTGCTTACAAGCTTCCAATGTTTTATTCCAGATTCACAGAAGTGCCAGCATAAAAGAGCAAAATCCGGCTCTTCCCTACTCTGCTTACAACAAACCTCTAGTCCACAAAAGCCAAGTCCAGCCTCATTTGGTCATGTCGGTCTCCTGCCAACCTTGCCACCTTGTCCATAAGAATCACTATATAAAATGATGCTCCCATGAAATGCCACACCCAGCACCATCATGGCCAGAGAAGCAGCCAGCCCCCTCAACCCATGTCACCCAGCCATGGAGAGCGGATTCCTTGGAATTCCAAGGGAGGTCCTCACTGAGGCCACCATCTTAGCTTGGAGCCTTGGTCTCTAGAACCAGATTGCCTTTGAATAGGGTTGATTCGCCAGACTTTCCTTCCTCCGTGCAAATCTTCTCACAGGTCCCCACATCTCTAGGGGCTACAGGACCTTGTGCAGAAAACACTAATTACAAGGAGCCCTGACCTTGACCTCCCATGGGAGGGACATCAAGAGTTATCCTAAGGATAAAGGTCCATCCATTTAAAACCAAAACACAGTCCAAAGAGTAAAGTGTGGAAGGAGCAGCTGGCCCAAAGATGAACACAGCAGCACTTTCGCTGCCAACGGCAATTGGTCTCACCTAAAAATAGTTGTGTTTTAGGGCGCCTGGGTGGCTCAGTTGGTTAAGCGACTGCCTTCGGCTCGGGTCATGATCCTGGAGTCCCGGGATCGAGTCCCACGTCGGGGTCCCTGCTCAGCAGGGAGTCTGCCTCTCTCTCTGACCCTCCCCCCTCTCATGCTCTCTATCTCATTCTCTCTCTCAAATAAATAAATAAAATCTTTAAA